>NC_092415.1:210985809-211323414 GCF_040894005.1 Engystomops pustulosus
ATCTCTGCTCCTCAGCCATGAGATCAGGACTCGTCTCTCCCAGGATCCTCCATAACCCCTGAGATGGAGGCAGCATTGTGCCTGGTGCTTAGTATAACCCTCCGGTCCTGCAGATACAGTATGTCCTACATGTCCCATAGATACAGGTCACATCTCTGCACCTCAGCCATGAGATCAGGACTCGTCTCCCAGGATCCTCTATAACCCCTGAGATGGGGGCAGCATTGTGCCTGGTGCTTAGTATAACCCTCCGGTCCTGCACATACAGTATGTCCTACATGTCCCATAGATACAGGTCACATCTCTGCACCTCAGCCATGAGATCAGGACCCGTCTCTCCCAGGATCCTCCATAACCCCTGAGATGGAGGCAGCATTGTGCCTGGTGCTTAGTATAACCCTCCGGTCCTGCAGATACAGTATGTCCTACATGTCCCATAGATACAGGTCACATCTCTGCACCTCAGCCATGAGATCAGGACTCGTCTCTCCCAGGATCCTCCATAACCCCTGAGATGGAGGCAGCATTGTGCCTGGTGCTTAGTATAACCCTCCGGTCCTGCAGATACAGTATGTCCTACATGTCCCATAGATACAGGTCACATCTCTGCACCTCAGCCATGAGATCAGGACTCGTCTCTCCCAGGATCCTCCATAACCCCTGAGATGGAGGCAGCATTGTGCCTGGTGCTTAGTATAACCCTCCGGTCCTGCAGATACAGTATGTCCTACATGTCCCATAGATACAGGTCACATCTCTGCACCTCAGCCATGAGATCAGGACTCGTCTCTCCAAGGATCCTCCATAACCCCTGAGATGGAGGCAGCATTGTGCCTGGTGCTTAGTATAACCCTCCAGTCCTGCACATACAGTATGTCCTACATGTCCCATAGATACAGGTCACATCTCTGCACCTCAGCCATGAGATCAGGACTCGTCTCTCCAAGGATCCTCCATAACCCCTGAGATGGAGGCAGCATTGTGCCTGGTGCTTAGTATAACCCTCCGGTCCTGCAGATACAGTATGTCCTACATGTCCCATAGATACAGGTCACATCTCTGCACCTCAGCCATGAGATCAGGACTCGTCTCTCCCAGGATCCTCCATAACCCCTGAGATGGAGGCAGCATTGTGCCTGGTGCTTAGTATAACCCTCCGGTCCTGCAGATACAGTATGTCCTACATGTCCCATAGATACAGGTCACATCTCTGCACCTCAGCCATGAGATCAGGACTCGTCTCTCCCAGGATCCTCCATAACCCCTGAGATGGAGGCAGCATTGTGCCTGGTGCTTAGTATAACCCTCCGGTCCTGCAGATACAGTATGTCCTACATGTCCCATAGATACAGGTCACATCTCTGCACCTCAGCCATGAGATCAGGACTCGTCTCTCCCAGGATCCTCCATAACCCCTGAGATGGAGGCAGCATTGTGCCTGGTGCTTAGTATAACCCTCCGGTCCTGCAGATACAGTATGTCCTACATGTCCCATAGATACAGGTCACATCTCTGCACCTCAGCCATGAGATCAGGACTCGTCTCTCTCAGGATCCTCCATAACCCCTGAGATGGAGGCAGCATTGTGCCTGGTGCTTAGTATAACCCTCCGGTCCTGCAGATACAGTATGTCCTACATGTCCCATAGATACAGGTCACATCTCTGCACCTCAGCCATGAGATCAGGACTCGTCTCTCCCAGGATCCTCCATAACCCCTGAGATGGAGGCAGCATTGTGCCTGGTGCTTAGTATAACCCTCCGGTCCTGCACATACAGTATGTCCTACATGTCCCATAGATACAGGTCACATCTCTGCACCTCAGCCATGAGATCAGGACTCGTCTCTCAGGATCCTCCATAACCCCTGAGATGGAGGCAGCATTGTGCCTGGTGCTTAGTATAACCCTCCGGTCCTGCAGATACAGTATGTCCTACATGTCCCATAGATACAGGTCACATCTCTGCACCTCAGCCATGAGATCAGGACTCGTCTCTCCCAGGATCCTCCATAACCCCTGAGATGGAGGCAGCATTGTGCCTGGTGCTTAGTATAACCCTCCGGTCCTGCAGATACAGTATGTCCTACATGTCCCATAGATACAGGTCACATCTCTGCACCTCAGCCATGAGATCAGGACTCGTCTCTCCCAGGATCCTCCATAACCCCTGAGATGGGGGCAGCATTGTGCCTGGTGCTTAGTATAACCCTCCGGTCCTGCACATACAGTATGTCCTACATGTCCCATAGATACAGGTCACATCTCTGCACCTCAGCCATGAGATCAGGACTCGTCTCTCCCAGGATCCTCCATAACCCCTGAGATGGGGGCAGCATTGTGCCTGGTGCTTAGTATAACCCTCCGGTCCTGCAGATACAGTATGTCCTACATGTCCCATAGATACAGGTCAAGTCTCTGCAGCCTGGTGCTTGGCACAGCCTCCCATCCTACAGGTATTTTCCATATGTCTCATAGATAAAGGTCTGGATCCCAGAACGCTGGGGGAACTACTCGCACCGGGTCAGTAAATGAGCCCCGATGTGTCTGGTGCTTGGTGGAACCTTCTGGAGCGGCAGATACTTTGTTGACGTCCCATAGATACAGGTGATGCCTCTGCATGTCATGAATATAGGACTCGTATCTATTGGGATCTACCCTAAACCTCGGAATGAAGACGCACTGGAGTCGGACCTTGGTTTAGGTCTTGGTTTTTCTGTCCTGGTCTCAGTCTTTTGCCGGATGGTCGGGTTCACTTCGGGACGGGGAAGATGAATTTACTTGTTTTCAATCAATAGAAATGTCAGAAGGGAAATAATTCCAGTGATTAATCTGCCTTAAAAACATGGGAATCATCAAAACCTCCAGTTACATTGTGTCCTCGTCAGGAAATGAGCGATACAACGCAGGGGGAGGGGGAGGGGCGGCGGACGAAATGACAAAAGATAATTAAAAATTAAGTAACATCATAATAAAACACACAATTATCAAAAATCCCATTCACCCCGTTCCGTCTGCCAAAATCCCTTAAAAGCAAATGTGATATTTGGCTCTCGGCAGGATATTAGGTGACAATACGATGAGAGAACGTCATCGGGGCGGGGGGGGATTTATGGTCAGAGACAATCGGAATATTAAAATCCTTGGATCCAACTGTGAATGGAAGGAATAAAAGGCTGGAAATGATTGTGCTTCTTATGTTATTGAACTAAAATTATTAAAAGAGAATCATTCAGTTGATATTTAATTTGTGATATTTTGACAATAAAAGACGATTGTTTTGTTTCTTTTGGTAATAATTTTTGCAACAAAATAAAAGTTACAAAAAAAAAATACAATAAATATTTGAATTCCTTTCTGTTCCATTGTCGGTTATAATTAAAAGCAGAAATTAGTTTAAATTAAAGTTCTATTAAAAAACATTGCGCAATAATAAAATAAAACTTAACATTACAGAATAATAATAATTTTTAAATAAAGTCTTCTTTCAGCTTTAGGTCTGGATAAGGTTTTTGTGATGTTTTCTGTCTTTGTGCCTAATAAGTGGGCGGGCTCCGTGGTAAGAGGTTAGCGCTGTGTGTTTCGACCAATCACATGCCTCTCCCTTGCTGACCCCTCCTGTGCAGTCTCACATACACAAGCAGAGAGTCTGCAGCCTCATGTCCTCCTCTCCCCCTGCACTGGACATGGAGGGAGCAATCCTGCAGCATCTCCTCCTCCTTACTGTTTAGTCTTTACATTCATCTCCTATTCATAGGCCTCTGCAACGCCCCGGCCAATGCGCATGGCAGAGGAGTAGATGCGAATAAGCCCTTTTACTACTCAGTATATATAGAGGTAATTGAGCAGCGGTAGATTCTGCCTGGATAGGCAAGGGTTAAGCATGTTAATGTTATTATCCAATGATGTTCCACTATTGTAACTGGAGTGTGATTGGAGGAGGAGACCACCTGACTGGGGAGTAACTAAACCCTTAGTCAGGGGAGGAGTTATCTCTCTTAGGACCCAGCTTCTGACCGAGGAGCATCATCTCTTAGAGCACCTGCTCTTACTACAGGCCTCCTAGGCCTCAGCCCTCACTAGAGAGCTACAGGGTGTCAGTCCACCTTCAGGGCTGATACTGAAGATACTCAGGATAAAAGCTGCAGCTTCCAGGATTGGACACAGCTCCATCCCAGCCTGACCCTGCATCCAGGCTGGTGACCCAACTCCTGAGGCTCCCTCTCCAAAATCACTCCAGCACTGCACTTGTACAGAATCGTTTGGCGTGTTGTTACTGTTGGTTCGAATAAAGAACTGTAAGTTACTTTTATGCACAACATTGCCAACTGGTCCCTGCTATGGCTATATCATTATCAAGGGCACCCCATCTATCTACCAGGGACACACACTACAGACACTCAGGGGTTGCCCCAGGGAGATCGAGTACATCAGCCTCTCCCTCCATATTTCTTGCACACACCACCTGCTGGAGACCTGCCAGGTTGTAGGACAGCCCTCCGGTCCCCATACCAAGCACCGTGACCACAGCGCGCCCTAGGCCGCAACCGCCAGCCACTCCGGTATTCTGGGCCCCGGGTGCCTCCAGGCCCCAAGAAAAGGCTATGCCCCGGTGGGGGATGTTGCACCTCCATGTGGTGAGGCCGTGGTGCACATTGATGTTATATCCATGGGATGGGTCTCTGCTGGGGGTCTCCATTATTCAGCTGATGCCAGTAGGACCAAATGACAGAATGAAGACAGAGAAGGGGACAGAAGTACAATCCATTCCCTGGATACTGACCAAGCTGTGGGGAAGAGGGAGGAAGGAAGGGAGAGAAGAGGAGAAGGGACATTGGAGGGAAAACAAGAGGCTGAAAAGGGTGTGGATAGAAAAGGGCAAAAAGAAGGGAAAGGGAGAGGATTGAAGGCAGAAGGTGATGCACAAAATAGAGGAGGTGAAGGAGAAGGCAATGAATGGAGAAAAATCTTCAGAGCAGGAGGGAAGAAGGGGGGGGGGTGACAAGGGAACAACAGAGGAAATGTAAGGAGAAGAGGAAGGGAAAGGCAGAAGAGGAAGAGACAGGAGTCGAAGGGAAAGGCAGAGGAGGAAGAGACAGGAGTGGAAGGGAAAGGCAGAACAGGAAGAGACAGGAGTGGAAGGGAAAGGCAGAGGAGAAAGAGACAGGAGTGGAAGGGAAAGGCAGAAGAGGAAGGGAAAGGCAGAAGAGGAAGAGACAGGAGTGGAAGGGAAAGGCAGAAGAGGAAGAGACAGGAGTCGAAGGGAAAGGCAGAGGAGGAAGAGACAGGAGTGGAAGGGAAAGGCAGAACAGGAAGAGACAGGAGTGGAAGGGAAAGGCAGAGGAGAAAGAGACAGGAGTGGAAGGGAAAGGCAGAAGAGGAAGGGAAAGGCAGTAGAGGAAGAGACAGGAGTGGAAGGGAAAGGCAGAACAGGAAGAGACAGGAGTGGAAGGGAAAGGCAGAGGAGGATGAGACAGGAGTGGAAGGGAAAGGCAGAGGAGGAAGAGACAGGAGTGGAAGGGAAAGGCAGAGGAGGAAGAGACAGGAGTGGAAGGGAAAGGCAGAAGAGGAACGGAAAGGCAGTAGAGGAAGAGACAGGAATGGAAGGGAAAGGCAGAACAGGAAGAGACAGGAGTGGAAGGGAAAGGCAGAGGAGGATGAGACAGGAGTGGAAGGGAAAGGCAGAGGAGGAAGAGACAGGAGTGGAAGGGAAAGGCAGAGGAGGAAGAGACAGGAGTGAAAGGGAAAGGCAGAGGAGGAAGAGACAGGAGTGGAAGGGAAAGGCAGAGGAGGAAGAGACAGGAGTGGAAGGGAAAGGCAGAAGAGGAAGGGAAAGGCAGACGAGGAAGAGACAGGAGTGGAAGGGAAAGGCAGAAGAGGAAGGGAAAGGCAGAAGAGGAAGAGACAGGAGTGGAAGGGAAAGGCAGAAGAGGAAGGGAAAGGCAGTAGAGGAAGAGACAGGAGTGGAAGGGAAAGGCAGAACAGGAAGAGACAGGAGTGGAAGGGAAAGGCAGAACAGGAAGAGACAGGAGTGGAAGGGAAAGGCAGAGGAGGAAGAGACAGGAGTGGAAGGGAAAGGCAGAAGAGGAAGGGAAAGGCAGTAGAGGAAGAGACAGGAGTGGAAGGGAAAGGCAGAGGAGGAAGAGACAGGAGTGGAAGGGAAAGGCAGAAGAGGAAGGGAAAGGCAGAAGAGGAAGAGACAGGAGTGGAAGGGAAAGGCAGAAGAGGAAGGGAAAGGCAGTAGAGGAAGAGACAGGAGTGGAAGGGAAAGGCAGAACAGGAAGAGACAGGAGTGGAAGGGAAAGGCAGAACAGGAAGAGACAGGAGTGGAAGGGAAAGGCAGAGGAGGAAGAGACAGGAGTGGAAGGGAAAGGCAGAGGAGGAAGAGACAGGAGTGGAAGGGAAAGGCAGAACAGGAAGAGACAGGAGTGGAAGGGAAAGGCAGAGGAGGAAGAGACAGGAGTGGAAGGGAGAGGCAGAAGAGGAAGGGAAAGGCAGAAGAGGAAGAGACAGGAGTGGAAGGGAAAGGCAGAACAGGAAGAGACAGGAGTGGAAGGGAAAGGCAGAAGAGGAAGAGACAGGAGTGGAAGGGAAAGGCAGAAGAGGAAGGGAAAGGCAGTAGAGGAAGAGACAGGAGTGGAAGGGAAAGGCAGAACAGGAAGAGACAGGAGTGGAAGGGAAAGGCAGAACAGGAAGAGACAGGAGTGGAAGGGAAAGGCAGTAGAGGAAGGGAAAGGCAGAGGAGGAAGAGACAGGAGTGGAAGGGAAAGGCAGAACAGGAAGAGACAGGAGTGGAAGGGAAAGGCAGTAGAGGAAGGGAAAGGCAGAGGAGGAAGAGACAGGAGTGGAAGGGAGAGGCAGAAGAGGAAGGGAAAGGCAGAAGAGGAAGAGACAGGAGTGGAAGGGAGAGGCAGAAGAGGAAGGGAAAGGCAGAAGAGGAAGAGACAGGAGTGGAAGGGAAAGGCAGAAGAGGAAGAGACAGGAGTGGAAGGGAAAGGCAGTAGAGGAAGAGACAGGAGTGGAAGGGAAAGGCAGAACAGGAAGAGACAGGAGTGGAAGGGAAAGGCAGAACAGGAAGAAACAGGAGTGGAAGGGAAAGGAAGAAGAAGAAGAAACAGGGGTAGAGGAAGTTAATGAGGAGAAGGGGAGTAGGGTCTCAGTTGTCACTTTCCGCCTTGGCCGGACCCTCGTGCAGCCGCTTCTTTCCTGTATCTTATTCCTGAATCTGCGCTACATGAATTTAGTGGTGAATTATTGTCACTTTCTGCTCCTCGAGGCGTTTGTGGTTCCTCGTCAGACGATGTACGAGCCTTGGAGGACTCACTAGGATGATGAAGATGATTGTTTGGGAATATTACGCGCCGCAGTATTTGAAGCCAATTACAATGGCGGCTTCCAGCGCATCTTCATCCGGGGTAAATAAGTCTCTGAGCGCTCGTATCGCTGATTACTCTGAATAGCAAATCACTCCAGCGCCGGCTCAACACGCAAGATGGAGGCAAGCGCCAAATCCTGGGGGCAGAAGCAGCCGCTAATGAAGAGTAATTACAATGGAGGGAGCGCCATGGCTGCTGCTAGCGATACACAGCAAGGACACAATGTGATGACGCCTGCGGATGCCTCACCGAGGACGTGTCACCGGCCGTACTGCTTCCCAGATACTCAGAGATTCAGGCAATGCTGGACAGAGAAGGTCTGAATACTCCTCTAACAATAAATCTCCAAGAAGACACATGTCACATGTCACAAGGAAGAGCCAAAAACACGACTGTAACAGGACCTTACAGGGGAACAGTCAACAGGTGCAACAAAAGACAGCAGCCAGTATTGTGTATCATCCCTAGAGAGTGTGGTCTTACCTCACACTGCTGTGCTCTGTGCTCTCTGCAGCCAGTGTTATGTATTGTACCTGGAGAGATGTATAATCAGACCTCACACTGCTGTGCTCTGTGCTCTCTGCAGCCAGTGATATGTATTGTCCGTGGAGAGATGTGTAATCATACCTCACACTGCTGTGCTCTGTGCTCTCTGCAGCCAGTGTTATGTATTGTCCCTGGAGAGATGTGCAATCAGATCTCACACTGCTGTGCTCTGTGCTCTCTGCAGCCAGTGTTCTGTATTGTCCCTGGAGAGATGTGTAATCAGACCTCACACTGCTGTGCTCTGTGCTCTCTGCAGCCAGTGTTATGTATTGTCCCTGGAGAGATGTGTAATCAGACCTCACACTGCTGTGCTCTGTGCTCTCTGCAACCAGTGTTATGTATTGTCCCTGGAGAGATGTGTAATCAGACCTCACACTTCTGTGCTCTGTGCTCTCTGCAGCCAGTGTTATGTATTGTCCCTGGAGAGATTAGTAATCAGACCTCACAATGCTGTGCTCTGTGCTCTCTGCTCCCTGCAGCCAGTGTTATGTATTGTCCCTGGAGAGATGTGTAATCAGACCTCACACTGCTGTGCTCTGTGCTCTGTGCAGCCAGTGTTATGTATTGTCCCTGGAGAGATGTGTAATCAGACCTCACACTGCTGTGCTATGTGTTCTCTGCAGCCAGTGTTATGTATTGTCCCTGGAGAGATGTGTAATCAGACCTGACACTGCTGTGCTCTGTGCTCTCGGCAGCCAGTGTTATGTAGTATCCCTGGAGAGATGTGTAATCAGACCTCACACTGCTGTGCTCTGTGCTCTCTGCAGCCAGTGTTATGTATTGTCCCTGGAGAGATGTGTAATCAGACCTCACACTGCTGTGCTCTGTGCTCTCTGCAGCCAGTGTTATGTATTGTCCATGGAGAGATGTGTAATCAGACCTCACACTGCTGTGCTCTGTGCTCTCTGCAGCCAGTGTTATGTATTGTCCCTGGAGAGATGTGTAATCAGACCTCACACTGCTGTGCTCTGTGCTCTCTGCAGCCAGTGTTATGTACTGTCCCTGGAGAGATGTGTAATCAGTCCTCACACTGCTGTGCTCTGTGCTCTCTGCAGTCAGTGTTATGTATTATCCGAGGAGAGATGTGTAATCAGACCTCACACTGCTGTGCTCTGTGCTCTCTGCAGCCAGTGTTATGTATTGTCCCTGGACAGATGTGTAATCAAACCTCACACTGCTGTGCTCTGTGCTCTCTGCAGCCAGTGTTATGTATTGTCCCTGGAGAGATGTGTAATCAGACCTCACACTGCTGTGCTCTGTGCTCTCTGCAGCCAGTGTTATGTACTGTCCCTGGAGAGATGTGTAATCAGACCTCACACTGCTGTGCTCTGTGCTCTCTGCAGCCAGTGTTATGTATTGTCCCTGGACAGATGTGTAATCACACCTCACACTGCTGTGCTCTGTGCTCTCTGCAGCCAGTGTTATGTATTGTCCCTGGAGAGATGTGTAATCAGACCTCACACTGATGTGCTCTGTGCTCTCTGCAGCCAGTGTTATGTAATGTCCCTGGAGAGATGTGTAATCAGACCTCACACTGCTGTGCTCTGTGCTCTCTGCAGACAGTGTTATGTATTGTCCCTGGAGAGATGTGTAATCAGTCCTCACACTGCTGTGCTCTGTGCTCTCTGCAGCCAGTGTTATGTATTGTCCCTGGAGAGATGTGTAATCAGACCTCACACTGCTGTGCTCTGTGCTCTCTGCAGCCAGTGTTATGTATTGTCCCTGGAGAGATGTGTAATCAGTCCTCACACTGCTGTGCTCTGTGCTCTCTGCAGCCAGTGTTATGTATTGTCCCTGGAGAGATGTGTAATCAGACCTCACACTGCTGTGCTCTGTGCTCTCTGCAGCCAGTGTTATGTATTGTCCCTGGAGAGATGTGTAATCAGACCTCACACTGCTGTGCTCTGTGCTCTCTGCAGTCAGTGTTATGTATTATCCGAGGAGAGATGTGTAATCAGACCTCACACTGCTCTGCTCTGTGCTCTCTGCAGCCAGTGTTATGTATTGTCCCTGGAGAGATGTGTAATCAGACCTCACACTGCTGTGCTCTGTGCTCTCTGCAGCCAGTGTTATGTATTATCCCTGGAGAGATGTGTAATCAGACCTCACACTGCTGTGCTCTGTGCTCTCTGCAGCCAGTGTTATGAATAGTCCCTGGAGAGATGTGTAATCAGACCTCACACTGCTGTGCTCTGTGCTCTCTGCAGCCAGTGTTATGTATTATCCCTGGAAAGATGTGTAATCAGACCTCACACTGCTGTGCTCTGTGCTCTCTGCAGCCAGTGTTATGTATTGTCCATGGAGAGATGTGTAATCAGACCTCACACTGCTGTGCTCTGTGCTCTCTGCAGCCAGTGTTATGTATTGTCTCTGGAGAGATGTGTAATCAGACCTCACACTGCTGTGCTCTGTGCTCTCTGCAGCCAGTGTTACGTATTGTCCCTGGAGAGATGTGTAATCAGGTCTCACACTGCTGTGCTCTGTGCTCTCTGCAGCCAGTGTTATGTATTGTCCCTGGAGAGATGTGTAATCAGACCTCACACTGCTGTGCTCTGTGCTCTCTTCAGCCAGTGTTATGTATTGTCCCTGGAGAGATGTGTAATCAGACCTCACACTGCTGTGCTCTGTGCTCTCTGCAGCCAGTGTTATGTATTGTCCCTGGAGAGATGTGTAATCAGACCTCACACTGCTGTGCTCTGTGCTCTCTGCAGCCAGTGTTATGTATTGTCCCTGGAGAGATGTGTAATCAGACCTCACACTGCTGTGCTCTGTGCTCTCTGCAGCCAGTGTTATGTATTGTCCCTGGAGAGATGTGTAATCAGACCTCACACTGCTGTGCTCTGTGCTCTCTGCAGCCAGTGTTATGTACTGTCCCTGGAGAGATGTGTAATCAGACCTCACACTGCTGTGCTCTGTGCTCTCTGCAGCCAGTGTTATGTATTGTCCCTGGAGAGATGTGTAATCAGACCTCACACTGCTGTGCTCTGTGCTCTCTGCAGCCAGTGTTATGTATTGTCCCTGGAGAGATGTGTAATCAGACCTCACACTGCTGTGCTCTGTGCTCTCTGCAGCCAGTGTTATGTACTGTCCCTGGAGAGATGTGTAATCAGACCTCACACTGCTGTGCTCTGTGCTCTCTGCAGCCAGTGTTATGTATTGTCCCTGGAGAGATTTGTAATCAGACCTCACACTGCTGTGCTCTGTGCTCTCTGCAGCCAGTGTTATGTATTGTCCCTGGAGAGATGTGTAATCAGACCTCACACTGCTGTGCTCTGTGCTCTCTGCAGCCAGTGTTATGTACTGTCCCTGGAGAGATGTGTAATCAGACCTCACACTGCTGTGCTCTGTGCTCTCTGCAGCCAGTGTTATGTATTGTCCCTGGAGAGATGTGTAATCAGACCTCACACTGCTGTGCTCTGTGCTCTCTGCAGCCAGTGTTATGTATTGTTCCTGCAGTGCACTGGGGGTGTGTCCTCACACTGCTGTCCTCTGTGCTCTCAGTGTATGGGTGCTGGCTGTGTGTTGCTATAGCCTGCGTGGCTTTCAGCTGTGATGCTGCAGACTCTCGGCTCCTGTGATGTGATTAGACTTGAGTTTCTCTTAGAACTGGTTTTCTGGAACAATCTCAGTTATGATGAGTACAGGAGGCGGAGCGAGCGCGGCCGTGATACGGGTTTATTGGGTTATTGCCGGCAGCGCTAATGACATGAATAATACAAGCGGCACCAGCAGCGGATCAGAAACACGAAACCGCAGACAATGATATTACACGGAGCCCACAGCAGCGCAGGACTGTGACCTTGTACATCCTCGGAGCACGACCTTGTATCACACCTGCAGAACGTTGTAACTGTGTCATATTGTGATATTAATGATTGTTTTACATGAATATATAACAATAAGGTCATTGTATAATATCATTGTTATTGTAAGACGTCACCTCACTTTGTATCATTATCCTATTACATCCTGGTCCCTCTATTTGTGACGTCTTGTTAGTGGGAATGTTTATCCTATAACTGTAACATTGTATCGCTTGTTGTATTGTTGACATGATATTACAGCCGTGTTATGATGCATCACTGAATCACATCATTGTTACTTTGTATCATTGTATTGTGATCCCACATTATTGTATCACCGAGGATGGGGACACTACAGAGCTGAGTCTCATCCCCTCCGGACTCTCTATAGGGGATGCTATCATGTGGCTCATGGTCAGAAATGTAGTAGAAGGGTAAATGCACCTCAGACACTTTAGGGGTCATTTATTATCATTTTTCTTTTGTTGCGCCTTGTATATGAAGAGGCGGCACCACAATTTTGGTTATTTTCCTACCTGATTTTTTTTATTAAGCAGTAAGTGATGGCGTTGTTTGTGAATCCGACACCTTTCTGTCGCTGCTGTTTTTTTGTTGTAATTTTCGGCAGAATATTAGAGCAGCTGAAAACTAGGGAAGTCTATTTCACCCTAACGAATGGGAAGACACTTCTAAACCTTATTGTTTGTGCACAGAATCATGAATCCCTTGCACCACAAATGTACATCCCCCTGAAAACAAGTGCCCAAATTTATAAATGCCCCCCCTTTGTTCTGGGCAGGGAAGTCCAGTAGCAGAATTGGGGTTCTGTACAGAGCTTTGCAATGACCCCTTCTCTTATATGAATTCCATTGGCCCGGCAGACCAGAATCCTTATCAGTGTTCCAGATTCTGGAAACACACTGGGAGGGGGGGGGGGGGGGCGGGGAGATTTATCAATAATTTTGTAGGTTTTTCCTCACCTATTTTTTGGCGTTCTGATCTACGGTTAAGATCAATTTCCACATCTGGGAACTGCAGTAATGATCCAGCTAAGCGTCCAAATTACAACAAGTATCTGCTAAAGGAGAGGGTCAGGACGCCAGAAGCATCACGAAGGGGGGGGGGGGGGCAGAGCAAATTCCAAGCACCTTCGCATTAGAACCAAGGACACAATAAAGGACGGCAAAAGGCCTTCGGAATGTCGCCATTACTTGCTGGGGATAAGCAAAGACGCCATGAACGTTCATTTCATGGAATATGGAGTCTGATGAATAATCTTCTGGGTCTGTCTTAGACCAGGTTTTAGATTGTCCATTTTTGTGCCAAACATTGTGCCAAAAGAAGACCATAGAAAATAAGAACATTAGGCGACGAGTTCTAGAGGCAACTCAATGCAAAACTGGAACAAATTTCTGGCATAAAGTCTATAGTAAATGACCCCCACTGGATTTTTCCAGCTAAAACTCGATCTTCATTCTCAATGTTCTAAGATTCTATGGATCTTCTGGATATGTGTATAACAGCAGAGAGAAGTGCAACATCCCCCACCGGGGCCTAGCCCTTTGAGGTGAGTCCTGGAGTCAGCCGGGGCCCGCGGTACCGGAGTGGCTGGCGGTTGCGGCCTAAGCACGCTATTGTCACGGTGCTTGGTACGGGGAACCGGAGGGCTGTCCTACAGCCTGGCAGGTCTCCAGCAGGGTGGTGTTGGCAAGAAATGATGAGGGAGCGGCTGCTATAGCGGATCTCCCTGGGGCAACCCCTTAATGTCCCGAGGGTGAGTCTCTGGGTGATGGACAGGGTGCCGGTGATGTAGGCAGGGGCAGTAGCAGGGACCAGACGGAGGCAGAGGTTGAACAGAAACACTTACAGTTCTTTATTGGAACCGACAGGAACATCAGCAACGTGCCTTTAACAAGATGGTGGAGTACTGGAGAGGTATTTGGAGGGAGCCACAGGATGTAGGTCACCAGCCTGGATGTATAGGGCAGGCTGGGAGGCAGCTGTGTCCTTAGAGGAGGCTTCAGCTCGGTCCTGGATCTCTTCAGGTATCACCCTTGAAGGTAAGATGATACCCCTTTCCTCACTACACTAGCTCTAGTCTTATTCTCCACTTCAGGCAGGGGCTAGGCTCTTCCTGCACTGGTCCGGTGTGCTAGAGACTCTGAGCTGCTGCTCAGCTAACTACTCTCTGCTTGCGTCCTGCAGACCCAGAGGGCCTGACTAGGACCGGTCTCTTCTCCCTTCTGGGGGAGACTTCTCTAGAACATTCCTGGCCAGGGGGTTTTATTACCTCCCTTTGGTCAGGTGGTGGCTGCTCCTCCAATTACCTCTCAGTTCACAGAGCACAGGATGTAACACAGATCATTGGATACTGGCCTTTTACATCATATACAGATTTAACTTCTGCCTTGCCAGGCAGGATTAACCACTGCAATGTCCCCTGTGTGATGTGGTGACATGTTATGGGGCTTATTCGCAAGCACCCTCTCGCCATTGCATCGGCGAGGGTGTTGCAGAAGAGTCTGTGCAGCAGATCTAGAAAAGATCTAGAACTCGTTCAGAAGAGGAATCAGACTGGAGGGAACCAGAGCCGCGTGTTTCCTGCAGGACTCAGTGGGGCGCGTGTATCCGGCTCGGTCGTCTGTTTTTTGGGACTTTTCCCGGCTTGTCACATGTATCTTACCGGTTTTTCCTCATTGAAACATTTGGCGTTTGGTCTTTAGTGGATTTGCAATGAATAAAACAAAAGTCGCCTTCAGTTCTAAGCAAAATTGAAAATGAGAGAAAAAAGCAAGACAAACGTTTGATACCTGAGCCCCAACGCCAGGAGGAAGCATCTACAGGAGGAGGCATCTACAGGAGGAGGCATCTACAGGAGGAGGCATCTAACGGAGGAGGCATCTACAGGAGGAGGCATCTACCGGAGGAGGCATCTACAGGAGGAGGCATCTACAGGAGGAGGCATCTACCGGAGGAGGCATCTACAGGAGGAGGCATCTACAGGTGGAGGCATCTACCGGAGGAGGCATCTACCAGAGGAGGCATCTACAGGAGGAGGCATCTACCGGAGGAGGCATCTACAGGAGGAGGCATCTACAGGAGGAGGCATCTACCGGAGGAGGCATCTACAGGAGGAGGCATCTACAGGAGGAGGCATCTACCGGAGGAGGCATCTACAGGAGGAGGCATCTACAGGAGGAGGCATCTGCAGGAGGAGGCATCTACCGGAGGAGGCATCTACAGGAGGAGGCATCTACAGGAGGAGGCATCTACAGGAGGAGGCATCTACCGGAGGAGGCATCTACAGGAGGAGGCATCTACAGGTGGAGGCATCTACCGGAGGAGGCATCTACCAGAGGAGGCATCTACAGGAGGAGGCATCTACCGGAGGAGGCATCTACAGGAGGAGGCATCTACAGGAGGAGGCATCTACCGGAGGAGGCATCTACAGGAGGAGGCATCTACAGGAGGAGGCATCTACAGGAGGAGGCATCTACAGGAGGAGGCATCTACCGGAGGAGGCATCTACAGGAGGAGGCATCTACAGGAGGAGGCATCTGCAGGAGGAGGCATCTACCGGAGGAGGCATCTACAGGAGGAGGCATCTACAGGAGGAGGGATCTACAGGAGGAGGCATCTACCGGAGGAGGCATCTACAGGAGGAGGCATCTACAGGAGGAGGCATCTACCGGAGGAGGCATCTACCGGAGGAGGCATCTACAGGAGGAGGCATCTACCGGAGGAGGCTTCTACAGGAGGAGGCATCTACAGGTGGAGGCATCTACCGGAGGAGGCATCTACAGGAGGAGGCATCTACAGGAGGAGGCATCTACCGGAGGAGGCATCTACAGGAGGTTCTTCCACAGAGGAGACATTTATTGAGGCTGCGCCAGAAGAGACGGATGTTCTCGTCAGATACAGAGGATGATGAGAGATACAAAATAAGAGGCGAATCCCCAGAGTCACGAGAATTGCGAATATTCTCCTTAATTCAGGAAAATTCCAGAACATCTTCTGCATAAAGAAGAAATATCTCCGGAGCCACTCCATCACTTCTCCCCCCAAACCTCCAGGGAGGCCGATTATTCCTCTAACAAGTCACTTACCTCATTATACTGATCTATCCCCAGTGCGGACGTCACCCCCCCCCCCCTGAAGGAAGGGAATGATACATTCACCTTCCATTATCATAAACACAATCACCCGGATACAACCCAAGTATCCAAACCAGCAGCTTACCCCATATCACAGTCCTGCTGCTACTAACAGGAGACACAAAGGTCTGATTACACATCTAACACTGGCTGCAGGGAGCACAGAGCACAGCAGTGTGAGGTCTGATTACACATCTCTCCAGGGACAGTACATAACACTGGCTGCAGAGAGCACAGAGCACAGCAGTGTGAGGTCTGATTACACATCTCTCCAGGGATAATACATAACACTGGCTGCAGAGAGCACAGAGCACAGCAGTGTGAGGTCTGATTACACATCTCTCCAGGGACAATACATAACACTGGCTGCAGGGAGCACAGAGCACAGCAGTGTGAGGTCTGATTACACATCTCTCCAGGGATAATACATAACACTGGCTGCAGAGAGCACAGAGCACAGCAGTGTGAGGTATGATTACACATCTCTCCAGGGACAATACATAACACTGGCTGCAGAGAGCACAGAGCGCAGCAGTGTGAGGTCTGATTACACATCTCTCCAGGGACAATACATAACACTGGCTGCAGAGAGCACAGCGCACAGCAGTGTGAGGTCTGATTACACATCCCTCCAGGGACAATACATAACACTGGCTGCAGAGAGCACAGAGCACAGCAGGGTGAGGTCTGATTACACATCTCTCCAGGGACAATACATAACACTGACTGCAGGGAGCACAGAGCACAGCAGTGTGAGGTGTGATTACACATCTCTCCAGGGACAATACATAACACTGGCTGCAGAGAGCACAGAGCACAGCAGTGTGAGGTCTGATTACACATCTCTCCAGGGACAATACATAACACTGGCTGCAGAGAGCACAGAGCACAGCAGTGTGAGGTCTGATTATACATCTCTCCAGGGACAATACATAACACTGGCTGCAGAGAGCACAGAGCACAGCAGTGTGAGGTCTGATTACACATTTCTCCAGGGACAAGACATAACACTGGCTGCAGAGAGCACAGAGCACAGCAGTGTGAGGTCTGATTACACATCTCTTCAGGGACAGTACATAACACTGGCTGCAGAGAGCACAGAGCACAGCAGTGTGAGGTATGATTACACATCTCTCCAGGGACAATACATAACACTGGCTGCAGAGAGCACAGAGCACAGCAGTGTGAGGTCTGATTATACATCTCTCCAGGGACAATACATAACACTGGCTGCAGAGAGCACAGAGCACAGCAGTGTGAGGTATCATTACACATCTCTTCAGAGACAATACATAACACTGGCTGCAGGGAGCACAGAGCACAGCAGTGTGAGGTCTGATTACACATCTCTCCAGGGACAATACATAACACTGGCTGCAGAGAGCACGGAGCACAGCAGTGTGAGGTCTGATTACACATCTCTCCAGGGACAGTACATAACACTGGCTGCAGAGAGCACAGAGCACAGCAGTGTGAGGTCTGATTACACATCTCTCCAGGGACAATACATAACACTGGCTGCAGAGAGCACAGAGCACAGCAGTGTGAGGTATGATTACACATCTCTCCAGGGACAATACATAACACTGGCTGCAGAGAGCACAGAGCACAGCAGTGTGAGGTCTGATTACACATCTCTCCAGGGACAAGACATAACACTGGCTGCAGAGAGCACAGCGCACAGCAGTGTGAGGTCTGATTACACATCCCTCCAGGGACAATACATAACACTGGCTGCAGAGAGCACAGAGCACAGCAGTGTGAGGTCTGATTACACATCTCTCCAGGGACAATACATAACACTGACTGCAGGGAGCACAGAGCACAGCAGTGTGAGGTGTGATTACACATCTCTCCAGGGACAATACATAACACTGGCTGCAGAGAGCACAGAGCACAGCAGTGTGAGGTCTGATTACACATCTCTCCAGGGACAGTACATAACACTGGCTGCAGAGAGCACAGAGCACAGCAGTGTGAGGTCTGATTACACATCTCTCCAGGGACAATACATAACACTGGCTGCAGAGAGCACAGAGCACAGCAGTGTGAGGTCTGATTACACATCTCTCCAGGGACAATACATAACACTGGCTGCAGAGAGCACAGAGCACAGCAGTGTGAGGTCTGATTACACATCTCTCCAGGGACAATACATAACACTGGCTGCAGAGAGCACAGAGCGCAGCAGTGTGAGGTCTGATTACACATCTCTCCAGGGACAATACATAACACTGGCTGCAGAGAGCACAGCGCACAGCAGTGTGAGGTCTGATTACACATCCCTCCAGGGACAATACATAACACTGGCTGCAGAGAGCACAGAGCACAGCAGTGTGAGGTCTGATTACACATCTCTCCAGGGACAATACATAACACTGACTGCAGGGAGCACAGAGCACAGCAGTGTGAGGTGTGATTACACATCTCTCCAGGGACAATACATAACACTGGCTGCAGAGAGCACAGAGCACAGCAGTGTGAGGTATGATTACACATCTCTCCAGGGACAATACATAACACTGGCTGCAGAGAGCACAGAGCACAGCAGTGTGAGGTCTGATTATACATCTCTCCAGGGACAATACATAACACTGGCTGCAGAGAGCACAGAGCACAGCAGTGTGAGGTCTGATTACACATTTCTCCAGGGACAAGACATAACACTGGCTGCAGAGAGCACAGAGCACAGCAGTGTGAGGTCTGATTACACATCTCTTCAGGGACAGTACATAACACTGGCTGCAGAGAGCACAGAGCACAGCAGTGTGAGGTATGATTACACATCTCTCCAGGGACAATACATAACACTGGCTGCAGAGAGCACAGAGCACAGCAGTGTGAGGTCTGATTATACATCTCTCCAGGGACAATACATAACACTGGCTGCAGAGAGCACAGAGCACAGCAGTGTGAGGTATCATTACACATCTCTTCAGAGACAATACATAACACTGGCTGCAGGGAGCACAGAGCACAGCAGTGTGAGGTCTGATTACACATCTCTCCAGGGACAATACATAACACTGGCTGCAGAGAGCACGGAGCACAGCAGTGTGAGGTCTGATTACACATCTCTCCAGGGACAGTACATAACACTGGCTGCAGAGAGCACAGAGCACAGCAGTGTGAGGTCTGATTACACATCTCTCCAGGGACAATACATAACACTGGCTGCAGAGAGCACAGAGCACAGCAGTGTGAGGTCTGATTACACATCTCTCCAGGGACAATACATAACACTGGCTGCAGAGAGCACAGAGCACAGCAGTGTGAGGTCTGATTACACATCTCTCCAGGGACAATACATAACACTGGCTGCAGAGAGCACAGAGCACAGCAGTGTGAGGTCTGATTACACATCTCTCCAGGGACAATACATAACACTGGCTGCAGAGAGCACAGAGCACAGCAGTGTGAGGTCTGATTACACATCTCTCCAGGGACAATACATAACACTGGCTGCAGAGAGCACAGAGCACAGCAGTGTGAGGTCTGATTACATATCTCCCCAGGGACAATACATAAAACTGGCTGCAGAGAGCACAGAGCACAGCAGTGTGAGGTCTGATTACACATCTCTCCAAGGACAATACATAACACTGGCTGCAGAGAGCACAGAGCACAGCATTGTGAGGTCTGATTACACATCTCTCCAGGGACAATACATAAAACTGGCTGCAGAGAGCACAGAGCACAGCAGTGTGAGGTCTGATTACATATCTCCCCAGGGACAATACATAACACTGGCTGCAGAGAGCACAGAGCACAGCAGTGTGAGGTCTGATTACACATCTCTCCAGGGACAGTACATAACACTGGCTGCAGGGAGCACAGAGCACAGCAGTGTGAGGACTGCCCCCTCTTCCCCTGCGGTGAAGCTACAATCCTGAAATACAATCCATATATCACAGTCTTGTTGCTACACATATGTGTCCAGGTTGGGTTTCCTGTGGTTCTCTTTGTATGGCTGATGGGGTGTAAAATTAACCTGAATCGTGAATTTTTTTTTCTGTTTTACTAAAATAAAGAAGTTTTTTTTATTTTTAATTCCTACATTTTGGAAGTGAACTATATTTTATTTAATATTTGGTTTTCTTCTTTGTTGAAAAAAATTACCTTACATTAACCCCCATTGTTTTCCTGTAATTTGCATGTAGGAGCCCCTGAGGCCATGGATGTGCATAGCTGTGCAGAGGGGCTGCGTGCACAGAACGGGAGATGTTCACTTGTAAAGGGACAATTTCTCAGCAGTTGTTTATTCTTTTTTCCTGCGACGCATTGGATCAATAAATGATGAGGGCGAGACATCCGAGGCGGCCGCCGCTATCCCTGGGGGGTCGCGGTATTGAAATCCGGTAACTATTCCAAATGTAGAACATAAAATTCTATTATCACATTCACACAGTAAACAAAAGTCATCAGCGAGGAACCAGAGCCCCCTAAATAGTCACCCCCCCCTCCCCCACATCATAGAACTCCGCAGATAATAGAAACAATCAAGGACAAAGGGTCAAACTAAATACAATTACCCTGAAAGGGAAACATCT
The DNA here is from genome assembly GCF_040894005.1 of Engystomops pustulosus. Classification (NCBI taxonomy): domain Eukaryota; kingdom Metazoa; phylum Chordata; class Amphibia; order Anura; family Leptodactylidae; genus Engystomops; species Engystomops pustulosus. Next base: position 211,006,237 of record NC_092415.1, read on the forward strand.
CAATAAATACTAGCGAACAGGTCTCCATCCAGTGACAGCCCCCCAGATATCTCCATCATCAGTGGTCTCCTACAGGGGTCATCTCCATCATCAGTGGTCTCCTACAGGGGTCATCTCCATCATCAGTGGTCTCCTACAGGGGTCATCTCCATCATCAGTGGTCTCCTACAGGGGGTCATCCCCATCATCAGTGGTCTCCTACAGAGGTCATCTCCATCATCAGTGGTCTCCTACAGGGGTCATCTCCATCATCAGTGGTCTCCTACAGGGGTCATCTCCATCATCAGTGGTCTCCTACAGGGGGTCATCCCCATCATCAGTGGTCTCCTACAGGGGTCATCCCCATCATCAGTGGTCTCCTACAGGGGTCATCTCCATCATCAGTGGTCTCCTACAGGGGTCATCTCCATCATCAGTGGTCTCCTACAGAGGTCATCTCCATCATCAGTGGTCTCCTACAGAGGTCATCTCTATCATCAGTGGTCTCCTACAGGGGGTCATCTGCACCATCAGTGGTCTCTTAGGGGGGGTTTACCCATCATCAGTGCTCTCCTACAGGGGTCATCTCCATCATCAGTAGCCTCCTACAAGGGGTCATCTCCATCATCAGTGGTCTCCTACAGGGGTCATCCCTATCATCAGTGGTCTCCTACAGCAGTCATCTGCACCATCAGTGGTCTCCTACAGGGGTCATCTCCATCATCAGTGGTCTCCTACAGAGGTCATCTCCATCATCAGTGGTCTCCTACAGAGGTCATCTCCATCATCAGTGGTCTCCTACAGGGGTCATCCCTATCATCAGTGGTCTCCTACAGCAGTCATCTGCACCATCAGTGGTCTCCTACAGGGGTCATCTCCATCATCAGTGGTCTCCTACATGGTCATCTCCATCATCAGTGGTCTCCTACAGGGGTCATCTCCATCATCACTGGTCTCCTACACGAGTCATCTGCACCATCAGTGGTCTTCTACAGGGGTATCTCCATCATCAGTGGTCTCCTACAGGGGTGATCTCCATCATCAGTGGTCTCCTACAGGGGTCATCTCCATCATCAGTGGTCTCCTACAGAGGTCATTCCCATCATCAGTGGTCTCCTACCGGGGTCATCTCCATCATCAGTGGTCTCCTACAGAGGTCATCTCCATCATCAGTGGTCTCCTACAGGGGTCATCTGCATCATCAGTGGTCTCCTACAGGGGTCATCTCCATCATCAGTGGTCTCCTACAGGGGTCATCTCCATCATCAGTGGTCTCCTACAGGGGTCATCCCTATCATCAGTGGTCTCCTACAGGGGGTCATCACCAGCATCAGTGCTCTCCTACAGGGGTCATCTCCATCATCAGTGGTCTCCTACAGGGGTCATCCCTATCATCAGTGGTCTCCTACAGCAGTCATCTGCACCATCAGTGGTCTCCTACCGGGGTCATCTCCATCATCAGTGGTCTCCTACAGGGGTCATCTCCATCATCAGTGGTCTCCTAAAGAGGTCATCTCTATCATCAGTGGTCTCCTACAGGGGGTCATCTGCACCATCAGTGGTCTCCTAGGGGGGGTTTACCCATCATCAGTGCTCTCCTACAGGGGTCATCTCCATCATCAGTGGTCTCCTAGGGGGGGTTTACCCATCATCAGTGCTCTCCTACAGGGGTCATCTCCATCATCAGTAGCCTCCTACAAGGGGTCATCTCCATCATCAGTGGTCTCCTACAGGGGTCATCCCTATCATCAGTGGTCTCCTACAGCAGTCATCTGCACCATCAGTGGTCTCCTACAGGGGTCATCTCCATCATCAGTGGTCTCCTACAGAGGTCATCTCCATCATCAGTGGTCTCCTACAGGGGTCATCCCTATCATCAGTGGTCTCCTACAGCAGTCATCTGCACCATCAGTGGTCTCCTACAGGGGTCATCTCCATCATCAGTGGTCTCCTACATGGTCATCTCCATCATCAGTGGTCTCCTACAGGGGTCATCTCCATCATCACTGGTCTCCTACACGAGTCATCTGCACCATCAGTGGTCTCCTACAGGGGTATCTCCATCATCAGTGGTCTCCTACAGGGGTCATCCCCATCATCAGTGGTCTCCTACCGGGGTCATCTCCATCATCAGTGGTCTCCTACAGAGGTCATCTCCATCATCAGTGGTCTCCTACAGGGTAATCTCCATCATCAGTGGTCTCCTACAGAGGTCATCTCCATCATCAGTGGTCTCCTACAGGGTAATCTCCATCATCATTGGTCTCCTACAGGGGTCATCTCCATCATCAGTGGTCTCCTACAGGGTAATCTCCATCATCAGTGGTCTCCTACAGGGGTCATCTCCATCATAAGTGGTCTCCCACAGAAAGTTATGTCTATCATCAATGGTCTCCTACAGTGGGCCATATCGTTCATCAGTGGTCTCCTACAGGGGTCATCCCTATCATCATTGGTCTCCTACAGGAGTCATCTCCATCATCAGTGGTCTCCTACAGGGGTCATCTCTATCATCAGTGGTCTCCTACAGGAGTCATCTCCATCATCAGTGGTCTCCTACAGGGGTCATCTCTATCATCAGTGGTCTCCTACCAGGGTCATCTGCATCATCAGTGGTCTCCTACAGGGGGTCATCTCCATCATCAGTGGTCTCCTACAGGGGGTCATCCCCATCATCAGTGGTCTCCTACAGGGGTCATCTCCATCATCAGTGGTCTCCTACAGAGGTCATCTCCATCATCAGTGGTCTCCTACAGGGGTCATCTCCATCATCAGTGGTCTCCTACAGGGGTCATCTCCATCATCAGTGGTCTCCTACAGGGGTCATCTCCATCATCAGTGGTCTCCTACAGGGGTCATCCCCATCATCAGTGGTCTCCTACAGGGGTCATCTCCATCATCAGTGGTCTCCTACAGGGGTCATCTCCATCATCAGTGGTCTCCTACATGGTCAGCCTCATCTTCAATAGTCTCCTAGGGGGGGTTTACCCATCATCAGTGGTCTCCTACAGGGGTCATCTCCATCATCAGTGGTCTCCTACAGAGGTCATCTCCATCATCAGTGGTCTCCTACAGGGGTCATCTCCATCATCAGTGGTCTCCTACAGGGGTCATCTCCATCATCAGTGGTCTCCTACAGGGGTCATCTCCATCATCACTGGTCTCCTACAGGGGTCATCTCCATCATCAGTGCTCTCCTACAGGGGTCATCTCCATCATCAGTGCTCTCCTACAGGGGTCATCTCCATCATCAGTGCTCTCCTACAGGGGTCATCTCCATCATCAGTGGTCTCCTACAGGGGTCATCCCTATCATCAGTGGTCTCCTACAGGGGTCATCTCCATCATCAGTGGTCTCCTACAGCAGTCATCTGCACCATCAGTGGTCTCCTACAGGGGTCATCTCCATCATCAGTGGTCTCCTACAGAGGTCATCTCCATCATCAGTGGTCTCCTACAGGGGTCATCTCCATCATCACTGGTCTCCTACACGAGTCATCTGCACCATCAGTGGTCTTCTACAGGGGTATCTCCATCATCAGTGGTCTCCTACAGGGGTGATCTCCATCATCAGTGGTCTCCTACAGGGGTCATCTCCATCATCAGTGGTCTCCTACAGAGGTCATTCCCATCATCAGTGGTCTCCTACCGGGGTCATCTCCATCATCAGTGGTCTCCTACAGAGGTCATCTCCATCATCAGTGGTCTCCTACCGGGGTCATCTGCATCATCAGTGGTCTCCTACAGGGGTCATCTCCATCATCAGTGGTCTCCTACAGGGGTCATCTCCATCATCAGTGCTCTCCTACAGGGGTCATCTCCATCATCAGTGGTCTCCTACAGGGGTCATCCCTATCATCAGTGGTCTCCTACAGGGGGTCATCACCAGCATCAGTGCTCTCCTACAGGGGTCATCTCCATCATCAGTGGTCTCCTACAGGGGTCATCCCTATCATCAGTGGTCTCCTACAGCAGTCATCTGCACCATCAGTGGTCTCCTACCGGGGTCATCTCCATCATCAGTGGTCTCCTACAGGGGTCATCTCCATCATCAGTGGTCTCCTAAAGAGCTCATCTCTATCATCAGTGGTCTCCTACAGGGGGTCATCTGCACCATCAGTGGTCTCCTAGGGGGGGTTTACCCATCATCAGTGCTCTCCTACAGGGGTCATCTCCATCATCAGTGGTCTCCTAGGGGGGGTTTACCCATCATCAGTGCTCTCCTACAGGGGTCATCTCCATCATCAGTAGCCTCCTACAAGGGGTCATCTCCATCATCAGTGGTCTCCTACAGGGGTCATCCCTATCATCAGTGGTCTCCTACAGCAGTCATCTGCACCATCAGTGGTCTCCTACAGGGGTCATCTCCATCATCAGTGGTCTCCTACAGAGGTCATCTCCATCATCAGTGGTCTCCTACAGGGGTCATCCCTATCATCAGTGGTCTCCTACAGCAGTCATCTGCACCATCAGTGGTCTCCTACAGGGGTCATCTCCATCATCAGTGGTCTCCTACATGGTCATCTCCATCATCAGTGGTCTCCTACAGGGGTCATCTCCATCATCACTGGTCTCCTACACGAGTCATCTGCACCATCAGTGGTCTCCTACAGGGGTATCTCCATCATCAGTGGTCTCCTACAGGGGTCATCCCCATCATCAGTGGTCTCCTACCGGGGTCATCTCCATCATCAGTGGTCTCCTACAGAGGTCATCTCCATCATCAGTGGTCTCCTACAGGGTAATCTCCATCATCAGTGGTCTCCTACAGAGGTCATCTCCATCATCAGTGGTCTCCTACAGGGTAATCTCCATCATCATTGGTCTCCTACAGGGGTCATCTCCATCATCAGTGGTCTCCTACAGGGTAATCTCCATCATCAGTGGTCTCCTACAGGGGTCATCTCCATCATAAGTGGTCTCCCACAGAAAGTTATGTCTATCATCAATGGTCTCCTACAGTGGGCCATATCGTTCATCAGTGGTCTCCTACAGGGGTCATCCCTATCATCATTGGTCTCCTACAGGAGTCATCTCCATCATCAGTGGTCTCCTACAGGGGTCATCTCTATCATCAGTGGTCTCCTACAGGAGTCATCTCCATCATCAGTGGTCTCCTACAGGGGTCATCTCTATCATCAGTGGTCTCCTACCAGGGTCATCTGCATCATCAGTGGTCTCCTACAGGGGGTCATCTCCATCATCAGTGGTCTCCTACAGGGGGTCATCCCCATCATCAGTGGTCTCCTACAGGGGTCATCTCCATCATCAGTGGTCTCCTACAGAGGTCATCTCCATCATCAGTGGTCTCCTACAGGGGTCATCTCCATCATCAGTGGTCTCCTACAGGGGTCATCTCCATCATCAGTGGTCTCCTACAGGGGTCATCTCCATCATCAGTGGTCTCCTACAGGGGTCATCCCCATCATCAGTGGTCTCCTACAGGGGTCATCTCCATCATCAGTGGTCTCCTACAGGGGTCATCTCCATCATCAGTGGTCTCCTACATGGTCAGCCTCATCTTCAATAGTCTCCTAGGGGGGGTTTACCCATCATCAGTGGTCTCCTACAGGGGTCATCTCCATCATCAGTGGTCTCCTACAGAGGTCATCTCCATCATCAGTGGTCTCCTACAGGGGTCATCTCCATCATCAGTGGTCTCCTACAGGGGTCATCTCCATCATCAGTGGTCTCCTACAGGGGTCATCTCCATCATCACTGGTCTCCTACAGGGGTCATCTCCATCATCAGTGCTCTCCTACAGGGGTCATCTCCATCATCAGTGCTCTCCTACAGGGGTCATCTCCATCATCAGTGCTCTCCTACAGGGGTCATCTCCATCATCAGTGGTCTCCTACAGGGGTCATCCCTATCATCAGTGGTCTCCTACAGGGGTCATCTCCATCATCAGTGGTCTCCTACAGCAGTCATCTGCACCATCAGTGGTCTCCTACAGGGGTCATCTCCATCATCAGTGGTCTCCTACAGAGGTCATCTCCATCATCAGTGGTCTGCTACAGAGGTCATCTCCATCATCAGTGGTCTCCTACAGGGGTCATCCCCATCATCAGTGGTCTCCTACAGGGGTGATCTCCATCATCAGTGGTCTCCTACAGGGGGTCATCTGCACCATCAGTGGTCTCCTACATGGTCAGCCTCATCATCAGTGGTCTCCTACAGGGGTCCTCTGCACCATCAGTGGTCTCCTACAGGGGTCATCTGCACCATCAGTGGTCTCCTACAGGGGTCATCCCTATTATCAGTGGTCTCCTACATGGTCAGCCTCATCATCAGTGGTCTCCTACAGGGGTCCTCTGCACCATCAGTGGTCTCCTACAGGGGTCATCTGCACCATCAGTGGTCTCCTACAGGGGTCATCCCTATTATCAGTGGTCTCCTACATGGTCAGCCTCATCATCAGTGGTCTCCTACAGGGGGCCATCGATATAACACATGCCATTGCTGAAGGCCCCGTTAAATATGGTCGATGCAGATACCTGCTGCGAGTGGCCGCCCATCCCCCTCCCGGATTTTCTGCTGTAGATGATGAGACATATGAGGGTCATGTGCAGCGCTGTTAATGGTGGGGGGTCTTTTGATGTCGGTGAGGGTCACATCCTCTCCACTTCGCTCAGCTTCTGCCTGGATGAAGATAATCAGAGCCATCACCATGAGAACACAGCAGAGGATTTGTCTCGCTTTGTCTTTTTGCTAGTATCTCTGCTTGCTGTTGGTGAGTTGGAGCCTGGAATGATTTAATCTTTTTGGAGGAAAAATAAATAATTGTTATGTGATATCAGTATTAATTATTGATGTACAGATAACTCCGCCCCCACGGAGCAGAACAAGGCACCTAGTGATGATACATACAGAAGTATATAGCTGGGCACATCAGCAGAGAGACAGTCACTAGTGTTCTGGGGTAAGGCCGGGGGATGTTACATACAGAAGTATATAGCTGGGGGACATCAGCAGAGAGACAGTCACTAGTGTTCTGGGGTAAGGCCGGGGGATGTTACATACAGAAGTATACAGCTGGGCACATCAGCAGAGAGGCAGTCACTAGTGTTCTGGGGTAAGGCAGGGGTGATTTTAGAGGTAGTAGAGAGACAGTCACTAGTGTTCTGGGGTAAGGCAGGGGTGATTTTAGAGGTAGTAGAGAGGCAGTCACTAGTGTTCTGGGGTAAGGCAGGGGTGATTTTAGAGGTAGTAGAGAGACAGTCACTAGTGTTCTGGGGTAAGGCAGGGGTGATGTTAGAGACAGCAGAGAGACAGTCACTATTGTTCTGGGGTAAGGCAGGGGTGATGTTAGAGACAATAGAGAGACAGTCCCTAGTGTTCTGAAGTAAGGTAGAGGTGATTTTAGAGACAGTATAGAGACAGTCACTAGTGTTCTGGGGTAAGGCAGGGGTGATGTTACATGTAGAAGTATATAGCTGGGGGTCATCAGCAGAGAGACAGTCACTAGTGTTCTGGGGTAAGGCAGGGGTGATTTTAGAGGTAGTAGAGAGACAGTCACTAGTGTTCTGGGGTAAGGCCGGGGGATGTTACATACAGAAGTATATAGCTGGGCACATCAGCAGAGAGACAGTCACTAGTGTTCTGGGGTAAGGCCGAGGTGATGTTAGAGACAGCAGAGAGACAGTCACTAGTATTCTGGGGTAAGGCAGGGGTGATTTTAGAGGTAGTAGAGAGACAGTCACTAGTGTTCTGGGGTAAGGCAGGGGTGATTTTAGAGGTAGTAGAGAGACAGTCACTAGTGTTCTGGGGTAAGGCCGGGGGATGTTACATACAGAAGTATATAGCTGGGGGACATCAGCAGAGAGACAGTCACTAGTGTTCTGGGGTAAGGCAGGGGTGATTTTAGAGGTAGTAGAGAGACAGTCACTAGTGTTCTGGGGTAAGGCAGGGGGGATGTTACATACAGAAGTATATAGCTGGGGGACATCAGCAGAGAGACAGTCACTAGTGTTCTGGGGTAAGGCAGGGGTGATTTTAGAGGTAGTAGAGAGACAGTCACTAGTGTTCTGGGGTAAGGCCGGGGGATGTTACATACAGAAGTATATAGCTGGGCACATCAGCAGAGAGACAGTCACTAGTGTTCTGGGGTAAGGCCGAGGTGATGTTAGAGACAGCAGAGAGACAGTCACTAGTATTCTGGGGTAAGGCAGGGGTGATTTTAGAGGTAGTAGAGAGACAGTCACTAGTGTTCTGGGGTAAGGCAGGGGTGATTTTAGAGGTAGTAGAGAGACAGTCACTAGTGTTCTGGGGTAAGGCAGGGGTGATTTTAGAGGTAGTAGAGAGACAGTCACTAGTGTTCTGGGGTAAGGCAGGGGTGATTTTAGAGGTAGTAGAGAGACAGTCACTAGTGTTCTGGGGTAAGGCCGGGGGATGTTACATACAGAAGTATATAGCTGGGGGACATCAGCAGAGAGACAGTCACTAGTGTTCTGGGGTAAGGCAGGGGTGATTTTAGAGGTAGTAGAGAGACAGTCACTAGTGTTCTGGGGTAAGGCCGGGGGATGTTACATACAGAAGTATATAGCTGGGGGACATCAGCAGAGAGACAGTCACTAGTGTTCTGGGGTAAGGCAGGGGTGATTTTAGAGGTAGTAGAGAGACAGTCACTAGTGTTCTGGGGTAAGGCCGGGGGATGTTACATACAGAAGTATATAGCTGGGCACATCAGCAGAGAGACAGTCACTAGTGTTCTGGGGTAAGGCCGAGGTGATGTTAGAGACAGCAGAGAGACAGTCACTAGTGTTCTGGGGTAAGGCCGAGGTGATGTTAGAGACAGCAGAGAGACAGTCACTAGTATTCTGGGGTAAGGCCAAGGTGATGTTAGAGACAATAGAGAGACAGTCCCTAGTGTTCTGAAGTAAGGTAGAGGTGATTTTAGAGACAGTATAGAGACAGTCACTAGTGTTCTGGGGTAAGGCAGGGGTGATGTTACATGTAGAAGTATATAGCTGGGGGTCATCAGTAGAGAGATGAGACTCGAAACCAAATCTGCTCATGGTTTGTCCAATGGGGGCAGTATAGAGGGAGAAGAGGAGAGGACCTAGGACTGAGCCCTGAGGACCCTGACACTGAGAGGAGAGGACCTAGGACTGAGCCCTGAGGACCCCGACACTGAGGGGAAGAGGAGAAAAGAAAGATCCTGAGAAGGAGACACTGAGAGTACGGCATGAGAGATGGGAAGAAACAATCTAAAGGATCCTGAGGAGGAGCTGGAGGTCCACAGTATCGGACACTGCCAAGAGATCCAGAAGGACCAGGAGAGAAGAGTCACCTCTGGATTCAGCAGTGAGGAGATCATTGGAGACTTTAGTGAGAGCAGTTTCAGTGGAGAACATGGAGCGCATAGAGGACCAAGGAGGCAGTTATAGAGAGATGGAGGGATAGTCAAGAATAGACCGGCGTCCCAGGAATAAAAAGGGAGATTGTAGACTGCACTGTAGTCAGTAGCACTGGATGGGCCCAGGGAAGGCTCTTTAGTAATGGGGTAACAGCAAAAGAGGGAGTCACACCAGAAGAGAGAGAGAGGTTGAAGATGTTAGTGAGGTGAGAAGTGACTGCTGGGGAGAGAGACTGTACCAGATGTGAGGGAATGGGGGTCACTGATGCAGGTAGTGGGGTGAGGGGACGGGGTCACTGATACAGGTAGTGGGGCGAGGGGATGGGGTCACTGATGCAGGTAGTGGGGCGAGGGGATGGGGTCACTGATGCAGGTAGTGGGGTGAGGGGACGGGGTCACTGATGCAGGTAGTGGGGCGAGGGGATGGGGGTCACTGATGCAGGTAGTGGGGTGAGGGGACGGGGTCACTGATGCAGGTAGTGGGGTGAGGGGACGGGGTCACTGATACAGGTAGTGGGGCGAGGGGACGGGGTCACTGATGCAGGTAGTGGTGCAAGGGAAAGGGGTCACTGATGCAGGTAGTGGGGCGAGGGGATGGGGTCACTGATGCAGGTAGTGGGGTGAGGGGACGGGGTCACTGATGCAGGTAGTGGGGCGAGGGGATGGGATCACTGATGCAGGTAGTGGGATGGGGGGATGGGGTCACTGATGCAGGTAGTGGGGCGAGGGGATGGGGGTCACTGATGCAGGTAGTGGGGTGAGGGGACGGGGTCACTGATGCAGGTGGTGGGGCGAGGGGATGGGGTCACTGATGCAGGTAGTGGGGTGAGGGAATGGGGTCACTGATACAGGTAGTGGGGTGAGGGGATGGGGTCACTGATGCAGGTAGTGGGGTGAGGGGATGGGGTCACTAATGCAGGTAGTGGGGGGTGGGGTTGGGTCACTGATGCAGGTAGTGGGGTGAGGGGATGGGGTCACTGATGCAGGTAGTGGGGTGAGGGGATGGGGTCACTGATGCAGGTAGTGGGCTGAGGGGATGGGGTCACTGATGCAGGTAGTGGGGTGAGGCAGTGGGGTCACTGATGCAGGTAGTGGGATGAGGGGATGGGGTCACTGATGCAGGTAGTGGGATGAGGGGATGGGGTCACTGATGCAGGTAGTGGGGAGAGGGGATGGGGTCACTAGTGCAGGTAGTGGGGCGAGCAGAGCAGAGGAGCCCGGACACTTCCTTTTGTCTTTCTTTTGCACAAGTTCTCCCATCTCTCCTTATCAGGTCCTGCCCACCCTGGATCTTGTTGCCCTTCCAGGTCTCTCTGCCCCCCTTAAGTCTTGTTGTCCCCCAAGATAATGCTCTCCCCAGGTTCTTCTGTCTCTCCAGGATCATGGTTTCCCCTGGGTTTGCTCCACCCTTCCCTGGGTCGTGATGCCCTGCTGTATCTTACTGTTGCTTCCCCATGGACCTTGTTGATTCCAAGGCTTTGATGCCCCCTGAGTCTTATTGTCCTTAAAAATTTTCAATCCTCCTAGGATCTTATTGTCCCAACAGGTTTTGCTGCCCCCCCCCCTACATTTTGCTTTCCTCCCTGGGTCTTGTTGTCCCCCATGTCCTGCTTTCCTCCCTGGGTCTTGTTGTCCCCCATGTCCTGCTTTCCTCCCTGGGTCTTGTTGTCCCCCATGTCCTGCTTTCCTCCCTGGGTCTTGTTGTCCCCCATGTCCGGCTTTCCTCCCCGGGTCTTGTTGTCCCCCATGTCCTGCTTTCCTCCCTGGGTCTTGTTGTCCCCCATGTCCGGCTTTCCTCCCTGGGTCTTGTTGTCCCCCATGTCCTGCTTTCCTCCCTGGGTCTTGTTGTCCCCCATGTCCTGCTTTCCTCCCTGGGTCTTGTTGTCCCCCATGTCCTGCTTTCCTCCCTGGGTCTTGTTGTCCCCCATGTCCTGCTTTCCTCCCTGGGTCGTGTTGTCCCCCATGTCCTGCTTTCCTCCCTGGGTTTTGTTGTCTCCCATGTCCTGCTTTCCTCTCTGGGTCTTGTTGTCCCCCATGTCCTGCTTTCCTGCCTGGGTCTTGTTGTCCCCCATGTCCTGCTTTCCTCCCAGGGTCTTGTTGTCCCCCATGTCCTGCTTTCCTCTTTGGGTCTTGTTGTCCCCCATGTCCTGCTTTCCTCCCTGGGTCTTGTTGTCCCCCATGTCCTGCTTTCCTCCCAGGGTCTTGTTGTCCCCCATGTCCTGCTTTCCTCTCTGGGTCTTGTTGTCCCCCATGTCCTGCTTTCCTCCCTGGGTCTTGTTGTCTCCCATGTCCTGCTTTCCTCCCTGGGTCTTGTTGTCCCCCATGTCCTGCTTTCCTCCCTGGGTCTTGTTGTCCCCCACATCCTGCTTTCCTCCCTGGGTCTTGTTGTCCCCTCATGTCCTGCTTTCCTCCCTGGGTCTTGTTGTGCCCCATGTCCTGCTTTCCTCCCCGGGTCTTGTTCTCCCCCATGTCCTGCTTTCCTCCCTGGGTCTTGTTGTCCCCCATGTCCTGCTTTCCTCCCTGGGTCTTGTTGTTCCCCATGTCCTGCTTTCCTCCCTGGGTCTTGTTGTTCCCCATGTCCTGCTTTCCTCCCTGGGTCTTGTTGTCCCTCATGTCCTGCTTTCCTCCCTGGGTCTTGTTGTCCCTCATGTCCTGCTTTCCTCCCTGGGTCTTGTTGTCCCCCATGTCCTGCTTTCCTCCCTGGGTCTTGTTGTCCCCCATGTCCTGCTTTCCTCCCTGGGTCTTGTTGTCCCTCATGTCCTGCTTTCCTCCCTGGGTCTTGTTGTCCCCCATGTCCTGCTTTCCTCCCTGGGTCGTGTTGCCCCCCATGTCCTGCTTTCCTCCCTGGGTCTTGTTGTCCCCCATGTCCTGCTTTCCTCCCTGGGTCTTGTTGTCCCCCATGTCCTGCTTTCCTCCCTGGGTCTTGTTGTCCCTCATGTCCTGCTTTCCTCCCTGGGTCTTGTTGTCCCCCATGTCCTGCTTTCCTCCCTGGGTCTTGTTGTCCCCCATGTCCTGCTTTCCTCCCTGGGTCGTGTTGTCCCCCATGTCCTGCTTTCCTCCCTGGGTCTTGTTGTCCCCCATGTCCTGCTTTCCTCTCTGGGTCTTGTTGTCCCCATGTCCTGCTTTCCTCCCAGGGTCTTGTTGTCCCCCATGTCCTGCTTTCCTCTCTGGATCTTGTTGTCCCCCATGTCCTGCTTTCCTCCCTGGGTCTTGTTGTCCCCCATGTCCTGCTTTCCTCTCTGGGTCTTGTTGTCCCCCATGTCCTGCTTTCCTCCCTGGGTCTTGTTGTCCCCCATGTCCTGCTTTCCTCTCTGGGTCTTGTTGTCCCCATGTCCTGCTTTCCTCTCTGGGTCTTGTTGTCCCCCATGTCCTGCTTTCCTCCCTGGGTCTTGTTGTCCCCCATGTCCTGCTTTCCTCTCTGGGTCTTGTTGTCCCTCATGTCCTGCTTTCCTCCCTGGGTCTTGTTGTCCCCCATGTCCTGCTTTCCTCTCTGGGTCTTGTTGTCCCCCATGTCCTGCTTTCCTCCCTGGGTCTTGTTGTCCCCCATGTCCTGCTTTCCTCCCTGGGTCTTGTTGTCCCCCATGTCCTGCTTTCCTCCCTGGGTCTTGTTGTCCCCCATGTCCTGCTTTCCTCCCTGGGTCTTGTTGTCCCCCATGTCCTGCTTTCCTCCCAGGGTCTTGTTGTCCCCCATGTCCTGCTTTCCTCCCTGGGTCTTGTTGTCCCCCATGTCCTGCTTTCCTCCCTGGGTCTTGTTGTCCCCATGTCCTGCTTTCCTCCCTGGGTCTTGTTGTCCCCCATGTCCTGCTTTCCTCCCTGGGTCTTGTTGTGCCCCATGTCCTGCTTTCCTCCCTGGGTCTTGTTGTCCCCCATGTCCTGCTTTCCTCCCCGGGTCTTGTTGTCCCCCATGTCCTGCTTTCCTCCCAGGGTCTTGTTGTCCCCCATGTCCTGCTTTCCTCCCAGGGTCTTGTTGTCCCCCATGTCCTGCTTTCCTCACTGGGTCTTGTTGTCCTCCATGTCCTGCTTTCCTCCCTGGGTCTTGTTGTCCCTCATGTCCTGCTTTCCTCCCCGGGTCTTGTTCTCCCCCATGTCCTGCTTTCCTCCCTGGGTCTTGTTGTCCTCCATGTCCTGCTTTCCTCCCTGGGTCTTGTTGTCCCTCATGTCCTGCTTTCCTCTCTGGGTCTTGTTGTCCCCCATGTCCTGCTTTCCTCTCTCTGTCTTGTTGTCCCCCATGTCCTGCTTTCCTCCCTGGGTCTTGTTGTCCCCCATGTCCTGCTTTCCTCCCTGGGTCTTGTTGTCCCCCATGTCCTGCTTTCCTCCCTGGGTCTTGTTGTCCCCCATGTCCTGCTTTCCTCTCTGGGTCTTGTTGTCCCCCATGTCCTGCTTTCCTCCCTGGGTCTTGTTGTCCCCCATGTCCTGCTTTCCTCCCCGGGTCTTGTTGTCCCCCATGTCCTGCTTTCCTCCCTGGGTCTTGTTGTCCCCCATGTCCTGCTTTCCTCCCTGGGTCTTGTTGTCCCCCATGTCCTGCTTTCCTCCCTGGGTCTTGTTGTCCCCCATGTCCTGCTTTCCTCCCAGGGTCTTGTTGTCCCCCATGTCCTGCTTTCCTCCCTGGGTCTTGTTGTCCCCCATGTCCTGCTTTCCTCCCTGGGTCTTGTTGTCCCCCATGTCCTGCTTTCCTCTCTGGGTCTTGTTGTCCCCCATGTCCTGCTTTCCTCCCTGGGTCTTGATGTCCCCCATGTCCTGCTTTCCTCCCCGGGTCTTGTTGTCCCCATGTCCTGCTTTCCTCCCTGGGTCTTGTTGTCCCCCATGTCCTGCTTTCCTCCCTGGGTCTTGTTGTCCCCCATGTCCTGCTTTCCTCCCCGGGTCTTGTTGTCCCCCATGTCCGGCTTTCCTCCCTGGGTCTTGTTGTCCCCTACGTCCTGCTTTCCTCCCTGGGTCTTGTTGTCCCCCATGTCCTGCTTTTCTCCCTGGGTCTTGTTGTCCCCATGTCCTGCTTTCCTTCCTGGGTCTTGTTGTCCCCCATGTCCTGCTTTCCTCCCCGGGTCTTGTTGTCCCCCATGTCCTGCTTTCCTCCCTGGGTCTTGTTGTCCCCCATGTCCTGCTTTCCTCTCTGGGTCTTGTTGTCCCCCATGTCCTGCTTTCCTCCCAGGGTCTTGTTGTCCGCCATGTCCTGCTTTCCTCCCTGGGTCTTGTTGTCCCCCATGTCCTGCTTTCCTCTCTGGGTCTTGTTGTCCCCCATGTCCTGCTTTCCTCCCTGGGTCATGTTGTCCCCCATGTCCTGCTTTCCTCTCTGGGTCTTGTTGTTCCCCATGTCCTGCTTTCCTCCCTGGGTCTTGTTGTCCCTCATGTCCTGCTTTCCTCTCTGGGTCTTGTTGTCCCCCATGTCCTGCTTTCCTCCCCGGGTCTTGTTGTTCCCCATGTCCTGCTTTCCTCCCTGGGTCTTGTTGTCCCCCATGTCCTGCTTTCCTCTCTGGGTCTTGTTGTCCCCCATGTCCTGCTTTCCTCCCTGGGTCTTGTTCCCCATGTCCTGCTTTCCTCCCTGGGTCTTGTTGTCCCCCATGTCCTGCTTTCCTCCCAGGGTCTTGTTGTCTCTCATGTCCTGCTTTCCTCCCTGGGTCTTGTTGTCCCCATGTCCTGCTTTCCTCCCTGTGTCTTGTTGTCCCCCATGTCCTGCTTTCCTCTCAGGGTCTTGTTGTCCCCATGTCCTGCTTTCCTCCCTGGGTCTTGTTGTCCCTCATGTCCTGCTTTCCTCCCTGGGTCTTGTTGTCCCCCATGTCCTGCTTTCCTCCCAGGGTCTTGTTGTCCCCATGTCCTGCTTTCCTCCCTGGGTCTTGTTGTCCCTCATGTCCTGCTTTCCTCCCTGGGTCTTGTTGTCCCCCATGTCCTGCTTTCCTCCCAGGGTCTTGTTGTCCCCATGTCCTGCTTTCCTCCCTGGGTCTTGTTGTCCCCCATGTCCTGCTTTCCTCCCTGGGTCTTGTTGTCTCCCATGTCCTGCTTTCCTCTCTGGGTCTTGTTGTCCCCCATGTCCTGCTTTCCTCTCTGGGTCTTGTTGTCCCCCATGTCCTGCTTTCCTCCCTGGGTCTTGTTGTCCCCCATGTCCTGCTTTCCTCCCTGGGTCTTGTTGTCCTCCATGTCCTGCTTTCCTCTCTGGGTCTTGTTGTCCCCCATGTCCTGCTTTCCTCCCAGGGTCTTGTTGTCCCCCATGTCCTGCTTTCCTCTCTGGGTCTTGTTGTTCCCCATGTCCTGCTTTCCTCCCCGGGTCTTGTTGTCCCCCATGTCCTGCTTTCCTCCCTGGGTCTTGTTGTCCTCCATGTCCTGCTTTCCTCTCTGGGTCTTGTTGTCCCCCATGTCCTGCTTTCCTCCCAGGGTCTTGTTGTCCCTCATGTCCTGCTTTCCTCCCTGGGTCATGTTGTCCCTCATGTCCTGCTTTCCTCCCTGGGTCATGTTGTCCCCCATGTCCTGCTTTCCTCTCTGGGTCTTGTTGTCCCCATGTCCTGCTTTCCTCTCTGGGTCTTGTTGTCCCCCATGTCCTGCTTTCCTCTCTCTGTCTTGTTGTCCCCCATGTCCTGCTTTCCTCCCTGGGTCTTGTTGTCCCCCATGTCCTGCTTTCCTCCCTGGGTCTTGTTGTCCCCCATGTCCTGCTTTCCTCTCTGGGTCTTGTTGTCCCCCATGTCCTGCTTTCCTCCCTGGGTCTTGTTGTCCCCCATGTCCTGCTTTCCTCCCTGGGTCGTGTTGTCCCCCATGTCCTGCTTTCCTCCCAGGGTCTTGTTGTCCCCCATGTCCTGCTTTCCTCCCAGGGTCTTGTTGTGCCCCATGTCCTGCTTTCCTCCCAGGGTCTTGTTGTCCCCCATGTCCTGCTTTCCTCCCCGGGTCTTGTTGTCCCCCATGTCCTGCTTTCCTCCCTGGGTCTTGTTGTCCCCCATGTCCTGCTTTCCTCCCTGGGTCTTGTTGTCCCCCATGTCCTGCTTTCCTCCCTGGGTCTTGTTTTCCCCCATGTCCTGCTTTCCTCCCTGGGTCTTGTTGTCCCCCATGTCCTGCTTTCCTCCCTGGGCCTTGTTGTCCCCTATGTCCTGCTTTCCTCCCTGGGTCTTGTTGTCCCCCATGTCCTGCTTTCCTCCCTGGGTCTTGTTGTCCCCATGTCCTGCTTTCCTCCCCGTGTCTTGTTGTCCCCCATGTCCGGCTTTCCTCTCTGGGTCTTGTTGTCCCCCATGTCCTGCTTTCCTCCCTGGGTCATGTTGTCCCCCATGTCCTGCTTTCCTCTCTGGGACTTGTTGTCCCCATGTCCTGCTTTCCTCTCTGGGTCTTGTTGTCCCCCATGTCCTGCTTTCCTCCCTGGGTCTTGTTGTCCCCCATGTCCGGCTTTCCTCCCTGGGTCTTGTTGTCCCCCATGTCCTGCTTTCCTCTCTGGGTCTTGTTGTCCCCCATGTCCTGCTTTCCTCCCTGGGTCTTGTTGTCCCCCATGTCCTGCTTTCCTCCCTGGGTCTTGTTGTCCCCCATGTCCTGCTTTCCTCCCTGGGTCTTGTTGTCCCCCATGTCCTGCTTTCCTCCCTGGGTCTTGTTGTCCCCCATGTCCTGCTTTCCTCTCTGGGTCTTGTTGTCTCCCATGTCCTGCTTTCCTCCCTGGGTCTTGTTGTCCCCCATGTCCTGCTTTCCTCCCAGGGTCTTGTTGTCCCCCATGTCCTGCTTTCCTCCCTGGGTCTTGTTGTCCCCCATGTCCTGCTTTCCTCCCCGGGTCTTGTTGTCCCCTACATTTTGCTTTCCTCCCAGGGTCTTGTTGTCCCCCATGTCCTGCTTTCCTCCCCGGGTCTTGTTGTCCCCCATGTCCTGCTTTCCTCCCTGGGTCTTGTTGTCCCCCATGTCCTGCTTTCCTCCCTGGGTCATGTTGTCCCCCATGTCCTGCTTTCCTCCCTGGGTCTTGTTGTCCCCCATGTCCTGCTTTCCTCTTTGGGTCTTGTTGTCCCCCATGTCCTGCTTTCCTCCCTGGTTCTTGTTGTCCCCCATGTCCTGCTTTCCTCCCTGGGTCTTGTTGTCCCCCATGTCCTGCTTTCCTCCCTGGGTCTTGTTGTCCCCCATGTCCTGTTTTCCTCCCTGGGTCATGTTGTCCCCCATGTCCTGCTTTCCTCACTGGGTCTTGTTGTCCCCCATGTCCTGCTTTCCTCTCTGGGTCATGTTGTCCCCCATGTCCTGCTTTCCTCCCTGGGTCTTGTTGTCCCCCATGTCCTGCTTTCCTCCCAGGGTCTTGTTGTCCCCCATGTCCTGCTTTCCTCCCTGGGTCTTTTTGTCCCCCATGTCCTGCTTTCCTCCCTGGGTCTTGTTGTCCCCCATGTCCTGCTTTCCTCCTTGGGTCTTGTTGTCCCCATGTCCTGCTTTCCTTCCTGGGTCTTGTTGTCCCCATGTCCTGCTTTCCTCCCATGGTCTTGTTGTCCCCCATGTCCTGCTTTCCTCCCAGGGTCTTGTTGTCCCCCATGTCCTGCTTTCCTCCCTGGGTCTTGTTGTCCCCCATGTCCTGCTTTCCTCCCTGGGTCTTGTTGTTCCCCATGTCCTGCTTTCCTCCCAGGGTCTTGTTGTCCCCCATGTCCTGCTTTCCTCCCCGGGTCTTGTTGTTCCCCATGTCCTGCTTTCCTCCCAGGGTCTTGTTGTCCCCCATGTCCGGCCTTCCTCCCTGGGTCTTGTTGTCCCCCATGTCCTGCTTTCCTCCCTGGGTCTTGCTGTCCCCATGTCCTGCTTTCCTCCCTGGGTCATGTTGTCCCCCATGTCCTGCTTTCCTCCCTGGGTCTTGTTGTCCCCTACGTCCTGCTTTCCTCCCTGGGTCATGTTGTCCCCCATGTCCTGCTTTCCTCCCTGGGTCTTGTTGTCCCCCATGTCCTGCTTTCCCCCCCGGGTCTTGATGTCCCCCATGTCCTGCTTTCCTCCCCGGGTCTTGTTGTCCCCCATGTCCTGCTTTCCTCTCTGGGTCTTGTTGTCCCCATGTCCTGCTTTCCTCCCCGGGTCTTGTTGTCCCCCATGTCCTGCTTTCCTCTCTGGGTCTTGTTGTCCCCATGTCCTGCTTTCCTCTCTGGGTCTTGTTGTCCCCCATGTCCTGCTTTCCTCCCTGGGTCATGTTGTCCCCCATGTCCTGCTTTCCTCCCTGGGTCTTGTTGTCCCCCATGTCCTGCTTTCCTCCTTGGGTCTTGTTGTCCCCATGTCCTGCTTTCCTTCCTGGGTCTTGTTGTCCCCATGTCCTGCTTTCCTCCCCGGGTCTTGTTGTCCCCCATGTCCTGCTTTCCTCCCCGGGTCTTGTTGTCCCCCATGTCCGGCTTTCCTCCCTGGGTCTTGTTGTCCCCCATGTCCTGCTTTCCTCCCTGGGTCATGTTGTCCCCCATGTCCTGCTTTCCTCTCTGGGTCTTGTTGTCCCCCATGTCCTGCTTTCCTCTCTGGGTCTTGTTGTCCCCCATGTCCTGCTTTCCTCCCTGGGTCTTGTTGTCCCCCATGTCCTGCTTTCCTCTCTGGGTCTTGTTGTCCCCCATGTCCTGCTTTCCTCTCTGGGTCTTGTTGTCCCCCATGTCCTGCTTTCCTCCCTGGGTCTTGTTGTCCCCTCATGTCCTGCTTTCCTTTCTGGGTCTTGTTGTCCCCCATGTCCTGCTTTCCTCCCTGGGTCTTGTTGTCCCCCATGTCCTGCTTTCCTCCCTGGGTCTTGTTGTCCCCCATGTCCTGCTTTCCTCCCTGGGTCTTGTTGTCCCCCATGTCCTGCTTTCCTCCCTGGGTCTTGTTGTCCCCCATGTCCTGCTTTCCTCCCTGGGTCATGTTGTCCCCCATGTCCTGCTTTCCTCCCTGGGTCTTGTTGTCCCTCATGTCCTGCTTTCCTCCCTGGGTCTTGTTGTTCCCCATGTCCTGCTTTCCTCCCTGGGTCTTGTTGTTCCCCATGTCCTGCTTTCCTCCCTGGGTCTTGTTGTCCCCCATGTCCTGCTTTCCTCTCTCTGTCTTGTTGTCCCCCATGTCCTGCTTTCCTCCCCGGGTCTTGTTGTCCCCCATGTCCTGCTTTCCTCTCTGGGTCTTGTTGTCCCCCATGTCCTGCTTTCCTCTCTGGGTCTTGTTGTCCCCCATGTCCTGCTTTCCTCCCTGGGTCTTGTTGTCCCCCATGTCCTGCTTTCCTCCCTGGGTCTTGTTGTCCCCCATGTCCTGCTTTCCTCCCTGGGTCTTGTTGTCCCCCATGTCCTGCTTTCCTCCCTGGGTCTTGTTGTTCCCCATGTCCTGCTTTCCTCCCTGGGTCTTGTTGTCCCCCATGTCCTGCTTTCCTCCCTGGGTCATGTTGTCCCCCATGTCCTGCTTTCCTCTCTGGGTCTTGTTGTCCCCCATGTCCTGCTTTCCTCTCTGGGTCTTGTTGTCCCCTACGTCCTGCTTTCCTCCCTGGGTCATGTTGTCCCCCATGTCCTGCTTTCCTCCCAGGGTCTTGTTGTCCCCCATGTCCTGCTTTCCTCCCTGGGTCTTGTTGTCCCCCATGTCCTGCTTTCCTCCCTGGGTCATGTTGTCCCCCATGTCCTGCTTTCCTCTCTGGGTCTTGTTGTCCCCCATGTCCTGCTTTCCTCTCTGGGTCTTGTTGTCCCCTACGTCCTGCTTTCCTCCCTGGGTCATGTTGTCCCCCATGTCCTGCTTTCCTCCCAGGGTCTTGTTGTCCCCCATGTCCTGCTTTCCTCCCTGGGTCTTGTTGTCCCCCATGTCCTGCTTTCCTCCCTGGGTCATGTTGTCCCCCATGTCCTGCTTTCCTCTCTGGGTCTTGTTGTCACCCATGTCCTGCTTTCCTCCCTGGGTCATGTTGTCCCCCATGTCCTGCTTTCCTCCCTGGGTCTTGTTGTCCCCCATGTCCTGCTTTCCCCCCCGGGTCTTGATGTCCCCCATGTCCTGCTTTCCTCCCCGGGTCTTGTTGTCCCCCATGTCCTGCTTTCCTCTCTGGGTCTTGTTGTCCCCATGTCCTGCTTTCCTCTCTGGGTCTTGTTGTCCCCCTTGTCCTGTTTTCCTCCCTGGGTCTTGTTGTCCCCTCATGTCCTGCTTTCCTCCCTGGGTCTTGTTGTCCCCCATGTCCTGCTTTCCTCTCTGGGTCTTGTTGTCCCCCATGTCCTGCTTTCCTCCCTGGGTCTTGTTGTCCCCCATGTCCTGCTTTCCTCCCTGGGTCTTGTTGTCACCCATGTCCTGCTTTCCTCCCTGGGTCTTGTTGTCCCTCATGTCCTGCTTTCCTCCCTGGGTCTTGTTGTCACCCATGTCCTGCTTTCCTCCCTGGGTCTTGTTGTCCCCCATGTCCTGCTTTCCTCCCTGGGTCTTGTTGTCCCCCATGTCCTGCTTTCCTCCCTGGGTCTTGTTGTCCCCCATGTCCTGCTTTCCTCCCTGGGTCTTGTTGTGCCCCATGTCCTGCTTTCCTCCCTGGGTCTTGTTGTCCCCATGTCCTGCTTTCCTTCCTGGGTCTTGTTGTCCCCATGTCCTGCTTTCCTCCCCGGGTCTTGTTGTCCCCCATGTCCTGCTTTCCTCCCCGGGTCTTGTTGTCCCCCATGTCCGGCTTTCCTCCCTGGGTCTTGTTGTCCCCCATGTCCTGCTTTCCTCCCTGGGTCATGTTGTCCCCCATGTCCTGCTTTCCTCTCTGGGTCTTGTTGTCCCCCATGTCCTGCTTTCCTCTCTGGGTCTTGTTGTCCCCCATGTCCTGCTTTCCTCCCTGGGTCTTGTTGTCCCCCATGTCCTGCTTTCCTCTCTGGGTCTTGTTGTCCCCCATGTCCTGCTTTCCTCTCTGGGTCTTGTTGTCCCCCATGTCCTGCTTTCCTCCCTGGGTCTTGTTGTCCCCTCATGTCCTGCTTTCCTTTCTGGGTCTTGTTGTCCCCCATGTCCTGCTTTCCTCCCTGGGTCTTGTTGTCCCCCATGTCCTGCTTTCCTCCCTGGGTCTTGTTGTCCCCCATGTCCTGCTTTCCTCCCTGGGTCTTGTTGTCCCCCATGTCCTGCTTTCCTCCCTGGGTCTTGTTGTCCCCCATGTCCTGCTTTCCTCCCTGGGTCTTGTTGTCCCCCATGTCCTGCTTTCCTCCCTGGGTCTTGTTGTCCCCCATGTCCTGCTTTCCTCCCTGGGTCATGTTGTCCCCCATGTCCTGCTTTCCTCCCTGGGTCTTGTTGTCCCTCATGTCCTGCTTTCCTCCCTGGGTCTTGTTGTTCCCCATGTCCTGCTTTCCTCCCTGGGTCTTGTTGTTCCCCATGTCCTGCTTTCCTCCCTGGGTCTTGTTGTCCCCCATGTCCTGCTTTCCTCTCTCTGTCTTGTTGTCCCCCATGTCCTGCTTTCCTCCCCGGGTCTTGTTGTCCCCCATGTCCTGCTTTCCTCTCTGGGTCTTGTTGTCCCCCATGTCCTGCTTTCCTCTCTGGGTCTTGTTGTCCCCCATGTCCTGCTTTCCTCCCTGGGTCTTGTTGTCCCCCATGTCCTGCTTTCCTCCCTGGGTCTTGTTGTCCCCCATGTCCTGCTTTCCTCCCTGGGTCTTGTTGTCCCCCATGTCCTGCTTTCCTCCCTGGGTCTTGTTGTCCCCCATGTCCTGCTTTCCTCCCTGGGTCTTGTTGTCCCCCATGTCCTGCTTTCCTCCCTGGGTCATGTTGTCCCCCATGTCCTGCTTTCCTCTCTGGGTCTTGTTGTCCCCCATGTCCTGCTTTCCTCTCTGGGTCTTGTTGTCCCCCATGTCCTGCTTTCCTCCCTGGGTCTTGTTGTCCCCCATGTCCTGCTTTCCTCTCTGGGTCTTGTTGTCCCCCATGTCCTGCTTTCCTCTCTGGGTCTTGTTGTCCCCCATGTCCTGCTTTCCTCCCTGGGTCTTGTTCCCCATGTCCTGCTTTCCTCCCTGGGTCTTGTTCCCCATGTCCTGCTTTCCTCCCAGGGTCTTGTTGTCCCCTCATGTCTTGCTTTCCTCCCTGGGTCATGTTGTCCCCCATGTCCTGCTTTCCTCTCTGGGTCTTGTTGTCCCCCATGTCCGGCTTTCCTCTCTGGGTCTTGTTGTCCCCCATGTCCTGCTTTCCTCCCTGGGTCTTGTTGTCCCCTCATGTCTTGCTTTCCTCCCTGGGTCATGTTGTCCCCCATGTCCTGCTTTCCTCTCTGGGTCTTGTTGTCCCCCATGTCCGGCTTTCCTCTCTGGGTCTTGTTGTCCCCCATGTCCTGCTTTCCTCCCTGGGTCTTGTTGTCCCCCATGTCCTGCTTTCCTCTCTGGGTCTTGTTGTCCCCCATGTCCTGCTTTCCTCTCTGGGTCTTGTTGTCCCCCATGTCCTGCTTTCCTCTCTGGGTCTTGTTGTCCCCCATGTCCTGCTTTCCTCCCTGGGTCTTGTTGTCCCCCATGTCCTGCTTTCCTCTCTGGGTCTTGTTGTCCCCCATGTCCTGCTTTCCTCTCTGGGTCTTGTTGTCCCCCATGTCCTGCTTTCCTCCCTGGGTCTTGTTGTCCCCCATGTCCTGCTTTCCTCCCTGGGTCTTGTTGTCCCCCATGTCCTGCTTTCCTCTCTGGGTCTTGTTGTCCCCCATGTCCTGCTTTCCTCTCTGGGTCTTGTTGTCCCCCATGTCCTGCTTTCCTCTCTGGGTCTTGTTGTCCCCCATGTCCTGCTTTCCTCTCTGGGTCTTGTTGTCCCCCATGTCCTGCTTTTCTCTCTGGGTCTTGTTGTCCCCATGTCCTGCTTTCCTCCCCGGGTCTTGTTGTCCCCATGTCCTGCTTTCCCCCCTGGGTCTTGTTGTCCCCCATGTCCTGCTTTCCTCTCTGGGTCTTGTTGTCCCCCATGTCCTGCTTTCCTCTCTGGGTCTTGTTGTCCCCCATGTCCTGCTTTCCTCTCTGGGTCTTGTTGTCCCCCATGTCCTGCTTTTCTCTCTGGGTCTTGTTGTCCCCATGTCCTGCTTTCCTCCCCGGGTCTTGTTGTCCCCATGTCCTGCTTTCCCCCCTGGGTCTTGTTGTCCCCCATGTCCTGCTTTCCTCCCTGGGTCTTGTTGTCCCCCATGTCCTGCTTTCCTCCCTGGGTCTTGTTGTCCCCCATGTCCTGCTTTCCTCTCTGGGTCTTGTTGTCCCCCATGTCCTGCTTTCCTCCCTGGGTCTTGTTGTCCCCCATGTCCTGCTTTCCTCCCTGGGTCTTGTTGTCCCCCATGTCCTGCTTTCCTCCCTGGGTCTTGTTGTCCCCCATGTCCTGCTTTCCTCCCTGGGTCTTGTTGTCCCCCATGTCCTGCTTTCCTCCCTGGGTCTTGTTGTCCCCCATGTCCTGCTTTCCTCCCTGGGTCTTGTTGTCCCCCATGTCCTGCTTTCCTCCCTGGGTCTTGTTGTGCCCCATGTCCTGCTTTCCTCCCTGGGTCTTGTTGTCCCCCATGTCCTGCTTTCCTCCCTGGGTCTTGTTGTCCCCCATGTCCTGCTTTCCTCCCTGGGTCTTGTTGTCCCCCATGTCCGGCTTTCCTCCCCGGGTCTTGTTGTCCCCCATGTCCTGCTTTCCTCCCTGGGTCTTGTTGTCCTCCATGTCCTGCTTTCCTCCCTGGGTCTTGTTGTCCCCCATGTCCTGCTTTCCTCCCTGGGTCTTGTTGTCCCCCATGTCCGGCTTTCCTCCCCGGGTCTTGTTGTCCCCCATGTCCTGCTTTCCTCCCTGGGTCTTGTTGTCCCCCATGTCCTGCTTTCCTCCCTGGGTCTTTTTGTCCCCCATGTCCTGCTTTCCTCCCTGGGTCTTGTTGTCCCCCATGTCCTGCTTTCCTCCCCGGGTCTTGTTGTCCCCCATGTCCTGCTTTCCTCCCTGGGTCTTGTTCCCCATGCGGCTATTTTGCGGCGGTGATGTCACAATGTTGATCTTCTGTGTCTCTTATGTCGGCCAACCCCTGGTGGTGGCCGCGTGTGAGCGAGAAAGCAGACAGAGGAGGCTTCTTTTTGGGATGTTTGATGTGGAAGTTTTACTTGTGTTTAGCTTTCCTTCTCGTGTCATCACAGCGACGTTACCCCGTTACTCTGCCGTCTCTCTGGGCCAAATTCAACATTAGACTCACTGCCTGACCCATTACTGATGTTACTGCTGCGCCTGGCGTCCGGATTCTGCCATTTACTGATGTCACGGAGGCGGCAGAGTCCCTCGTTACCGGGTTTTGTTACACACCACAAAAATGTCACCCCCCCCCAAGCCACCGCGATGTCTGCCAGCGCACGGCTCCTCTTAAAGGAGAGGTATAAAAGCTGAGAACTGTACAAGGATTGGAGATGATAATGTAGCGCATGACCCTTCCCATTACACAATCTGTGGCATTAGAAAGCACCTAGGTCCCAGTAATAAATGGGCCCCCATCCAAATCCCCCAAATACCTCTCCATGGCACCTCTCATATATTCCTTCTGCATGGCACCTGCTATACTTACAACCCTGTGCCCCCGTCCTCCTCTCCCTTATAACTGTGCCTTCCCTTCTCTTCATTCATCTATCACCTTGCCCCCGTCCTTCATTCTCCCATTAGTACAGTACAGGGGGGCACAGTAAAAGGGGAATGGAGGACAGGAGACAGAGATAGAGGTAGAAATTTCCTATTTTCTCCCGCAGCCTCAGCCTCTGTCTCTCCGCTATCATTCCCAAGCATCAGCAGAATGGTTTAGCACTAGAGATGAGCGAACATGCTCGTCCGAGCTTGATGCTCGGTCGAGCATTAGGGTACTCGAAACTGCTCGTTACTCGGACGAATACTTCGCCCGCTCGAGAAAATGGCAGCTCCCGCTGTTTTGCTTTTTGGCGGCCAGAAACAGAGCCAATCACAAGCCAGGAGACTCTGCACTCCACCCAGCATGACGTGGTACCCTTACACGTAGATAGCAGTGGTTGGCTGGCCAGATCAGGTGACCCTGGGATAGACTAGCCGCTGGCCGCGCTGCTCGGATCATTCTGTCTCTGGATGCCGCTAGGGAGAGAGCTGCTGCTGGTCAGGGAAAGCGTTAGGGTGTTCTATTAGCTTACTGTTAGGCAGGAGTGATTCTACAAGAACCCAACAGCCCTTCTTAGGGCTACAATAACGTTCTACTTTTTTTATTTTAATTTGCATCTTTTACCATTTTGTGAGGAATTAGCAGGGGGACTTGCTACCGTTGTGTTTAGCTCTTAGTGGCACACATATCCATAGCAAAGACCGAAGTGGGAAAATTTAGTAGGGGTTGGATTTCAATTAGGCACTAACTCAGTGTCATCTCATCTGGCATAGTAGTGTGCTTTGATACTTGGCTAGAAAATAGCCATAGGAGAATACAAAGAGCTTACTTACGCATACAGTAGCGTTCTATATATTTGATTTCTGGTTGATCTGCTGGTGACTGTAGTTTCTGCAGTGCATGTACTAGCCAATTCTGAGCAATTTGTAGTGAGACTTGCGACCGCTGTGTTCTGCGCTTAGTGACGCACATATCCATAGCAAAGACCGAAGTGGCAAAATTCAGTAGGGGTTGGATTTCTATTAGGCAATAACTCAGTGTCATCTCATCTGGCATAGTACTGTGCTTCCTTTGATACTTGGCTAGAAAATAGCCATAGGAGAATACAAACAGCTTCTTGAAGCCTACAGTAGCGTTCTATATATTTGATTTCTGGTTGATCTGCTGGTGGCTGTAGTTTCTGCAGTGCATGTACTTGCCAATTCTGAGCAATTTGTAGTGAGACTTGCGACCGCTGTGTTCTGCGCTTAGTGGCGCACATATCCATAGCAAAGGCCGAAGTGGCAAAATTCAGTAGGGGTTGGATTTCTATTAGCCAATAACTCAGTGTCATCTCATCTGGCATAGCAGTGTGCTTTGATACTTGGCTAGAAAATAGCCATAGCAATAGGATAGCATTGTTTGGTTTTAAAAACTCAAAAAAAAACAAAAAACACAAAAAAAAAAAAAAAACACAAAAAAAAACAAAAAAAAGTAAAAAAAAAAAAATAAAGTTATAACTCTCATTTTAAAAATGTTTAACCCGAGGGCTAGGGGTAGAGGACGAGGGCGGGGACGTGGGCGTCCAACTACTGCAGGGGTCAGAGGCCGTGGTCCTGGGCGGGGTGAGACACCACCTGCTGATGAGGGAGCAGGGGAACGCCGCAGAGCTACACTCCCTAGGTTCATGTCTGAAGTTACTGGGACTCGTGGTAGAGCACTGTTGAGGCCAGAACAGTGCGAACAGGTGATGTCGTGGATTGCTGACAATGCTTCGAGCAATTTGTCCACCACCAGTCAGTCTTCCACGCAGTCCACCCATGTCACCGAAATCGGCACTCCTCCAGCTCCTGCACCTCAGCCTCCTCCCCCCCAGTCTGCCCCCTCCCAGGAAAATTTGGCATTTGAACCGGCATACTCTGAGGAACTGTTTTCTGGACCCTTCCCACAGTCACAAACCACTTGTCCGGTTGCTGATGAGCAATTTTCCGATGCCCAGGTTTTCCACCAGTCACAGTCTGTGGGTGATGATGACCTTCTTGACGTAGTGGAAGTGTGTAAAGAGGTGTCCGACGATGAGGAGACACGGTTGTCAGACAGTGGGGAAGTTGTTGTCAGGGCAGGAAGTCCGAGGGGGGAGCAGACTGAGGGATCGGAGGATGATGAGGTGACAGACCCAAGCTGGGTTGAGAGGCCGGGTGAACACAGTGCTTCTGAGACGGAGGAGAGTCCTCGACCTGAACAGGTTGGAAGAGGCAGTGGTGGGGCCAGACGGAGAGGCAGGGCCAGAGCTGGTGCATCAGCGCCACTGTCAACTAGTGAAGCTCCCGTGGTGAGGGCTCTTGCGGCGAGGGCTAGATCTTCAGAAGTGTGGAGGTTCTTTAAGGAAACACCGGATGACCGACGGACTGTGGTGTGCAACATTTGCCAAACCAGGATCAGCAGGGGTTCCACCACTACTAGCTTAACTACCACCAGTATGCGCAGGCATATGAATGCTAAGCACCCCACTCAGTGGCAACAAGCCCGTTCACCTCCGGCCGTGCACACCACTGCTCCTTCCCCTGTGTCAGCTGCTAGTCAGCCCCCTGCCCAGGACCCTGGCACAAAAACCCCATCGTCGCCTCCACGATCCTCCACAGCATCCACCAGCGTTCAGCTCTCCATACCCCAGACGCTGGAGCGGAAACGCAAATATAGTGCAACCCACCCGCACGCCCAAGCCCTTAATCATACCTCCCAACTTTTCACAAATAGAAAGAGGGACATTAACCACGCCCTTGGCCACACCCCCTAGCCACACCCTCTTCTCGCTGTTCAGTGATTGTTTTCTTTCAAAGCTGAATTTTACAAAGGTGATCACATAATTTTTGAAAGACTCAGAGTGCGGTTACATGTACCACTAGCGCTACATTTACAAATGCAACGCTAGTGTATTGGGCGCGTCTTGGCTCAATCGCATTTGCGTTTCCAATGAAAGCATGTGATCGCTAAGCAATCACATGGAAATGCAAATGAGATGGGGCCGAGGCATTCGCTCATGCGCTAGTGTTACGTGTGTAAACACTACCCTAGTGGTGCGTGTGACCGCACCTCGATGTGTATACATGCAATATGCAATAGTGTCCTCAAGAATGCCCACACGTGCCCATCTGCTTCTTGGCACCATCTGAATGGTGAGCAATAAGCTACATTCACACGATGTATGCCCGCTGTAACGTAGTACGGCGGGCATACACCGGCGCTGGGGAGAGGAGCAGGGGATGAGCACAGCTCCCCCCCGCCGCTCTCCATAGGGATATACAGCGCACGGCCCCGTATCACATAGAAAGATGGGACATATCCTATCTTTCTATGGGCTACTGAACAGTATGGTGCCGCACGTGTGCTGTACCGTAACGCTCCCGTACAGGGCCGTGAGCCCATAGAAGTGTATGGGGGACGTATATTGGCCATATATATGTCCCCCATAAGTTCATGTGAATGCAGCCTCAGTCTGGTGTGGAGTTACAGACATTAGTTTAATCCTGCATCATTAATGGCCCGTTTAATTTTTGCATTTTTCAATCCTGAGCTTTTTATATTTCTCCATGTACAGAGCTGTGTGATGGGATACCAAATTTGTAGGTTTTATAATGTTTTCATACATTTACAAAAATGAATCTTCTGGCGCTAAGAACTTTTTCATACTTCAGTGCACGTGGTTGTGGTTGGGGTCATTTTTTGCGAGATGAGATGCCATTTTCAATGCTACCATTTTTAGGACTGTAAGACCTTTTGATCACTTTTTATTACATCTTTAATATTTTGCAAAATGGCAAAAAAGTGGCATTTTTTGACTTGGACGCTATTTTCCGTTACGGAGTTAAACTCTGGGAATAACTGTTATTATATTTTGATAGATCGGACATTTTCGGACGCGGCGATACCTAATGTGTTCATGATTTTTACAGTTTATTTATATTTATATCAGTTCTAGGGAAAGAGGCGATTTGAATATTTATGGGCTTTGTTTATTTTATTTTTTTTACAATTTTTCAGATCATCAAGGGTACTTTAACCCTAGGTTGTCTGATTAATCCTACCATATACTGCCATACTACAGTATACTACAGTATGGCAGTATATGGGGATTTTCCCAATCATCTATTACTTTGTGTAAATCGCACATTGTAATAGATCGGTTACAATCAGACACGTGTGGAAATGCTTCGTAACCTGTGAACTTTCTGTCATGAAAGTTCACAGGTTATAGCGAGGGTGCAGGTGCCGCTGTCTGCATCTCTCTCATGCCCTCTTAGCATGGAGAAGGTGTTAGGAGCAAAATAATCGCAACGTCTGGCGATTTACAAGGCGTTGCGATTATTTCAGGGCTTGTACGTCACAAAACTGACACACAAGCCCTGATAAATGTCTTCTATCATACAGTCACTGACCTTACTCACTGATGGGAGTAGTTGTCCTCCCTGGTCCCTGCAGTGGAGATGGTCAGTGTAGAGGTGGCAGCGATGTGGTCTCTGTCTGTGCTGCCTCCCTCCCCCTCCACAGGTATCAGGAGCTGCAGTGGAGTCTCCTATGGCCGGGTCACCTCTCCTGCCGTGCCCCGTGATGCCTGGAGACACAGGGAAAGCTCACACAGGGGAAAGAGGAGGAGAGGGAACAAGCAGGAGCTGCAGAGGAGCCTCCTATGGCCGGGTCCTGCACTGACTCCGGACAGCTCTCACAGGGGGGAGGGGGAACAAGCAGGAGCTGCAGGTGAGTCTCCTATGGCCGGGTCCTGCACTGACTCCGGACAGCTCTCACAGGGGGGGAGGGGGAACAAGCAGGAGCTGCAGGGGAGTCTCCTATGGCCGGGTCCTGCTGTTTCCCTGGGATGATACCTGCACTGACTCTGGACACGAGGCTCAGCTCTCACAGGGGGGAGGGGCCGGCCCGGGGGAGGAGGAGGGGGGAGTGCTGGGAGCTGTCAGCTCACTTCCTTGCAGCCGCGCTGCTCCAGAGCCCGTGTCTCTGCATCTACAGCAGTGTGTCCCGGGACCAGGAGACGGGACTTCGTCTCTCGGTCCGGGACAATGGCAGGAAAAGCGTGAATATCTCTCAACCGCCCGGGGCAGCGGGACATTGGTGTAAAACCGTGAATGTCACGCTGAAACCGGGACGGTTGGGAGGTATGCCTTAATGTGCACATCTCCAGATTGCTTAGCCTGGAGATGCTGCCCTATAGGCTAGTAGAGACCGAGGCCTTTCGCAACCTCATGGCGGCGGCCGCCCCTCGGTATTCGGTCCCCAGCCGCCACTACTTTTCCCGATGTGCCGTCCCAGCCCTGCACCAGCACGTGTCAGACAACATCATCCGTGCCCTGACCAACGCCGTTTCTGACAAGGTCCACCTGACCACGGACACGTGGACGAGTGCTGCCGGGCAGGGCCACTATATATCGCTGACGGCACATTGGGTTAACTTGGTGGAGGCTGGGACCGAGTCTGACCCTGGGGCTGCTCATATACTGCCGACGCCGAGGATTGCGGGGCCTACCTCGGTCCAGGTGTTTCAGGCCTACTATGCCTCCTCCTCCTCCCACCCCTCCTCCACCTCCTCCTCCGAACTACCATCCGTGGGCACGGCGCCATCAGTCGGTAGCTCTAGGCACAGCAGCAGTGCCGTCGCTAAGCGACAGCAGGCGGTGCTCAAACTGCTGAGCCTAGGCGACAAAAGGCACACCGCCCAAGAGCTATTACAGGGCATCACGGCGCAGACTGATCTGTGGCTGGCACCGCTGAACCTCAAGCCGGGAATGGTTGTGTGTGACAACGGCCGTAACCTGGTGGCGGCTCTGCAACTCGGCAGACTGACACATGTGCCATGCCTGGCCCATGTGTTAAATCTGATAGTGCAGCGTTTCCTCAAGACATACCCCAATCTGTCTGATTTGCTCACGAAGGTGCGCCGCATCTGTGCGCATTTCAGGAAGTCCAGCCCAGATGCTGCCACTCTCAGGGCAGCGCAGCGCCGCCTCCAACTGCCCGCTCACCGACTGTTGTGCGACGTGCCCACGAGGTGGAATTCAACACTGACCATGTTATCCAGAGTTTACCAGCAGCGCAGAGCAATTGTAGACTGCCAGATGTCAACTTCCACCAGAACTGGTAGTCAGGTCAGTCAGCTTCCTCAAGTCTACAATGAGGAGTGGACGTGGATGTCTGATATCTGTCAGGTGCTGAGTAACTTCGACGAGTCAACACAGATGGTCAGTGGCGATGCCGCCATCATCAGCCTCACCATCCCGCTGCTTGGCCTGTTGAAAAACTCTCTGGTCAGCATGAAGTCGGAAGCTTTGCGCTCGTCACAAGAGACGGGGGAAGAATATTCCCTTGTTGATAGCCAAAGCACCCTGAGGTCTGTTTCTCAGCGCATATCGGAGGAGGTGGAGGTGGAGGAGGATGAGGAGGAAGAGGAGGAGAATGTTGGCGAGACACAAGAGGGGACCATTGTTGAGTCCTTCACTGTTCAGCGTGTATGGGCAGAAGAAGAGGAGTTGGAGGAGTTGGAGGAGGAGGAAATGGACAGTCAGGCCAGTGAGGGGAGTGAATTCTTACGCGTTGGTACTCTGGCGCATATGGCAGATTTCATGCTAGGCTGCCTATCCCGTGACCCTCGCGTTCAAAGAATTTATTCCAGCACCGATTACTGGGTGTTCACTCTCCTGGACCCACGGTACAAGCAAAATCTTCCCACTCTCATCCCTGGAGAGGAAAGGAGTGTGAGAATGCATGAATACCAGCAGGCCCTGGTGCACAAGCTGAAACAGTATTTCCCTTCTGACAGCGCTAGCGGCAGAGTGCGTAGTTCTGCGGGACAAGTAGCGAGGGAGAGTAGGCGAGCAGGCAGCTTGTCCAGCACTGGCAAGGGTACGCTTTACAAGGCTTTTGCCAGCTTTATGTCACCCCAGCAAGACACTGTCACCTGTCCCCAGTCTCGGCAGAGTAGGGCTGATCTTTACAGAAAGATGGTGAGGGAGTACGTAGCTGACCATACCATCGTCCTAAATGATCACACAGCTCCCTACAACTACTGGGTTTCAAAGCTGGACATGTGGCACGAACTGGCGCTCTACGCCTTGGAGGTTCTTGCCTGCCCTGCCGCTAGCGTCTTGTCCGAGCGGGTTTTCAGTGCAGCTGGTGGCATCATCACCGATAAGCGTACACGCCTGTCGACTGACAGCGCTGACAGGCTGACGATTATTAAAATGAATAAAGGCTGGATTTCTCAGAATTTCCAATCTCCACCAGGTGAAGGAAGCTCAACCTGAATAATTGATCCACTCCTCCTCCTCCTCCTCATTTTCCTCCTTCTCCTCCTCTTTGTACAGTAAAGCAGAGGAAACTGGCTGTTTTTTGACAGGGCCCACTGGCTCTTGCTATAGTACTTCATGCATTTAATTTTTCTGGAGGGCCACCTACCCGGTCCTCTGTTTGAAACAATTTTTGTGAGTGCCACATACAGGCACTCAATCTATTCCATTTTACTGCAGGGCCACCTACCTGCTCCTCTGGTTTGAACAATTTTTGGGACTGCCACATACAGGCACTCAATCTATTCCATTTTACTGCAGGGCCACCTACCTGCTCCTCTGGTTTGAACAATTTTTGGGACTGCCACATACAGGCACTCAATCTATTCCATTTTACTGCAGGGCCACCTACCTGCTCCTCTGGTTTGAACAATTTTTGGGACTGCCACATACAGGCACTCAATCTATTCCATTTTACTGCAGGGCCACCTACCTGCTCCTCTGGTTTGAACAATTTTTGTGAGTGCCACATACAGGCACTCAATCTATTCCATTTTACTGGAGGGCCACCTACCTGCTCCTCTGGTTTGAAACATTTTTGGGACTGCCACATACAGGCACTCAATCTATTCCATTTTACTGCAGGGCCACCTACCTGCTCCTCTGGTTTGAACAATTTTTGGGACTGCCACATACAGGCACTCAATCTATTCCATTTTACTGCAGGGCCACCTACCTGCTCCTCTGGTTTGAACAATTTTTGGGACTGTCACATACAGGCACTCAATCTATTCCATTTTACTGGAGGGCCACCTACCTGCTCCTCTGGTTTGAAACATTTTTGGGACTGCCACATACAGGCACTCAATCTATTCCATTTTACTGCAGGGCCACCTACCTGCTCCTCTGGTTTGAACAATTTTTGGGACTGCCACATACAGGCACTCAATCTATTCCATTTTACTGCAGGGCCACCTACCTGCTCCTCTGGTTTGAAACATTTTTGGGACTGCCACATACAGGCACTCAATCTATTCCATTTTACTGCAGGGCCACCTACCTGCTCCTCTGGTTTGAACAATTTTTGGGACTGTCACATACAGGCACTCAATCTATTCCATTTTACTGCAGGGCCACCTACCTGCTCCTCTGGTTTGAACAATTTTTGGGACTGCCACATACAGGCACTCAATCTATTCCATTTTACTGGAGGGCCACCTACCTGCTCCTCTGGTTTGAAACATTTTTGGGACTGCCACATACAGGCACTCAATCTATCCCATTTTACTGGAGGGCCACCTACCTGCTCCTCTGGTTTGAAAAATGTTTGGGACTGCCACATACAGGCACTATCCAAATTAAATTGTCTCCATAGCAGCCTCCACACGTTGTCTCCATTGCTACCTCCAAAAGTCGTCCATATAGCTGCCTCCATACATCGTCCCTTTATCAAACGAGGTGTGTCAGGCAGAAATTTGGGTTGTTTTCATGGATTCCACATCAAAGTTGTTAACTTTGTCGCCACCCTGCTGTGTTATCCACAAAATATACTGGCAAACTTTTACCATTTAGGGATATTATTTCAGCGCTTCTTGCGCATCTGTTTACATTCCCCTCACCCGGCATATCCTAAACTTATAAGAACGCTACTACACTTGATCTTATACAAAAGGTTCTTAGAAGTGCTGTTTGGGGAGTAGCCTAGAGACAGGGGCTTGGATTGGCGAAAGCTCGCCTGGCAGCGGAACGCCAGCTCCATGCGCATCATGCGCTTCTTGCGCATCTGTTTACATTCCCCTCACCCGCCATATCCCAAACTTATGAGAACGCTACTACACTTAACTTGGTGCAGGCTGGGACCGAGTCTGACCCTGGGGCTGGTCATATACTGCCGACGCAGAGAATTGCGGGGCCTACCTCGGTCCAGGTCTCAAAGGCCTACTATACCTCCTCCCACCCCTCCTCCACCTCCTCCTCCTCCGAATTACCATCCGTGGGCATGGCGCCATCAGTCGGTAGCTCTAGGCACAGCAGCAGTGCCGTCGCTAAGCGACAGCAGGCGGTGCTGAAACTGCTGAGCCTAGGCGATAAAAGGCACACCGCCCAAGAGCTATTACAGGGCATTCCACATCAAACTTGTTAACTTTGTCGCCACCCTGCTGTGTAATCCCCAAAATATACTTGCAAACTTTTACCATTTAGGGATATTATTTCAGCGCTTCTTGCGCATCTGTTTACATTCCCCTCACCCGCCATATCCTAAACTTATAAGAACGCTACTACACTTGATCTTATACAAAAGGTTCTTAGAAGTGCTGTTTGGGGAGTAGCCTAGAGACAGGGGCTTGGATTGGCGAAAGCTCGCCTGGCAGCGGAGCGCCAGCTCCATGCCAAGATCCAACTAACATAGTTTTAACTGCAGCACCTTTAATCTACTACTAGTTCACTGCCTCCATACATCGTCCCCTTATCAAACGAGCTGTGTCAGGCAGAATTTTGGGTTGTTTTCATGGCTTCCATGTTAACTTTGTCGCCACCCTGCTGTGTAATCCACAAAATATACTGGCAAACTTTTATCATGTACCGATATTATTTGAGCGCTTCTTGCTCACCTCCTTTGGTTCCTCTCTGCTACCCATTGGTTTGAAGCCTGAGTCCATTTAGGGTATGTCGCCATGACACTCTCTAGCCTGCTGCCGCTGCCTCTGCATGCCGTCCCCTATAGTGTCAGGGTCAATTATTGGATGTTTTAGATGCTATCTAGCTTCATTCTGTCACTCTGTCATGGCCATGCTGTTGCCCATAATTTTGGCATAATGGTGCGATTAAGCAGCCTCAGAGGCATCCATGCATGCTGCCCCTGCTGTTTCCTGTCCATTTCCGTGGTGTTTCCATCCTTTTCTGAGGTTCCCAGGTGTTTGGCCAAGCTTCCCTGTGCAGAGCCTTGGTCCCCTTGAAAAATGCTCGAGTCTCCCATTGACTTCAATGGGGTTCGTTATTCGAGACGAGCACTCGAGCATCGGGAAAAGTTCGTCTCGAATAACGAGTACCCGAGCATTTTAGTGTTCGCTCATCTCTATTTAGCACATTATAGAGCAATACTGTTCTGTACTGATGAGAATAAAGCCCTTGGGGAGATATAGAAACTTCCTCCTATCTCCAGCAGCCTCTGCCTGTGTCTCTCCTCTATCACTCCAAACCAAGATGATTACAGGGTGGTACTGTGCTAATGGGAATAAAGCACTTGGGGTGAGATAGATGCCTCCTATTATCTCCAGCAGCCTCTGTTTGTGCCTGTGTATCTCCTATATAACTAATCAGCAGGATCATATAGAACATTATAGAGCAGTACGGACACACTACATTAGGCTCCTGCTTGTCATCCATCACCACTACACTAAGTATCTGCTCATTTGTCTGGCGGTTGCGTTACAGACTTGTGGAGATAAAAGTTGAATAAACAAAACAAAAAAGTCTCATTTTTTATTCATTTCCGCCGCAGACGGCTTCATTAATTATGGAATAATTGGATTTTTAAGCTTTGCAGAGGATCAGACGTGGCTCCTGGCTCCTGACGAGAAGGAGATAATACTGAGAGCCGTCGCTGTGCTGTATGACAAGCGGCGAGATGTGGCCCCATTGTGTCACCAAGTCAGTGGGGGGGATCCCAGGGGTGTTATCCAGGTGCCCCCGGGGGTACCCACCCCGTTACTCCTATATGAGGACACAAGCTGCTACCCCCAGGAGTAGTCCTCCTGCAGATGATCCAGGAGGGTCCGAGGTGGGAAGTTCTGGGGCATAAGCACTGGACCAGCAGCTCCGGACCTGAGGCGCCTCCTAGTGGGGGACCCACTGATTCCTCCAATAAGATCTAACTGTACAATCAATGCAGAGGAACCGTCCCAGGACCACAGACATCACCTATGGCTTCCACAGGATAGAACATCAGACTCGGATCATTGGGGCTCCCTCTTTGGACCCCCATCATTGTGCCTCCATTAAAATGGAAGAGTTGTCAGTAACATTTGGGCCACTGCTGCTCAGTGTAATCCCAAAAGATCAGATGGAGATTGTCATAGATGGAGCTTAGTGTATAGTGGCAGGGCAGCAGGGGGCATCACCTCTGGAGTCAGCAGTGAGACCCCCAGTAATTAGACACTGAAGATGAATAGGAATATTACATGTCTCTATCTATAGATGTGACCCGTGTCCTCCCGCTACGTGGTACAAGGTGATGACCTCAGCAGACTAATCATCATCTACTTTTACTGATTTAATAAAAGTTTTTTCCTTCTAAAGGAAATAGTGAAAAATACAGCAAAGCAGAATGGAGAATGTGGTCACCAAAGTCAGATAAGGCTGAAGGGAAAAAAGTGTGATCCAAGCAAAGCACCGGGATAAGTTATGATAAAGTGATGAGTTATAATGAGGTGATGAGTTGGGATGAGTTATGGTAAGGTGATGAGTTGTGATGAGTGATTGGAAGGTGATGAGTTGGGATGAGTTATGGTGAGGTGATAAGTTGGGATGAGTTATGGTGAGGTGATGAGTTGGGATGAGTTATGGTGAGGTGATGAGTTGGGATGAGTTATGGTGAGGTGATGAGTTGGGATGAGTTATGGTAAGATGATGAGTTGGGTTGAGTTATGGTAAGGTGATGAGTTGGGATGAGTTATGGTGAGGTGATGAGTTGGGATGAGTTATGGTAAGGTGATGAGTTGGGATGAGTTATGGTAAGGTGATGAGTTGGGATGAGTTATGGTAAGGTGATGAGTTGGGATGAGTTATGGTAAGGTGATGAGTTGGGATGAGTTATGGTAAGGTGATGAGTTGGGATGAGTTATGGTAAGGTGATGAGTTGGGATGAGTTATGGTGAGGTGATAAGTTGGGATGAGTTATTGTCAGGTGATGAGTTGGGATGAGTTATGGTGAGGTGATGAGTTGGGATGAGTTATGGTAAGGTGATGAGTTGGGATGAGTTATGGTAAGGTGATGAGTTGGGATGAGTTATGGTGAGGTGATGAGTTGGGATGAGTTATTGTCAGGTGATGAGTTGGGATGAGTTATGGTGAGGTGATGAGTTGGGATGAGTTATGGTAAGGTGATGAGTTGGGATGAGTTATGGTAAGGTGATGAGTTGGGATGAGTTATGGTGAGGTGATAAGTTGGGATGAGTTATGGTGAGGTGATGAGTTGGGATGAGTTATGGTAAGGTGATGAGTTGGGATGAGTTATGGTGAGGTGATAAGTTGGGATGAGTTATGGTAAGGTGATGAGTTGGGATGAGTTATGGTAAAGTGATGAGTTGGGATGAGTTATGGTGAGGTGATAAGTTGGGATGAGTTATGGTAAGGTGATGAGTTGGGATGAGTTATGGTAAGGTGATAAGTTGGGATGAGTTATGGTAAGGTGATGAGTTGGGAGGAGTTATGGTAAGGTGATGAGTTGGGATTATTTATGGTGAGGTGATGAGATGGGATGAGTTATGGTGAGGTGATGAGTTGGGATGAGTTATGGTAAGGTGATGAGTTGGGATGAGTTATGGTAAGGTGATGAGTTGGGATGAGTTATGGTAAGGTGATGAGTTGGGAGGAGTTATGGTAAGGTGATAATTTGGGATGAGTTATGGTAAGGTGATGAGTTGGGAGGAGTTATGGTAAGGTGATGAGTTGGGATGAGTTATGGTAAGGTGATGAGTTGGGAGGAGTTATGGTAAGGTGATGAGTTGTGATGTGTTATGGTGATGTGATGAGTTGGGATGAGTTATGGTGAGGTGATGAGTTGGGATGAGTTATGGTGATGTGATGAGTTGGGATGAGTTATGGTAAGGTGAAGAGTTGGGATGAGTTATGGTAAGGTGTTAATTTGGGATGAGTTATGATAAGGTGATGAGTTGGGATGAGTTATGGTAAGGTGATAAGTTGGGAGGAGTTATGGTGAGGTGATGAGTTGGGATGAGTTATGGTGAGGTGATGAGTTGTGATGAGTTATGGTAAGGTGATGAGTTGGGAGGAGTTATGGTGAGGTGATGAGTTCGGAGGAGTTATGGTAAGGTGTTAATTTGGGATGAGTTATGATAAGGTGATGAGTTGGGATGAGTTATGGTAAGGTGATAAGTTGGGAGGAGTTATGGTAAGGTGAGGAGTTGGGAAGAGTTATGGTAAGGTGATGAGTTGGGATGAGTTATGGTGAGGTGATAAGTTGGGATGAGTTATGGTAAGGTGATGAGTTGGGATGAGTTATGGTAAATATGATGAGTTGGGATGAGTTATGGTGAGGTGATGAGTTGGGATGAGTTATGGTGAGGTGATGAGTTGGGATGAGTTATGGTGAGGTGATGAGTTGGGATGAGTTATGGTAAGGTGATGAGTTGGGATGAGTTATGGTAAATATGATGAGTTGGGATGAGTTATGGTGAGGTGATGAATTAAGATGAGTTATGGTAAGGTGATGAGTTGGGATGAGTTATGGTAAGGTGATGAGTTGGGATGAGTTATGGTAAGGTGATGAGTTGGGAGGAGTTATGGTGAGGTGATGAGTTCGGAGGAGTTATGGTAAGGTGTTAATTTGGGATGAGTTATGATAAGGTGATGAGTTGGGATGAGTTATGGTAAGGTGATGAGTTGGGAGGAGTTATGGTAAGGTGATGAGTTGGGATGAGTTATGGTGAGGTGATGAGTTGGGATGAGTTATGGTAAGGTGATGAGTTGAGATGAGTTATGGTAAGGTGATGAGTTGGGATGAGTTATGGTGAGGTGATGAGTTGGGATGAGTTATGGTTAATTTGGGATGAGTTATGGGATGAGTTGGGATGAGTTATGGTAAGGTGATGAGTTGGGATGAGTTATGGTAAGGTGATGAGTTGGGATGAGGTGATGAGTTATGGTAAGGTGATGAGTTGGGATGAGTTATGGTGAGGTGATGAGTTGGGATGAGTTATGGTAAGGTGATGAGTTGAGATGAGTTATGGTAAGGTGATGAGTTGGGATGAGTTATGGTGAGGTGATGAGTTGGGATGAGTTATGGTTAATTTGGGATGAGTTATGGGATGAGTTGGGATGAGTTATGGTAAGGTGATGAGTTGGGATGAGTTATGGTAAGGTGATGAGTTGGGAGGAGTTATGGTGAGGTGATGAGTTCGGAGGAGTTATGGTAAGGTGTTAATTTGGGATGAGTTATGATAAGGTGATGAGTTGGGATGAGTTATGGTAAGGTGATGAGTTGGGAGGAGTTATGGTAAGGTGATGAGTTGGGATGAGTTATGGTGAGGTGATGAGTTGGGATGAGTTATGGTAAGGTGATGAGTTGAGATGAGTTATGGTAAGGTGATGAGTTGGGATGAGTTATGGTGAGGTGATGAGTTGGGATGAGTTATGGTAAGGTGATGAGTTGGGATGAGTTATGGTAAAGGTGATGAGGTGGGATGAGTGATTGGAAGGTGATCATTTGGGATGAGTTATGGTAAGGTAATGAGTTATGGTGAGGTGATAATTTGGGATGAGTTATGGTAAGGTGATGAGTTGGGATGAGTTATGGTAAGGTGATGAGTTGGGATGAGTTATGGTGAGGTGATGAGTTGGGATGAGTTATTGTCAGGTGATGAGTTGGGATGAGTTATTGTCAGGTGATGAGTTGGGATGAGTTATGGTGAGGTGATGAGTTGGGATGAGTTATTGTCAGGTGATGAGTTGGGATGAGTTATGGTAAGGTGATGAGTTGGGAGGGGTTATGGTAAGGTGATGAGTTGGGAGGAGTTATGGTAAGGTGATGAGTTGGGATGAGTTATGGTGAGGTGATGAGTTGGGATGAGTTATGGTAAGGTGATGAGTTGGGATGAGTTATGGTAAGGTGATAAGTTGGGATGAGTTATGGTAAGGTGATGAGTTGGGAGGAGTTATGGTAAGGTGATGAGTTGGGATTATTTATGGTGAGGTGATGAGATGGGATGAGTTATGGTGAGGTGATGAGTTGGGATGAGTTATGGTAAGGTGATAAGTTGGGATGAGTTATGGTAAGGTGATGAGTTGGGAGGAGTTATGGTAAGGTGATGAGTTGGGATTATTTATGGTGAGGTGATGAGATGGGATGAGTTATGGTGAGGTGATGAGTTGGGATGAGTTATGGTGAGGTGATGAGTTGGGATGAGTTATTGTCAGGTGATGAGATGGGATGAGTTATGGTGAGGTGATGAGTTGGGATGAGTTATGGTAAGGTGATGAGTTGGGATGAGTTATGGTAAGGTGATGAGTTGGGATGAGTTATGGTAAGGTGATGAGTTGGGAGGAGTTATGGTAAGGTGATAATTTGGGATGAGTTATGGTAAGGTGATGAGTTGGGAGGAGTTATGGTAAGGTGATGAGTTGGGATGAGTTATGGTAAGGTGATGAGTTGGGAGGAGTTATGGTAAGGTGATGAGTTGGGATGAGTTATGGTAGGGTGAAGAGTTGTGATGTGTTATGGTGATGTGATGAGTTGGGATGAGTTATGGTGAGGTGATGAGTTGGGATGAGTTATGGTGATGTGATGAGTTGGGATGAGTTATGGTAAGGTGAAGAGTTGGGATGAGTTATGGTAAGGTGTTAATTTGGGATGAGTTATGATAAGGTGATGAGTTGGGATGAGTTATGGTAAGGTGATAAGTTGGGAGGAGTTATGGTGAGGTGATGAGTTGGGATGAGTTATGGTGAGGTGATGAGTTGTGATGAGTTATGGTAAGGTGATGAGTTGGGAGGAGTTATGGTGAGGTGATGAGTTCGGAGGAGTTATGGTAAGGTGTTAATTTGGGATGAGTTATGATAAGGTGAGGAGTTGGGAAGAGTTATGGTAAGGTGATGAGTTGGGATGAGTTATGGTGAGGTGATAAGTTGGGATGAGTTATGGTAAGGTGATGAGTTGGGATGAGTTATGGTAAATATGATGAGTTGGGATGAGTTATGGTGAGGTGATGAATTAAGATGAGTTATGGTAAGGTGATGAGTTGGGATGAGTTATGGTAAGGTGATAATTTGGGATGAGTTATGGTAAGGTGATGAGTTGGGATGAGTTATGGTAAGGTGATAAGTTGGGAGGAGTTATGGTAAGGTGATAAGTTGGGAGGAGTTATGGTGAGGTGATAATTTGGGATGAGTTATGGTAAGGTGATGAGTTGGGATGAGTTATGGTAAGGTGATGAGTTGGGATGAGTTATGGTGAGGTGATGAGTTGGGATGAGTTATGGTGAGGTGATGAGTTGGGATGAGTTATGGTAAGGTGATGAGTTGGGATGAGTTATGGTAAATATGATGAGTTGGGATGAGTTATGGTGAGGTGATGAATTAAGATGAGTTATGGTAAGGTGATGAGTTGGGATGAGTTATGGTAAGGTGATGAGTTGGGATGAGTTATGGTAAGGTGATGAGTTGGGATGAGTTATGGTAAGGTGATGAGTTGGGATGAGTTATGGTAAGGTGATGAGTTGGGATGAGTTATGGTGAGGTGATGAGTTGGGATGAGTTATGGTAAAGGTGATGAGGTGGGATGAGTGATTGGAAGGTGATCATTTGGGATGAGTTATGGTAAGGTAATGAGTTATGGTGAGGTGATAATTTGGGATGAGTTATGGTAAGGTGATGAGTTGGGATGAGTTATGGTAAGGTGATGAGTTGGGATGAGTTATGGTGAGGTGATGAGTTGGGATGAGTTATTGTCAGGTGATGAGTTGGGATGAGTTATTGTCAGGTGATGAGTTGGGATGAGTTATGGTGAGGTGATGAGTTGGGATGAGTTATTGTCAGGTGATGAGTTGGGATGAGTTATGGTAAGGTGATGAGTTGGGAGGGGTTATGGTAAGGTGATGAGTTGGGAGGAGTTATGGTAAGGTGATGAGTTGGGATGAGTTATGGTGAGGTGATGAGTTGGGATGAGTTATGGTAAGGTGATAAGTTGGGATGAGTTATGGTAAGGTTATGAATTGGGATGAGTTATGGTAAGGTGATGAGTTGGGATGAGTTATGGTAAGGTGATGAGTTGGGATGAGTTATGATAAGGTGATGATTTGGGAGGAGTTATGGTAAGTTGATGAGTTGGGATGAGTTATGGTAAGGTGATGAGTTGGGATGAGTTATGATAAGGTGATAATTTGGGATGAGTTATGGTAAGGTGATAAGTTGGGAGGAGTTATGGTGAGGTGATAATTTGGGATGAGTTATGGTAAGGTGATAAGTTGGGAGGAGTTATGGTGAGGTGATAATTTGGGATGAGTTATGGTGAGGTGATGAGTTGGGATGAGTTATGGTGAGGTGATGAGTTTGGATGAGTTATGGTGAGGTGATGAGTTGGGATGAGTTATGGTAAGGTGATGAGTTGGGATGAGTTATGGTAAGGTGATGAGTTGGGATGAGTTATGGTAAGGTGATGAGTTGGGATGAGTTATGGTGAGGTGATGAGTTGGGATGAGTTATGGTAAGGTGATGAGTTGGGATGAGTTATGGTAAATATGATGAGTTGGGATGAGTTATGGTAAGGTGATGAGTTGGGATGAGTTATGGTGAGGTGATGAGTTGGGATGAGTTATGGTAAGGTGATAATTTGGGATGAGTTATGGTGAGGTGATGAGTTGGGATGAGTTATGGTAAATATGATGAGTTGGGATGAGTTATGGTAAGGTGATGAGTTGGGAGGAGTTATGGTGAGGTGATGAGTTGGGATGAGTTATGGTAAAGTGATGAGTTGGGATGAGTTATGGTAAGGTGATGAGTTGGGAGGAGTTATGGTAAGGTGATGAGTTGGGATGAGTTATGGTAAGGTGATGAGTTGGGAGGAGTTATGGTGAGGTGATGAGTTGGGATGAGATATGGTAAGGTGATGAGGTGGGATGAGTTATGGTGAGGTGATGAGTTGGGATGAGTTAAGGTAAGGTGATGAGTTGGGATAAGTTTTGGTAAGCTGATGAGTTGGGATGAGTTATGGTAAGGTGATAAGTTGGGATGAGTTATGGTGAGGTGATTAGTTTGGATGAGTTATGGTAAGGTGATAAGTTGGGATGAGTTATGGTGAGGTGATTAGTTTGGATGAGTTATGGTAAGATTATAATTTGGGATGAGTTATGGTAAGGTGATGAGTTGGGATGAGTTATGGTGAGGGGATGAGTTATGGTGAGGAGATAAGTTGGGAGGAGTTATGGTCAGGTGACTTTACTTGGGGAATTTACAGCTTTCCGTATCTACTTCACCAGCCATAGTGTCTCCTTCCCTTATGAATTTTCTCATGTTCTCAATCAGATGACCAACACAACACTCTTCTCATCATCCAACATCTTGTAGGAGCATCACATGTGTGAACATCTCTGTAGTCTCCAGCTGTAGCTCCATTTGCTTAGGAATGTGTCTTAATATGGAGATCAGACATTTCTAACATGTTGTAAGATGCTTGTAGGAGGTAATTGGCAGCAGATAATCCTCGGGAGACTCATCCATCCCTGCTCCTTGTTCTATGTCTGGCAGGAGATGAAAGTAGCTCT
This sequence comes from Engystomops pustulosus, assembly GCF_040894005.1. NCBI lineage: Eukaryota > Metazoa > Chordata > Amphibia > Anura > Leptodactylidae > Engystomops > Engystomops pustulosus. The sequence goes on from NC_092415.1 coordinate 211,049,736, forward strand.
TGACCCATAAGTCAGTCTGTAGACAGGGTTCTCACACATTTTTAGGCCTGGTTACACAAACTAGAATAGATTTCACTATTATTGGCTGATCCAAAGTGCAGCACATTCTCCAGCAGTGCAGCAGTCATCATCTCGGGGAGCACTTGTCTCCTGGATCAGTATGAAAATACAATATTAACTCCTTTTGTGGGTCACTCCTGGCCCCAGGGGTTAATCCAAAGACATAAATCTTGATACATAATAAGATCCCACATCAAGGTCATTGAGGTGTCCTTTCATTTTTGTGAATGAAGCTCTGGATGTGACTACAGACGATGTGACTGCAGAATTGTGAATGCAGCTCTGGATGTGACTACAGACGATGTGACTGCAGAATTGTGAATGCAGCTCTGGATGTGACTACAGACAAAGTAGCAGCAGAATTGTGAATGCAGCTCTGGATGTGACGCCGGAGAAAGTAGCAGCAGAATTGTGAATGCAGCTCTGGATGTGACTACAGACAAAGTAACAGCAGAATTGTGAATGCAACTCTGGATGTGACTACAGCCAAAGTAACAGCCGAATTGTGAATGGAACTATGGCTATGAATACAGAGGAAGTAGCAACAGAATTGTGAATGCAGCTCTGGATGTGACTACAGACAATGTAACAGAAGAATTGTGAATGGAACTATGGCTATGAGACTACAGACGATGTAACAGTAGAATTGTGAATGCAGCTCTGGATGTGACTACAGACGATGTAACAGTAGAATTGTGAATGCAGCTCTGGATGTGACTACAGACGATGTAACAGTAGAATTGTGAATGAAGCTCTGGATGTGACTACAAATGATGTAAAAGCAGAATTGTGAATGCAGCTCTGGATGTGACTATAGAGGAAGTAGCAGCAGAATTGTGAAAGCAGCTCTGGATGTGACTACAGACGATGTAACAGCAGAATTGTGAATGCAGCTCTAGATGTGACTACAGACGATGTAACAGTAGAATTGTGAATGCAGCTCTGGATGTGACTACAGACGATGTAACAGTAGAATTGTGAATGCAGCTCTGGATGTGACTACAGACAATGTAACAGTATAATTGTGAATGCAGCTCTGGATGTGACTACAGAGGAAGTAGCAGCAGAATGGTGACTGCAGCTCTGGACGTAAATGGTTCTTCTGATGGAGCAGACATTTTGCAGGTTGTTCTTTGCTGTAAGCAGATTTATATTACAGCCATCTGCTAATAATCGTCGCCGCGCTGCTCCGTAATAAAAGACAGAGAGGAGCACAATAAAGCAGGAGGGGCGCAGCAGGTGGAATTTTCCGCCCTATTAATCTAAGATGATGTTCTGTAGAGATTGAGCGACGCGGCTGCCATTACTGCCCGTCATACATCAGACCGGATCACAGCTGGATCCGCGGATCTGCTCCTCGCTGACATCTCAGCTTTTATCTGACAACCTGTTTACTGCTCGGATCATCCTGCAGAGGAATAACCAGGTCTGTGCAGCCCATGAGAAATAAAGCATTGCATAAGTCTTCACACCCCTGACTGTACCTTGAGAGAAGCAACGTCTTCATGACATGTGGGGGAGCAGTGAGCCGTGTGCCATGCGGAGAAGGACTGGATCTGCTCATGATGTGATGTGTGTCTTCTTATTCCAGCAGCTCTCACCTCTGCAGTCACTGGCCCACATGTATCAGAACCAGCGCAGTCTGTACCATGTGCAGTGTCCTGTGGAGTGTGCAGGGGGCGCCAGATTCATCAGAACTGGCGTCGGATCTTCATGAATCTGGCGCCCCCTGAGCTCCTCGGGAAGAGGCACCATCTCTTTTTTGTGCACTAGGTTCATGCTGCAGAATTGTGCCGCCCGTCAGTAATAAATATGGGGCACGGTCCGACTAAGTAGTAACCAGGCCCAGTTTTAGACAAAGTGGGGCCCTGCGCCCTGCCTGTACAACCTCTCGACAAAACCTGGGCTTGCTCCTGATGAGGTCAGTATTGTGTGTGGCCTCCACGTGCCTGTATGACCTCCCTACAACACCTGGGCATGCTCCTGACGAGGCTCAGTATTGTGTGTGGCCTCCATGTGCCTGTATGACCACCTGACAATGCCTCGGCAGCTCCTGATGAGGTCAGCATTATGTGTAGCCTCCACGTGCCTTTATGTCCTCCCTACAACACCTCAACATGCTTCTGATGAGGCTCAGCATTGTGTGTGGCCTCCATGTGCCTGTATGACCTCCCTACAACACCTCGGTATGCTCCTGATGAGGCTCAGTATTGTGTGTGGCCTCCACGTGCCTGTATGACCTCTCTACAACACCTCGGCATGCTCCTGCTGAGGTCAGTATTGTGTGCGGCCTCCATGTGCCTGTATGACCTCTCTACAACACCTGGGTATGCTCCTGATGAGGCTCAGTAGTGTGTGGCCTCTACTTGCCTGTATGACCTCCCTACAACACCTCGGCATGCTCCTGATGAGGCTCAGTATTGTGTGTGGCCTCCATGTGCCTGTATGACCTCTCTACAACACCTCGGCATCCTCCTGATGAGGCTCAGTATTGTGTGTGGCCTCCACGTGCCTGTATGACCTCTCTACAACACCTCAGCATGCTCCTGATGAGGCTCAGTAGTGTGTGTGGCCTCCATGTGCCTGTATGACCTCCCTACAACACCTGGGTATGCTCCTGATGAGGCTCAGTAGTGTGTGGCCTCTACTTGCCTGTATGACCTCCCTACAACACCTCGGCATGCTCCTGATGAGGCTCAGTAGTGTGTGTGGCCTCCATGTGCCTGTATGACCTCTCTACAACACCTCGGCATGCTCCTTCTGAGGTCAGTATTGTGTGTGGCCCCCATGTGCCTGTATGACCTCCCTACAACACCTCGGCATGCGCCTGATGAGGCTCAGTATTGTATATGGCCTCCACGTGCCTGTATGACCTCTCTACAACACCTCGGCATGCTCCTGATGGGGCTCAGTAGTGTGTGTCCTCCACATGCCTGTATGACCTCTCTACAACACCTCGGCATGCTCCTGATGGGGGTCAGTAGTGTGTGGCCTCCACGTGCCTGTATGACCTCTCTACAACACCTCGGCATGCGCCTGATGAGGTTCAGTATTGTGTGTGGCCTCCACGTGCCTGTATGACCTCTCTACAACACCTCGGCATGCTCCTGATGAGGCTCAGTATTGTGTGTGGCCTCCATGTGCCTGTATGACCTCCCTACAACACCTGGGTATGCTCCTGATGAGGCTTAGTAGTGTGTGGCCTCTACTTGCCTGTATGACCTCCCTACAACACCTCAGCATGCTCCTGATGAGGCTCAGTATTGTGTGTGGCCTCCATGTGCCTGTATGACCTCTCTACAACACCTCGGCATGCTCCTGATGAGGCTCAGTATGGAGTGTGGCCTCCACGTGCCTGTATGACCTCTCTACAACACCTCGGCATGCTCCTGATGGGGCTCAGTAGTGTGTGTCCTCCACGTGCCTGTATGACCTCTCTACAACACCTGCAGATGTTCCTAATGAGGCCCAGTAATTTGTGGCCTCCACATGCCTGTATGACCTGTCTACAACACCTCGGCATGCTCCTGATGAGGCTCAGTATTGTGTGTGGCCTCCACGTGCCTGTATGACCTCCCTACAACACCTCGGCATGCTCCTGATGAGGCTCAGTATTGTGTGTGGCCTCCACATGCCTGTATGACCTCTCTACAATACCTGAGCATGCTCCTGATGAGGCTCAGTATTGTGTGTGGCCTCCACGTGCCTGTATGACCTCTCTACAACACCTGGGCATGCTCCTGATGAGGCTCAGTAGTGTGTGACCTCCATGTGCCTGTATGACCTTCGTACAACACCTCGGCATGCTCCTGATGAGGCTCAGTAGTGTGTGACCTCCATGTGCCTGTATGACCTCTCTACAACACCTCGGCATGCTCCTGATGAGGCTCAGTAGTGTGTGACCTCCATGTGCCTGTATGACCTCCCTACAACACCTCGGCATGCTCCTGATGAGGCTCAGTATTGTGTGTGGCCTCCATGTGCCTGTATGACTTCCGTACAACACCTCGGCATGCTCCTGATGAGGCTCAGTATTGTGTGTGGCCTCCATGTGCCTGTATGACTTCCGTACAACACCTCGGCATGCTCCTGATGAGGCTCAGTATTGTGTGTGGCCTCCACGTGCCTGTATGACCTCCCTACAACACCTCGGCATGCTCCTGATGAGGTCAGTATTGTGTGTGGCCTCCACATGCCTGTATGACCTCCCTACAACACCTCGGCATGCTCCTGATGAGGTCAGTATTGTGTGTGGCCTCCATGTGCCTGTATGACTTCCGTACAACACCTCGGCATGCTCCTGATGAGGCTCAGTATTGTGTGTGGCCTCCACGTGCCTGTATGACCTCCCTACAACGCCTCGGCATGCTCCTGATGAGGTCAGTATTGTGTGTGGCCTCCACATGCCTGTATGACCTCCCTACAATGCCTCGGCATGCTCCTGATGAGGCTCAGTATTGTGTGTGGCCTCCATGTGCCTGTATGACCTCCCTACAACACCTCGGCATGCTCCTGATGAGGCTCAGTATTGTGTGTGGCCTCCATGTGCCTGTATGACCTCTCTACAACACCTCGGCATGCTCCTGATGAGGCTCAGTATTGTGTGTGGCCTCCATGTGCCTGTATGACCTCTCTACAACACCTCGGCATGCTCCTGATGAGGCTCAGTAGTGTGTGTGACCTCCACATTCCTGTATGACCTCCAACAATGCCTGGGCATGTTCCTGAAGAGCTTCAGTCGTGTGTGTGCTCTCCATGTATGACCATTTTATAATGCCTGGGCATGCTCATGATAGATAACAAAACGAAAAAGGAGAGAAAACTGTAAGGGGGGGGGGGGGGGAATAAATGACCCCCATTGTGTAAAAAACAATGATGTGAAAAAACCTAATAGGACATTAATATATGAATCATCATAAATATGTGAACCACAACAAAAACCATAACATCTATACGACAACGTCAATCCAACATGTGAATAAAAACGGTGCTAAAAATGGTTAAGGAATAATAATAAAGCCAGAAAGATTTTTGTAGAAAATACTAAAATTGTGAAACAACAAATGATAACGAATCTTGTGCAATGACCTCATAAAGATCCAAGAATCGGATTCTGCAATATATAAGCTATTATATAAATACAGACATTTGTGCATCGGATGTGTGTACAGTGGTGTAAGTGTATGACAACTATGAATGTGTGTGCATGAGGCCTACAAATGTAACAGACACTGATCAGGATTAGAGACATTTCACATCCCTGTCTCCAGTTCAGCCCTGAGCAGGGGCAGGATCCGTCTCCTCATACTGGGTCTCCATGTGGACTGGAAGCCGACTCTGCAGTCACCAGAAAGAATCAGAAGACGAGACCTTTCCTGAGGAGCCGGTTGTGTGACAGGAGAATAGTCCACGGGTCATTGTAGCGATCGAACAAGTTTAATTTATTTGGATCTAATGGGAAACTTTATGTTCATCGACAAACTGGAGCAAGACTGAACCCACAGTGTGTAAAGAAGTCAGTGACAGGAGGTGGAGGAAGTGTCAGGGTTTGGGGAATGTTTCCTGCAGCAGGAGCCGCTCATACAGCTACAGGCAGAGGGACTACAAGTATCAGAACCTTCTTCAACAACACCTGGGTCCTGTAATTATGTAAAACCCAGTTCTTGTGACCCAGTGACCCCTTACACATCCATCAAATGTTCATCAATGGAGAATACATTGGGGGTCATTTACTAAGGGCCCGATTCGCGGTTTCCCGACGTGTTACCCGAATATTTCCAACTTGCGCCGACTTTTCCCTGTGTTGCACTGGGATTTTGGCGCACGCGATTGGATTGTGGCGCATCGGGGCATGCACGCAACGGAAATTAAGAAGGCGTGGCCGAACGAAAACCCGACGGATTCGGAAAAACCGCTACATATTTTTTAAAAAAGTGTCGCTGGACACGCGCTTACCTTCACCAGGTATAGGATGGTCCATCCTATAGGATCTAAAGAGAAAACAAGAAAGTATTCCAGCGCAAATCTCCAGGTGGTTTAAAATCTTCTTTATTTGTGCATCAGCAGAATCGGGATACACTTCACTGTATCCCGATTCTGCTGATGCACAAATAAAGAAGATTTTAAACCACCTGGAGATTTGCGCTGGAATACTTTCTTGTTTTCTCTTCAAGTTTACCCTTTCCTGGGCAGTTCCGTGCACGCAACTCTGTGGTTGTCAGTATTGGAGTGAGTAGAGCTGACACGAACTTTCTCCATCCTATAGGATCTGCCCCATTATTCCTTAAAAAAATCAAGTGATCAAATATTGTTCTCTAATTGTGATCTCCATTTACCATCTATACATTATACATCTATTTATTAGACATCTCTATATTATACATCTATTTATTAGACATCTATATATTATACATCTATATATTAGACATCTCTATATTATACATCTATATATTAGACATCTATATATTATACATCTATATATTATACATCTATATATTAGACATCTCTATATTATACATCTCTATATTATACATCTATATATTATACATCTATATATTAGACATCTCTATATTATACATCTATACATTATACATCTATATATTAGACATCTATATATTATACATCTATATATTAGACATCTCTATATTATACATCTCTATATTATACATCTATATATTATACATCTATATATTATACATCTATATATTATACATCTATATATTAGACATCTATATATTATACATCTCTATATTATACATCTATATATTATACATCTATATATTATACATCTATATATTATACATCTATATATTAGACATCTATATATTATACATCTCTATATTATACATCTATATATTATACATCTATACATTATACATCTATATATTATACATCTATACATTATACATCTATATATTAGACATCTCTATATTATACATCTATACATTATACATCTATATATTAGACATCTATATATTAGACATCTATACATTATACATCTATATATTAGACATCTATATATTATACATCTATACATTATACATCTATACATTATACATCTATATATTATACATCTATACATTATACATCTATATATTAGACATCTCTATATTATACATCTATACATTATACATCTATATATTAGACATCTATATATTATACATCTCTATATTATACATCTATACATTATACATCTATATATTAGACATCTATATATTAGACATCTATATATTAGACACCTATATATTATACATCTCTATATTATACATCTATACATTATACATCTCTATATTATACATCTATACATTAGACATCTATATATTATACATCTATACATTATACATCTATATATTATACATCTATACATTATACATCTATACATTATACATCTATACATTATACATCTATATATTATACATCTATATATTAGACATCTATATATTATACATCTATATATTATACATCTATACATTATACATCTATATATTATACATCTATACATTATACATCTATACATTATACATCTATACATTATACATCTATATATTATACATCTATATATTATACATCTATACATTATACATCTATACATTAGACATCTATATATTATACATCTATACATTATACATCTATATATTATACATCTATACATTATACATCTATACATTATACATCTATATATTATACATCTATACATTATACATCTATACATTATACATCTATATATTATACATCTATACATTATACATCTATATATTATACATCTATACATTAGACATCTATATATTATACATCTATACATTATACATCTATACATTATACATCTATACATTATACATCTATACATTATACATCTATATATTATACATCTATACATTATACATCTATACATTATACATCTATATATTATACATCTATACATTATACATCTATACATTATACATCTATATATTATACATCTATATATTATACATCTATACATTAGACATCTATATATTATACATCTATACATTATACATCTATATATTATACATCTATACATTATACATCTATACATTATACATCTATACATTATACATCTATATATTATACATCTATACATTATACATCTATATATTATACATCTATATATTATACATCTATACATTAGACATCTATACATTATACATCTATACATTATACATCTATATATTATACATCTATACATTATACATCTATACATTATACATCTATACATTATACATCTATATATTATACATCTATACATTAGACATCTATATATTATACATCTATATATTATACATCTCTATATTATACATCTATATATTAGACATCTATATATTATACATATATATTATACAGCCATATAGATCTACATTTCGATCCCTTTCATTACTTTTGTTTTTTCCTGCACGTGAAGGGTGAGTTTTCTCTGTGCGATTGTGTGAATGGCCCCATCATCCGTCTCCCTCTATTAATCATGACATAAACATGTTAATTATACTTCATCATCTGCATAATTCACACCCGGGGATAAATTTGGAAACAATTGTGTCTAATGAATGAGCGGTGATAATGTCGCTGCCCCCCTCCTCGGGGCTGTGATTCATGGACTGGCTTTATCGGACCACCTCAGGGGGGGCTGGGAACATGAGGGGGGTCGAAATGAGTGTGAACAATGGCATTGATGGATATGGCTATTATTTGGTGACAATGTTGCCCTTAGTTAATTAAGACGCTGAAGAGTAAACATAATTAGTGAGGACGTATCTGGAAATGTTGGATTGGTTTGCAGCAGGATCCACTTACTGCAGTCCTTCCAGTGTGTTTTCCTTCCTTAAAGGGTCCGATGTGACCTTTCCCCACCAACCACGTGGGAAATCTACAGGACCTTCCTACAGCGGCCACTACAGGAGAAATGTGGCATTACACAATGTCCATGCAAATAACTTCTGACATGGAGCAGCGCTAGTAAAGGCGTTATAAAGCAATAGAAAACTGCGCTAATGATAGCCTAATGCTAAAGTACTTACTAGTATAGTGTTGTATAATGTGATCTCTGACACCTGAAATGCTTCTCAGCGACAGTCTTCGCTCAGCACTCTCACACTGCTCCCCCTTCTATATCCAGGGACAGTCTCCTCTCAGCACTCTCACACTGCTCCCCCTTCTATATCCAGGGACAGTCTCCTCTCAGCACTCTCACACTGCTCCCCCTTCTGTATCCAGGGACAGTCTCCTCTCAGCACTCTCACACTGCTCCCCCTTCTATATCCAGGGACAGTCTCCTCTCAGCACTCTCACACTGCTCCCCCTTCTATATCCAGGGACAGTCTCCTCTCAGCACTCTCACACTGCTCCCCCTTCTATATCCAGGGACAGTCTCCTCTCAGCACTCTCACACTGCTCCCCCTTCTGTATCCAGGGACAGTCTCCTCTCAGCACTCTCACACTGCTCTCCCTTCTATATCCAGGGACAGTCTCCTCTCAGCACTCTCACACTGCTCCCCCTTCTATATCCAGGGACAGTCTCCTCTCAGCACTCTCACACTGCTCCCCCTTCTGTATCCAGGGACAGTCTCCTCTCAGCACTCTCACACTGCTCCCCCTTCTATATCCAGGGACAGTCTCCTCTCAGCACTCTCACACTGCTCCCCCTTCTGTATCCAGGGACAGTCTCCTCTCAGCACTCTCACACTGCTCCCCCTTCTGTACCCAGGGACAGTCTCCTCTCAGCACTCTCACACTGCTCTCCCTTCTGTATCCAGGGACAGTCTCCTCTCAGCACTCTCACACTGCTCCCCCTTCTATATCCAGGGACAGTCTCCTCTCAGCACTCTCACACTGCTCCCCCTTCTATATCCAGGGACAATCTCCTCTCAGCACTCTTACACTGCACCCCCATCCTTCTGTATACAGGAACAGTCTCCCTATAGCACTCTCACACTGCTCCCCCTTCTATAACCAGGGACAGTCTCCTCTCAGCACTCCCACACTGCTCTTCCTTCTGTATCCAGGGACAGTCTCCTCCCAGCACTCTCACACTGCTCCTCCTTCTATATTCAGGGACAATCTCCTCCCAGCACTCTCACACTGCTCCTCCTTCTATATCCAGGGACAGTCTCCTCCCAGCACTCTCACACTGCTCCTCCTTCTATATCCAGGGACAGTCTCCTCTCAGCACTCTCACTCTGCTCCTCCTTCTATATTAGGGACAGTCTCCTCTCAGCACTCTCACACTGCTCCCCTCCCTTCTATAACCAGGGACAGTCTCCTCTCAGCACTCTCACACTGCTCCCCCTTTTGTATCCAGGGACAGTCTCCTCTCAGCACTCCCACACTGCTCCCCCTTTTGTATCCAGGGACAGTCTCCTCTTAGCACTCTCACACTGCTCCCCTCCCTTCTATAACCAGGGACAGTCTCCTCTCAGCACTCCCACACTGCTCCCCCTTTTGTATCCAGGGACAGTCTCTTCTCAGCACTCTCACACTGCTTCCCCTTCTTTACACAGGGACAGTCTCCTCTCAGCACTCTCACACTGCTCTTCCTTCTGTATCCAGGGGCAGTCTCCTCTCAGCACTCCCACACTGCTCCCCCTTTTGTATCCAGGGACAGTCTCTTCTCAGCACTCTCACACTGCTCTCCCTTCTGTATCAGGGGCAGTCTCCTCTAAGCACTCTCACACTGCTCCCCCTTCTATAACCAGGGACAGTCTCCTCTCAGCACTCCCACACTGCTCCCCCTTTTGTATCCAGGTACAGTCTCTTCTCAGCACTCTCACACTGCTTCCCCTTCTTTACACAGGGACAGTCTCCTCTCAGCACTCTCACACTGCTCTTCCTTCTGTATCCAGGGGCAGTCTCCTCTCAGCACTCCCACACTGCTCCCCCTTTTGTATCCAGGGACAGTCTCTTCTCAGCACTCTCACACTGCTCTCCCTTCTGTATCAGGGGCAGTCTCCTCTCAGCACTCTCACACTGCTCTCCCTTCTGTATCAGGGGCAGTCTCCTCTCAGCACTCTCACACTGCTCCCCCTTATTTACCCAGGGACAGTCTCCTCTCAGCACTCTCACACTGCTCCCCCTTGTGTACCCAGGGACAGTCTCCTCTCAGCACTCTCACACTGCTCCCCCTTCTGTACCCAGGAACAGTCTCCTCCTAGCACTCTCACACTGCTCCCCCTTCTGTATCCAGGGACAGTCTCCTCTCAGCACTCTCACATTGCTCCCCCTTCTGTACCCAGGGACAGTCTCCTCTCAGCACTCTCACACTGCTCTTCCTTCTGTATCCAGGGACAGTCTCTTCTCAGCACTCTCACACTGCTCCCCCTTCTTTACCCAGGGACAGTCTCCTCTCAGCACTCTCACACTGCTCCCCCTTGTGTACCCAGGGACAGTCTCCTCTCAGCACTCTCACACTGCTCCCCCTTCTGTACCCAGGAACAGTCTCCTCCTAGCACTCTCACACTGCTCCCCCTTCTGTATCCAGGGAGTCTCCTCTCAGCACTCTCACACTGCTCCCCCTTCTGTACCCAGGGACAGTCTCCTCTCAGCACTCTCACACTGCTCTTCCTTCTGTATCCAGGGACAGTCTCTTCTCAGCACTCTCACACTGCTCCCCCTTCTTTACCCAGGGACAGTCTCCTCTCAGCACTCTCACACTGCTCCCCCTTCTTTACCCAGGGACAGTCTCCTCTCAGCACTCTCACACTGCTCCCCCTTGTGTACCCAGGGACAGTCTCCTCTCAGCACTCTCACACTGCTCCCCCTTCTGTACCCAGGAACAGTCTCCTCCTAGCACTCTCACACTGCTCCCCCTTCTGTATCCAGGGAGTCTCCTCTCAGCACTCTCACACTGCTCCCCCTTCTGTACCCAGGGACAGTCTCCTCTCAGCACTCTCACACTGCTCCCCCTTGTGTACCCAGGGACAGTCTCCTCCTAGCACTCTCACACTGCTTACCCTTCTGTATCCAGGGACAGTCTCCTCTCAGCACTCTCACACGGCTTTCCCTTCTGTATCCAGGGGCAGTCTCCTCTCAGCACTCTCACACTGCTCCCCCTTCTGTATCCAGGGGCAGTCTCCTCTCAGCACTCTCACACTGCTCCCCCTTCTGTACCCAGGGACAGTCTCCTCTCAGCACTCTCACACTGCTTACCCTTCTGTATCCAGGGACAGTCTCCTCTCAGCACTCTCACACGGCTTTCCCTTCTGTATCCAGGGGCAGTCTCCTCTCAGCACTCTCACACTGCTCCCCCTTCTGTATCCAGGGGCAGTCTCCTCTCAGCACTCTCACACTGCTCTCCCTTCTGTATCCAGGGGCAGTCTCCTCCTAGCACTCTCACACTGCTTTCCCTTTTGTATCAGGGGCAGTCTCCTCTCAGCACTCTCACACTGCTCTCCCTTCTGTATCCAGGGGCAGTCTCCTCTCAGCACTCTCACACTGCTCTCCCTTCTGTATCCAGGGGCAGTCTCCTCTCAGCACTCTCACACTGCTCCCCCTTCTGTATCCAGGGGCAGTCTCCTCTCAGCACTCTCACACTGCTCTCCCTTCTGTATCCAGGGGCAGTCTCCTCCTAGCACTCTCACACTGCTTTCCCTTTTGTATCAGGGGCAGTCTCCTCTCAGCACTCTCACACTGCTCTCCCTTCTGTATCCAGGGGCAGTCTCCTCCTAGCACTCTCACACTGCTTTCCCTTTTGTATCAGGGGCAGTCTCCTCTCAGCACTCTCACACTGCTACTCCTTCTGCACCTGGGCACAGTCTCCTCTCAGCACTCTCATACTGCTCCCCGTTTTGTATCCAGGGACAGTCTCCTCTCAGCACTCTCACACTGCTCCCCCTTCTGTACCCAGGGACAGTCTCCTCCTAGCACTCTCACACTGCTTACCCTTCTGTATCCAGGGACAGTCTCCTCTCAGCACTCTCACACGGCTTTCCCTTCTGTATCCAGGGGCAGTCTCCTCTCAGCACTCTCACACTGCTCCCCCTTCTGTATCCAGGGGCAGTCTCCTCTCAGCACTCTCACACTGCTCTCCCTTCTGTATCCAGGGGCAGTCTCCTCCTAGCACTCTCACACTGCTTTCCCTTTTGTATCAGGGGCAGTCTCCTCTCAGCACTCTCACACTGCTACTCCTTCTGCACCTGGGCACAGTCTCCTCTCAGCACTCTCATACTGCTCCCCGTTTTGTATCCAGGGACAGTCTCCTCTCAGCACTCTTATCAAAGTGAGTATTTTCTAAGCCTAAAGGCCACAATAGTATTAATCTACACTAGACTTTATTCTTTTAATTTCAGAACCAAACCCAGATGCACATTTGTCCTTGTGGGTCAGTGTAACGGCTGTTATGCTGTCAGACACTGTCCTGGAATGTAAAGAAGAAAGTCTCCACTAGAGAGCTGTGTACAGGACGACCATCACTGCGCTATCGGGAGCATTGGAGACCGTCAGGCGGATGGGAATTTCCAGTTAGGATCATGTCTGCAGCAGAATCAGGACCTTCATTACAGTGCAGTGAGCTTCCTAAGGCAGGGAGAGCTGGACTTCAGTGTTAAACTCTCCGCCTCCTTGACTTCATAAAACCAATTTACATCTCACTTCAAAGTAGATTTACTGGATGATGCCACCACCCCGGGTCATGATAGAGACATCACCTATCAGCTGCTCAGCTGCTTCATAACATACTGCCAGGGGTCACTTTCTGATGACAGGTTCCCTTTCAATCCCTGTGCAGGCCATCTGCTCTAGAAAAGTCCATCAGAAAACCAGCCCTTAGGGAATGTGCCCCAGTGTCTCCAAAATTCTGTCCCCCTATGATCAGACCTGACCCTGTCAGTAAATAACTGCCCCCGCACAATAGAGAATCAATACTGTATACAGTGTTAGGCTACATTCACACTACAGTATGGGGGACGTATATGCGGCCAATATACGTCCCCCATACACTTCTATGGGCTCACGGCGCCCTACGGGAGCGGTACGGTGCGGCACATGTCCTATCTTTTCCCGTATTACGGCGCCGTGCGCTGTATCTTCCTATGGAGAGGGGCGGGGGGGAGCTGCGCTCACCTTACTCCTCCTCCTCTCCCCGCGCTGCTGTGTGCGGCGGGGTCACGGCAGTGTGAATTTAGCCTTACCTCCAGATAACGGCCCGGATCCAGCGGGACACCCCCACATGTTTTTTGATACAAAAGTAAACAATTTTTAGTAAAACATTTACATTCGGTACAAAAAGAGCAGATTCGTTTTTCTACATAAACATTCAATATTTCCAAGGACAAAATACAAACAACAAATTTGTGAACCCCTAGAACCACCGATTCCTGAGGAGAGGAAGAAACTTCACAGAAATTCTTCGTCCTCTTCTCCCGTTTTCTTGTCTTCTACTTTAAGTCAAAGTTTTTCCATTTTGCATAAACTTTATTATTCATGTACCAATATTTTTACGCCCTGAAACCACTGATCCATCTCCTCTGAGCCTGGCAATAACCAGACCCAATATCATCACATCACATTGACCTTTGACCTCACACTGACCTCCTGCACCCAAAAAAGGGCCAAGTTTATTACAGGACCATAAGACGTGGACACAATTTGCGTCTCAATTTCCTTCCTTCTAAATTCAAGTTTATGATTATGCTAATGAGCCTGAAGGGGGCGGGGTTGTTTCCAGAATCTCTGTACAGCTGAAAAATACTGAATTAAAAACATTTGAGCTTGTAGCTCGTCACAGGTTTATCACAGGTACACAGCACAAATTCTATGAAAATGTATAACCCTAGTAGTGACAGGAGGACACTGCCCCCTGCTGGTGTGATGATGTGGGGGCCATGGTATAGGACAGTCACCCCTAGCAGTGATAGGAGGACACACTGCCCCCTGCTGGTGTGATGATGTGGGGCCATGGTATAGGACAGTCACCCCTAGCAGTGATAGGAGGACACACTGCCCCCTGCTGGTGTGATTATGTGGGGGCCATGGTATAGGACAGTCACCCCTAGTAGTGATAGGAGGACACACTGCCCCCTGCTGGTGTGATGATGTGGGGGCGATGGTATAGGACAGTCACCCCTAGCAGTGATAGGAGGACACACTGCCCCCTGCTGGTGTGATGATGTGGGGGCAATGGTATAGGACAGTCACCCCTAGCAGTGATAGGAGGACACCCTGCCCCCTGCTGGTGTGATGATGTGGGGGCCATGGTATAGGACAGTCACCCCTAGCAGTGATAGGAGGACACTGCCCCCTGCTGGTGTGATGATGTGGGGGCCATGGTATAGGACAGTCACCCCTAGTAGTGATAGGAGGACACACTGCCCCCTGCTGGTGTGATGATGTGGGAGCCACGGTATAGGACAGTCACCCCTAGTAGTGATAGGAGGACACACTGCCCCCTGCTGGTGTGATGATGTGGGGGCCATGGTATAGGACAGTCACCCCTTGAAGTGATAGGAGGACACACTGCCCCCTGCTGGTGTGATGATGTGGGGGCCATGGTATAGGACAGTCACCCCTAGTAGTGATAGGAGGACACTGCCCCCTGCTGGTGTGATGATGTGGGGTCATGGTATAGGACAGTCACCCCTAGTAGTGATAGGAGGGCACACTGCCCCCTGCTGGTGTGATGATGTGGGGGCCATGGTATAGGACAGTCACCCCTAGCAGTGATAGGAGGACACACTGCCCCCTGCTGGTGTGATGATGTGGGGCCATGGTATAGGACAGTCACCCCTAGCAGTGATAGGAGGACACACTGCTCCCTGTTGGTGGGATGATGTGTGAGCCATGGTATGGGACGGTCACCCCTAGCAGTGATAGGAGGACACACTGCCCCCTGCTGGTGTGATGATGTGGGGGCCATGGTATAGGACAGTCACCCCTAGAAGTGATAGGAGGACACACTGCCCCCTGCTGGTGTGATGATGTGGGGGCCACGGTATAGGACAGTCACCCCTAGTAGTGATAGGAGGACACACTGCCCCCTGCTGGTGTGATGATGTGGGGGCCACGGTATAGGACAGTCAGTCACCCCTAGTAGTGATAGGAGGACACACTGACCCCTGCTGGTGTGATGATGTGGGGGCCATGGTATAGGACAGTCACCCCTAGCAGTGATAGGAGGACACACTGCTCCCTGCTGGTGTGATGATGTGGGGGCCATGGTATAGGACAGTCACCCCTAGCAGTGATAGGAGGACACACTGCCCCCTGCTGGTGAGATGATGTGTGGCCATGGTATAGGACAGTCACCCCTAGCAGTGATAGGAGGACACACTGCCCCCTGCTGGTGTGATGAGGTGGGGGCCACGGTATAGGACAGTCACCCCTAGTAGTGATAGGAGGACACACTGCCCCCTGCTGGTGCGATGATGTGGGGACCATGTTGTAGGACAGTCACCCCTAGCAGTGATAGGAGGACACTGCCCCCTGCTGGTGTGATGATGTGGGGGCCATTGTATAGGACAGTCACCCCTAGTAGTGATAGGAGGACACACTGCCCCCTGCTGGTGTGATGATGTGGGGGCAATGGTATAGGACAGTCACCCCTAGTAGTGATAGGAGGACACACTGCCCCCAGCTGGTGTGATGATGTCATGTATCCAGGCTGTGGTGTAACTCATTAGATTTCCACACTTGAGCTGTATCTCTTCATGTATCTAGGCTACAGGTGTATCTAATCCTACTTCAGTTTGGATACCATGTAATAATGTTTCCAGCCTCCGCACTTGATATATTACGTTACTATTTGCCATATTCTGCAGGAGATAATGCGACGTGAATCGTATCTGGAGACAATTTGCAGCACGATTGAGCATCCATCCCCTCCGCTCGCGCTCCTCGGGGAACATCGGGGGAGGGGGGGGGGGCAACCAATTGTTGTGTCTGGTAAAGTGGAAGTTGTGATTTTCTGAAAATAAAGGTGTGAGATGATTTGTTTCTGAGGGTAAAACAGAACATAATCCTCTCTCATCCGAGTCTCCCATTATACAGGGGATTCTAATATCTATAATTCTGGACTAATCGGATCATATCCCAAGATCTAAATATGGGAAACCATCAGCAGTCAGTATTAGGTTCTGCACCACCCTGGCCGATACATAGGCAGGCTGATAGTTGTGAATAGCGCCCTCTCCAGGTCAGGAGCTGTTAGTGGGAGTCGCGAGCCCTCTATGAAGGTAATAGCAGCTGTAGATTCTGCCTGGAAAGGAAATAGTTAAATGGAATAAGTTGTTATCCAATTATGTGGCAGTATGGATTGCTGGAGTGTGATTGGAGAGGAGCTGCCACCTGACCAGGGGGAGTATATAACCCATGTGCAGGGGGAGCCCATGTGGACAGAGTGAAGAGAGTCAGTGTGGAGCGCACCTTCAGTGCTTTTACAGAAACCAATCCCAGGGACTGAGTAAGGAGACTCTAATCCAGAGCTGAAGCTTCCACAGCTCCATCCCAGCTGGGGGCCTTACCCAGGGACTCATCTTACAGACACTCATGGGTTGCCCCATGGAGAACCAGAACATCAGCCTCTCCCTCCATATTTCTTGCACACACCACCTGCTGGAGAGCTGCCAGGCTGTAGGACAGTCCTCCGGTCTCCATACCAAGCACCGTGACATCAGCATGCCCTAGGCCACAACCGCCAGCCACTCCGGTATTCTGGGCCCCGGCTGCCTCCAGGCCCCAAGAAAAGGCCCCGGTGGGGGAATGTTGTATGTGCTGTGTAGGCTCCAGTGGGGGGTTTGGACTTCTACAAGTGCACTGGGGGCATGTCCTCACACTGCTGTGCTCTGTGCTCTCTGCAGCCAGTGTTATGTACTGTCCCTGGAGAGATGTGTAATCAGACCTCACACTGCTGTGCTCTCTGCAGCCAGAGTTATGTATTGTCCCTGGAGAGATGTGTAATCAGACCTCACACTGCTGTGCTCTGTGCACTCTGCAGCCAGTGTAATGTATTGTCCCTGGAGAGATGTGTAATCAGACCTCACACTACTGTGCTCTGTGCTCTCTGCAGCCAGTGTTATGTATTGTCCCTGGAGAGATGTGTAATCAGACCTCACACTGCTGTGCTCTGTGCTCTCTGCAGCCAGTGTTGTGTATTGTCCCTGGAGAGATGTGTAATCAGACCTCACACTGCTGTGCTCTCTGCAGCCAGAGTTATGTATTGTCCCTGGAGAGATGTGTAATCAGACCTCACACTGCTGTGCTCTGTGCTCTCTGCAGCCAGTGTTATGTATTGTCCCTGGAGAGATGTGTAATCAGACCTCACACTGCTGTGCTCTGTGCTCTCTGCAGCCAGTGTTATGTATTGTCCCTGGAGAGATGTGTAATCAGACCTCACACTGCTGTGCTCTGTGCTCTCTGCAGCCAGTGTTATGTATTGTCCCTGGAGAGATGTGTAATCAGACCTCACACTGCTGTGCTCTGTGCACTCTGCAGCCAGTGTTATGTACTGTCCGTGGAGAGATGTGTAATCAGACCTCACACTGCTGTGTTCTGTGCTCTCTGCAGCCAGTGTTATTTATTGTCCCTGGAGAGATGTGTAATCAGACCTCACACTGCTGTGCTCTGTGCTCTCTGCAGCCAGTGTTATGTATTGTCCCTGGAGAGATGTGTAATCAGACCTCACACTGCTGTGCTATGTGCAGCCAGGGTTATGTACTGTCCCTGGAGAGATGTGTAATCAGACCTCACACTGCTGTGCTCTGTGCTCTCTGCAGCCAGTGTTATGTACTGTCCCTGGAGAGATGTGTAATCAGACCTCACACTGCTGTGCTCTCTGCAGCCAGAGTTATGTATTGTCCCTGGAGAGATGTGTAATCAGACCTCACACTGCTGTGCTCTGTGCACTCTGCAGCCAGTGTAATGTATTGTCCCTGGAGAGATGTGTAATCAGACCTCACACTACTGTGCTCTGTGCTCTCTGCAGCCAGTGTTATGTATTGTCCCCGGAGAGATGTGTAATCAGACCTCACACTGCTGTGCTCTGTGCTCTCTGCAGCCAGTATTATGTACTGTCCCTGGAGAGATGTGTAATCAGACCTCACACTGCTGTGCTCTGTGCACTCTGCAGCCAGTGTTATGTACTGTCCCTGGAGAGATGTGTAATCATACCTCACACTGCTGTGCTCTGTGCTCTCTACAGCCAGTGTTATGTATTGTCCCTGGAGAGATGTGTAATCAGACCTCACACTGCTGTGCTCCCTGCAGCCAGTGTTATGTATTGTCCCTGGAGAGATGTGTAATCAGACCTCACACTGCTGTGCTCTCTGCAGTCAGTGTTATGTACTGTCCCTGGAGAGATGTGTAATCAGACCTCACACTGCTGTGCTCTGTGCTCTCTGCAGCCAGTGTTATGTACTGTCCCTGGAGAGATGTGTAATCAGACCTCACACTGCTGTGCTCTGTGCTCTCTGCAGCCAGTGTTATGTATTGTCCCTGGAGAGATGTGTAATCAGACCTTACATTGCTGTGCTCTGTGCTCTCTGCAGCCAGTGTTATGTATTGTCCCTGGAGAGATGTGTAATCAGACCTCACACTGCTGTGCTCTGTGCTCTCTGCAGCCAGTGTTATGTATTGTCCCTGGAGAGATGTGTAATCAGACCTCACACTGCTGTGCTCTGTGCTCTCTGCAGCCAGTGTTATGTATTGTCCCTGGAGAGATGTGTAATCAGACCTCACACTGCTGTGCTCTGTGCTCTCTGCAGCCAGTGTTGTGTATTGTCCCTGGAGAGATGTGTAATCAGACCTCACACTGCTGTGCTCTGTGCTCTCTGCAGCCAGTGTTGTGTATTGTCCCTGGAGAGATGTGTAATCAGACCTCACACTGCTGTGCTCTGTGCTCTCTGCAGCCAGTGTTATGTACTGTCCCTGGAGAGATGTGTAATCAGACCTCACACTGCTGTGCTCTCTGCAGCCAGAGTTATGTATTGTCCCTGGAGAGATGTGTAATCAGACCTCACACTGCTGTGCTCTGTGCTCTCTGCAGCCAGTGTAATGTATTGTCCCTGGAGAGATGTGTAATCAGACCTCACACTACTGTGCTCTGTGCTCTCTGCAGCCAGTGTTATGTATTGTCCCTGGAGAGATGTGTAATCAGACCTTACATTGCTGTGCTCTGTGCTCTCTGCAGCCAGTGTTATGTATTGTCCCTGGAGAGATGTGTAATCAGACCTCACACTGCTGTGCTCTGTGCTCTCTGCAGCCAGTGTTATGTATTGTCCCTGGAGAGATGTGTAATCAGACCTCACACTGCTGTGCTCTGTGCTCTCTGCAGCCAGTGTTATGTATTGTCCCTGGAGAGATGTGTAATCAGACCTCACACTGCTGTGCTCTGTGCTCTCTGCAGCCAGTGTTGTGTATTGTCCCTGGAGAGATGTGTAATCAGACCTCACACTGCTGTGCTCTGTGCTCTCTGCAGCCAGTGTTGTGTATTGTCCCTGGAGAGATGTGTAATCAGACCTCACACTGCTGTGCTCTGTGCTCTCTGCAGCCAGTGTTATGTACTGTCCCTGGAGAGATGTGTAATCAGACCTCACACTGCTGTGCTCTCTGCAGCCAGAGTTATGTATTGTCCCTGGAGAGATGTGTAATCAGACCTCACACTGCTGTGCTCTGTGCTCTCTGCAGCCAGTGTAATGTATTGTCCCTGGAGAGATGTGTAATCAGACCTCACACTACTGTGCTCTGTGCTCTCTGCAGCCAGTGTTATGTATTGTCCCCGGAGAGATGTGTAATCAGACCTCACACTGCTGTGCTCTGTGCTCTCTGCAGCCAGTGTTATGTATTGTCCCTGGAGAGATGTGTAATCAGACCTCACACTGCTGTGCTCTGTGCTCTCTGCAGCCAGTGTTATGTACTGTCCCTGGAGAGATGTGTAATCAGACCTCACACTGCTGTGCTCTGTGCACTCTGCAGCCAGTGTAATGTATTGTCCCTGGAGAGATGTGTAATCAGACCTCACACTACTGTGCTCTGTGCTCTCTGCAGCCAGTGTTATGTATTGTCCCCGGAGAGATGTGTAATCAGACCTCACACTGCTGTGCTCTGTGCTCTCTGCAGCCAGTGTTATGTATTGTCCCTGGAGAGATGTGTAATCAGACCTCACACTGCTGTGCTCTGTGCACTCTGCAGCCAGTGTTATGTACTGTCCCTGGAGAGATGTGTAATCATACCTCACACTGCTGTGCTCTGTGTAGTCAGTGTTATGTACTGTCCCTGGAGAGATGTGTAATCAGACCTCACACTGCTGTGCTCTGTGTAGTCAGTGTTATGTACTGTCCCTGGAGAGATGTGTAATCAGACCTCACACTGCTGTGCTCTGTGCTCTCTGCAGCCAGTGTTATGTATTGTCCCTGGAGAGATGTGTAATCAGACCTCACACTGCTGTGCTCTGTGCTCTCTGCAGCCAGTGTTATGTATTGTCCCTGGAGAGATGTGTAATCAGACCTCACACTGCTGTGCTCTGTGCTCTCTGCAGCCAGTGTTATGTATTGTCCCTGGAGAGATGTGTAATCAGACCTCACACTGCTGTGCTCTGTGCTCTCTGCAGCCAGTGTTATGTATTGTCCCTGGAGAGATGTGTAATCAGACCTCACACTGCTGTGCTCTGTGCTCTCTGCAGCCAGTGTTATGTATTGTCCCTGGAGAGATGTGTAATCAGACCTCACACTGCTGTGCTCTGTGCTCTCTGCAGCCAGTGTTATGTATTGTCCCTGGAGAGATGTGTAATCAGACCTCACACTGCTGTGCTCTGTGCTCTCTGCAGCCAGTGTTGTGTATTGTCCCTGGAGAGATGTGTAATCAGACCTCACACTGCTGTGCTCTGTGCTCTCTGCAGCCAGTGTTATGTATTGTCCCTGGAGAGATGTGTAATCAGACCTCACACTGCTGTGCTCTGTGCTCTCTGCAGCCAGTGTTATGTATTGTCCCTGGAGAGATGTGTAATCAGACCTCACACTGCTGTGCTCTGTGCTCTCTGCAGCCAGTGTTATGTATTGTCCCTGGAGAGATGTGTAATCAGACCTCACACTGCTGTGCTCTGTGCTCTCTGCAGCCAGTGTTATGTATTGTCCCTGGAGAGATGTGTAATCAGACCTCACACTGCTGTGCTCTGTGCTCTGTGCAGCCAGTGTTGTGTATTGTCCCTGGAGAGATGTGTAATCAGACCTCACACTGCTGTGCTCTGTGCTCTCTGCAGCCAGTGTTATGTATTGTCCCTGGAGAGATGTGTAATCAGTCCTCACACTGCTGTGCTCTGTGCTCTCTGCAGCCAGTGTTATGTATTGTCCCTGGAGAGATGTGTAATCAGACCTCACACTGCTGTGCTCTGTGCTCTCTGCAGCCAGTGTTATGTATTATCCATGGAGAGATGTGTAATCAGACCTCACACTGCTGCGCTCTGTGCTCTCTGCAGCCAGTGTTATGTATTGTCCCTGGAGAGATGTGTAATCAGACCTCACACTGCTGTGCTCTGTGCTCTCTGCAGCCAGTGTTATGTATTGTCCCTGGAGAGATGTGTAATCAGTCCTCACACTGCTGTGCTCTGTGCTCTCTGCAGCCAGTGTTATGTACTGTCCCTGGAGAGATGTGTAATCAGACCTCACACTGCTGTGCTCTGTGCTCTCTGCAGCTAGTGTTATGTACTGTCCCTGGAGAGATGTGTAATCAGACCTCACACTGCTGTGCTCTGTGCTCTCTGCAGCCAGTGTTATGTACTGTCCCTGGAGAGATGTGTAATCAGACCTCACACTGCTGTGCTCTGTGCTCTCTGCAGCCAGTGTTGTGTATTGTCCCTGGAGAGATGTGTAATCAGACCTCACACTGCTGTGCTCTGTGCTCTCTGCAGCCAGTGTTATGTATTGTCCCTGGAGAGATGTGTAATCAGACCTCACACTGCTGTGCTCTGTGCTCTCTGCAGCCAGTGTTATGTAGTGTCCCTGGAGAGATGTGTAATCAGACCTCACACTGCTGTGCTCTGTGCTCTCTGCAGCCAGTGTTATGTATTGTCCCTGGAGAGATGCGTAATCAGACCTCACACTGCTGTGCTCTGTGCTCTCTGCAGCCAGTGTTATGTATTGTCCCTGGAGAGATGTGTAATCAGACCTCACACTGCTGTGCTCTGTGCTCTCTGCAGCCAGTGTTATGTATTGTCCCTGGAGAGATGTAATCAGACCTCACACTGCTGTGCTCTGTGCTCTCTGCAGCCAGTGTTATGTATTGTCCCTGGAGAGATGTGTAATCAGACCTCACATTGCTGTGCTCTGTGCATTCCCCTGGAGTCAGACTGTGATGTGAGTCTTGGGTTGGCTGCACCGGTGGACGTGCGGTGACTAATCCTCTATTTATCTGAATATTTTTATCCCTTTGTCCTCTATTTCTGCAGCTCAAAGGCAATTTTAAAAAGTGAAATAAATGCTTCTCCTCTGCTGCGGCGATCACTGCACGTCCCAGAATTATCTATGATGGCGACTGTATCACATAATAACACTGCAAACAATCGCTCAACGTGACACAAGACGAGTGACACCCGCTCCAATATAAGGGGAACCCGTCACAGGGCCGAATATTCTATCTATCTATCTATCTATCTATCTATCTATCTATCTCCTATCTATCTATCTATCTATCTATCTATCTCCTATCTCCTATCTATCTATCTATCTATCTATCTATCTATCTATCTATCTCCTATCTATCTATCTCCTATCTATCTATCTCCTATCTATCTATCTATCTATCTATCTATCTATCTCCTGTCTATCTTCTATCTATCTATCTCCTATCTATCTATCTATCTATCTATCTCCTATCTATCTATCTATCTCCTATCTATCTATCTATCTATCTATCTCCTATCTATCTATCTCCTATCTATCTATCTATCTATCTATCTATCTATCTATCTCCTATCTATCTATCTCCTATCTATCTATCTCCTATCTATCTCCTATCTATCTATCTATCTATCTCCTATCTATCTCCTATCTATCTATCTATCTCCTATCTATCTATCTATCTATCTATCTATCTATCTATCTATCTATCTATCTATCTCCTATCTATCTATCTATCTATCTATCTATCTATCTCCTATCTATCTATCTCCTATCTATCTATCTCCTATCTATCTCCTATCTATCTATCTATCTCCTATCTATCTCCTATCTATCTATCTATCTATCTATCTATCTCCTATCTATCTATCTATCTATCTCCTATCTATCTATCTATCTATCTATCTATCTATCTATCTATCTCCTATCTATCTATCTCCTATCTATCTATCTATCTATCTATCTATCTCCTATCTATCTATCTATCTATCTATCTATCTATCTATCTCCTATCTATCTATCTATCTATCTCCTATCTATCTATCTATCTATCTATCTATCTATCTCCTATCTATCTATCTATCTATCTATCTATCTATCTCCTATCTATCTATCTATCTATCTATCTATCTATCTATCTATCTATCTATCTCCTATCTATCTATCTATCTATCTCCTATCTATCTATCTATCTATCTATCTATCTATCTATCTCCTATCTATCTATCTATCTATCTATCTATCTATCTCCTATCTATCTATCTATCTATCTATCTATCTATCTCCTATCTATCTATCTATCTATCTATCTATCTCCTATCTATCTATCTATCTATCTATCTATCTATCTATCTCCTATCTATCTATCTATCTATCTATCTATCTCCTATCTATCTATCTATCTATCTATCTATCTATCTATCTATCTCCTATCTATCTATCTATCTATCTATCTATCTCCTATCTATCTCCTATCTATCTATCTATCTATCTATCTATCTCCTATCTATCTATCTATCTATCTATCTATCTATCTATCTCCTATCTATCTATCTATCTATCTATCTATCTATCTATCTCCTATCTATCTATCTCCTATCTATCTATCTATCTATCTATCTATCTATCTATCTATCTATCTATCTATCTATCTCCTATCTATCTATCTATCTCCTATCTATCTATCTCCTATCTATCTATCTATCTATCTATCTATCTCCTATCTATCTATCTATCTCCTATCTATCTATCTCCTATCTATCTATCTATCTATCTATCTATCTCCTATCTATCTATCTATCTATCTATCTATCTATCTATCTATCTCCTATCTATCTCCTATCTATCTATCTATCTATCTATCTCCTATCTATCTATCTATCTCCTATCTATCTATCTATCTATCTATCTCCTATCTATCTATCTATCTATCTATCTCCTATCTATCTATCTATCTATCTATCTATCTCCTATCTATCTATCTATCTATCTCCTATCTATCTATCTATCTATCTATCTATCTATCTATCTCCTGTCTATCTTCTATCTATCTATCTATCTATCTATCTATCTATCTATCTATCTATCTCCTATCTATCTATCTATCTATCTCCTATCTATCTATCTATCTTCTATCTATCTATCTCCTCTCTATCTATCTATCTATCTATCTATCTCCTATCTATCTATCTATCTATCTATCTATCTCCTATCTATCTATCTCCTATCTATCTATCTATCTCCTATCTATCTATCTATCTATCTATCTATCTATCTATCTATCTCCTATCTATCTATCTATCTATCTATCTATCTATCTATCTCCTATCTATCTATCTATCTCCTATCTATCTATCTATCTCCTATCTATCTATCTATCTCCTATCTATCTATCTATCTATCTATCTATCTATCTATCTATCTATCTATCTATCTATCTCCTATCTATCTATCTATCTATCTATCTCCTATCTATCTATCTATCTATCTATCTATCTATCTATCTCCTATCTATCTATCTATCTATCTATCTATCTATCTATCTCCTATCTATCTATCTATCTATCTATCTATCTCCTATCTATCTATCTCCTATTTATCTAACTATCTATCTATCTATCTCCTATCTATCTATCTATCTATCTATCTCCTATCTATCTATCTATCTATCTATCTATCTATCTCCTATCTATCTATCTATCTATCTCCTATCTATCTATCTATCTATCTCCTATCTATCTATCTATCCATCTATCTCCTATCTATCTATCTATCTATCTATCTATCTCCTATCTATCTATCTATCTATCTATCTATCTATCTCCTATCTATCTATCTATCTATCTATCTCCTATCTATCTATCTATCTATCTATCTCCTATCTATCTATCTATCTATCTATCTATCTCCTATCTATCTATCTCCTATTTATCTAACTATCTATCTATCTATCTCCTATCTATCTATCTATCTATCTCCTATCTATCTATCTATCTATCTCCTATCTATCTATCTCCTATCTATCTATCTATCTATCTATCTATCTATCTATCTATCTATCTATCTATCTATCTATCTCCTATCTATCTATCTATCTATCTATCTCCTATCTATCTATCTATCTATCTATCTATCTATCTCCTATCTATCTATCTATCTATCTATCTCCTATCTAACAAAAAATAGTGGAGCAGCACAGCTTATAATGAAAAAAGCGATGTGGGTGCTATCCAGAGACTCTTACCCAAAGAGTATGGTTGTCAATAAGCAAAAAAACGGCAGCACTCCCAAGCGATAAAGAAAAAGTGAGGTTTTTATTCCATCTCTCGCAACGTTTCAGCTGTGGATCAGCCTTTGTCAAGCAGTATAACAAGTGTTCAAACAGTCTTTACATAGTGGTTACAAAGTGACGTTTCACAACAATCAATTAAGTAAAGATACATTTTTGCAGATCATCGGTACATTTATATAAAGCAGTGCTGTATGTGTTATCAATATCGGAATCCTACCGACATAAGCATAGTGAATTATTACAAATACATATAGCGAAATTGTGTAAATACAATAATTAAGTATAAATAGATGCCAAAAATCACCTGTGTGTTCCTGTGCCCGCGTAACGCAGGACGCTACCAGCGTCTCCTGACGGCTACTGCGCATAGCCGGAAGGAGGAGAGGAGACAGTGCACTGCTACTGCGCATGTCCGCTAGGAAAAAATTGTAATGCTGTGGTGTGGAGGATAGGGGCAGTATATCGTGGCGCTTATGCGCCTAGCACCCTGTTCAGATGTGTGCTAACACATTAGGACGCAGCAGCGCCCAAATTATCGTGTGGCTCAAAATCAGTATATATGTGAAACAAGAGCAAATATATATATGTCAATTGTTAGAGGTGCTTGTCACAAAATCGGGACAATATAGAAGAGACGGGGTTAAACAACCTCCAAAGCAATAGTCCACAAACGATGAGGGTCATGGTGTATCCCCATATGCCCAGTTCTGGGCTATCAGGGAACCCATGCAAGGGGCAAACATCAGTGTGGGCAGGGTGTACATATACTATGTCACACTGTCACTCACCAGATGTTTTCCCCACCTCTAGTGGACTAAAGCTAATGTCCTAGTGACGTGTATAGCTCCCTCATTGGTTATCTCTCATGGAGAAGACAAAAAAGCGGTACAGCTTAAATTAGAGCATATCCTCTGTCTCCACTCCTCTGGAAAAAAGGTATTTAAAGAAAAACAATCCAAGTTACAAAGAACATAAAAAAAGAAAAGCGGGAAAATACACACATAAACAATGATGATTTTGGCATTCTTCTTTCAGTGCATATGGTGATATAACGTGAAGGTGGTGATCTGAAAAGAACAGATAAAAACAAAATTAGTATCATGGTATCAAAAACACCAATAACCTTATGGGAAGAAGTTGTCAGGTAAGTCATGGGACATATAGGGCAAGCAAGAAATTAAAGAATCCCACTGGTCTTGAAATCCACGTTCAAGCCATTTGGTTTAAGTGTATTTAGTCTGTAAATCCACTCCAATTCTCTCTTTTTTAATAATTTAGTTCTGTCACCACCTCTTCTTAGAGGGGGGATCCTATCGATCAGTCTGAACCTCAATTGGCCTTCCCTATGGTTGCACTCTTTGAAATGTTTGGGGACTGGAAGGTCCTTTCTGCCACTTCTGATTGTGTATCGGTGTTGGCTCATGCGAATTTTAAAATCTAAGGTGGTCTCTCCTATATACCAAAGATTGCAAGGGCATTGAAGTAAATAAATGACAAAATCAGAGTCACAAGTCAGGTAGAGTTTAATCTGATATTTTTGTTTTGTAAGAGGATGTGTGAAATTGTCACCTTTCAGCATCATCGTACAATTCACGCATTTTAGGCATGGAAAGCTGCCTTTTTTCTGAGGGGCCAGAAAACTTTGCCTAAGTGTCTTGCCTAATTTTGTTTTTATCTGTTCTTTTCAGATCACCACCTTCACGTTATATCACCATATGCACTGAAAGAAGAATGCCAAAATCATCATTGTTTATGTGTGTATTTTCCCGCTTTTCTTTTTTTATGTTCTTTGTAACTTGGATTGTTTTTCTTTAAATACCTTTTTTCCAGAGGAGTGGAGACAGAGGATATGCTCTAATTTAAGCTGTACCGCTTTTTTGTCTTCTCCATGAGAGATAACCAATGAGGGAGCTATACACGTCACTAGGACATTAGCTTTAGTCCACTAGAGGTGGGGAAAACATCTGGTGAGTGACAGTGTGACATAATATATGTACACCCTGCCCACACTGATGTTTGCCCCCTGTATGGGTTCCCTGATAGCCCAGAACTGGGCATATGGGGATACACCATGACCCTCATCGTTTGTGGACTATTGCTTTGGAGGTTGTTTAACCCCGTCTCTTCTATATTGTCCCGATTTTGTGACAAGCACCTCTAACAATTGACATATATATATTTGCTCTTGTTTCACATATATGCTGATTTTGAGCCACACGATAATTTGGGCGCTGCTGCGTCCTAATGTGTTAGCACACATCTGAACAGGGTGCTAGGCGCATAAGCGCCACGATATACTGCCCCTATCCTCCACACCACAGCATTACAATTTTTTCCTAGCGGACATGCGCAGTAGCAGTGCACTGTCTCCTCTCCTCCTTCCGGCTATGCGCAGTAGCCGTCAGGAGACGCTGGTAGCGTCCTGCGTTACGCGGGCACAGGAACACACAGGTGATTTTTGGCATCTATTTATACTTAATTATTGTATTTACACAATTTCGCTATATGTATTTGTAATAATTCACTATGCTTATGTCGGTAGGATTCCGATATTGATAACACATACAGCACTGCTTTATATAAATATACCGATGATCTGCAAAAATGTATCTTTACTTAATTGATTGTTGTGAAACGTCACTTTGTAACCACTATTTAAAGACTGTTTGAACACTTGTTATACTGCTTGACAAAGGCTGATCCACAGCTGAAACGTTGCGAGAGATGGAATAAAAACCTCACTTTTTCTTTATCGCTTGGGAGTGCTGCCGTTTTTTTGCTTATCTCCTATCTATCTATCTATCTATCTATCTATCTCCTATCTATCTATCTATCTATCTATCTATCTTCTATCTATCTATCTCCTATCTATCTATCTATCTCCTATCTATCTATCTATCTCCTATCTATCTATCTATCTATCTATCTCCTATCTATCTATCTATCTATCTATCTATCTATCTATCTATCTCCTATCTATCTATCTATCTCCTATCTATCTATCTCCTATCTATCTATCCATCTATCTATCTATCTATCTATCTCCTATCTATCTATCTATCTATCTATCTATCTATCTATCTACCTCCTATCTATCTCCTATCTATCTATCTATCTATCTATCTCCTATCTATCTATCTATCTATCTCCTATCTATCTATCTATCTATCTATCTATCTCCTATCTATCTATCTATCTATCTCCTATCTATCTATCTCCTATCTATCTATCTATCTATCTCCTATCTATCTATCTATCTATCTATATATCTATCTATCTATCTCCTATCTATCTATCTATCTATCTCCTATCTATCTATCTATCTATCTATCTATCTCCTATCTATCTATCTCCTATCTATCTATCTATCTATCTATCTATCTATCTCCTATCTATCTATCTCTCTATCTCCTATCTATCTATCTATCTATCTATCTATCTCCTTTCTATCTATCTATCTATCTATCTCCTATCTCTCTATCTCCTATCTATCTATCTATCTATCTATCTATCTATCTATCTATCTATCTATCTCCTATCTATCTATCTATCTATCTATCTCCTATCTATCTATCTATCTCCTATCTATCTATCTATCTATCTATCTATCTATCTATCTATCTATCTATCTATCTATCTCCTATCTATCTATCTATCTCCTATCTATCTATCTATCTCCTATCTATCTATCTATCTATCTATCTATCTATCTATCTCCTATCTATCTATCTATCTATCTATCTATCTATCTATCTATCTATCTCCTATCTATCTATCTATCTATCTATCTATCTATCTCCTATCTATCTATCTATCTCCTATCTATCTATCTATCTATCTATCTATCTATCTCCTATCTATCTATCTCTCTATCTATCTCCTATCTATCTCTCTATCTATCTATCTCCTATCTATCTATCTATCTATCTATCTATCTCCTATCTATCTATCTATCTATCTATCTATCTATCTCCTATCTATCTATCTATCTATCTCCTATCTATCTATCTATCTATCTATCTATCTCCTATCTATCTATCTATCTATCTCCTATCTATCTATCTATCTATCTATCTCCTATCTATCTATCTATCTATCTATCTATCTATCTATCTCCTATCTATCTATCTATCTATCTATCTATCTATCTATCTATCTCCTATCTATCTATCTATCTATCTCCTATCTATCTATCTATCTATCTCCTATCTATCTATCTATCTATCTATCTATCTATCTCCTATCTATCTCCTATCTATCTATCTATCTATCTATCTATCTATCTATCTATCTATCTATCTCCTATCTATCTCTCTATCTATCTCCTATCTATCTCCTATCTATCTCCTTTCTATCTATCTCTCTCTCTCTCTATCTATCTCCTATCTATCTATCTATCTATCTATCTATCTATCTATCTCCTATCTATCTATCTTCTATCTATCTATCTCCTATCTATCTATCTATCTATCTATCTCCTATCTATCTATCTATCTATCTCCTATCTATCTATCTCCTATCTATCTATCTATCTATCTCCTATCTATCTATCTATCTATCTATCTATCTATCTATCTATCTATCTATCTCCTATCTATCTATCTATCTATCTATCTCCTATCTATCTCCTATCTATCTCTCTCTCTATCTATCTATCTCCTATCTATCTATCTATCTCCTATCTATCTATCTCCTATCTATCTATCTATCTATCTATCTATCTATCTCCTATCTATCTATCTATCTATCTATCTATCTCCTATCTATCTATCTATCTATCTATCTATCTATCTATCTATCTTCTATCTATCTATCTCCTATCTATCTATCTATCTCCTATCTATCTATCTATCTATCTATCTATCTCCTATCTATCTATCTATCTATCTATCTATCTCCTATCTATCTATCTATCTATCTCCTATCTATCTATCTATCTATCTATCTATCTATCTATCTATCTCCTATCTATCTATCTATCTCCTATCTATCTATCTATCTCCTATCTATCTATCTATCTATCTATCTCCTGTCTATCTTCTATCTATCTCCTATCTATCTATCTATCTATCTATCTATCTATCTATCTATCTCCTATCTATCTATCTCCTATCTATCTATCTATCTATCTCCTATCTATCTATCTATCTATCTCCTATCTATCTATCTATCTATCTATCTATCTATCTCCTATCTATCTCCTGTCTATCTATCTATCTATCTATCTATCTATCTATCTATCTCCTATCTATCTATCTATCTCCTATCTATCTATCTATCTATCTATCTATCTATCTATCTATCTCCTATCTATCTATCTATCTATCTATCTATCTCCTATCTATCTATCTATCTCCTATCTATCTATCTATCTATCTATCTATCTATCTCCTATCTATCTATCTATCTATCTATCTCCTATCTATCTATCTATCTCCTATCTATCTATCTATCTATCTATCTCCTATCTATCTATCTATCTATCTATCTATCTATCTCCTATCTATCTATCTATCTATCTATCTCCTATCTATCTATCTCCTATCTATCTATCTCTCTATCTCCTATCTATCTATCTATCTATCTATCTATCTCCTATCTATCTATCTATCTCCTATCTATCTATCTATCTATCTATCTCCTATCTATCTATCTATCTATCTATCTATCTATCTATCTCCTATCTATCTATCTATCTATCTCCTATCTATCTCCTATCTATCTATCTCCTATCTATCTATCTATCTATCTATCTATCTATCTATCTATCTATCTCCTATCTATCTATCTATCTCCTATCTATCTATCTATCTCCTATCTATCTATCTATCTATCTATCTATCTATCTCCTATCTATCTATCTATCTCCTATCTATCTATCTATCTATCTATCTATCTATCTATCTATCTATCTCCTATCTATCTATCTATCTATCTCCTATCTATCTATCTCCTATCTATCTATCTATCTATCTATCTATCTATCTCCTATCTATCTATCTATCTATCTATCTATCTATCTCCTATCTATCTATCTATCTATCTATCTATCTATCTATCTATCTCCTATCTATCTATCTATCTATCTTCTATCTATCTCCTATCTATCTATCTCCTATCTATCTATCTTCTATCTATCTATCTATCTATCTTCTATCTATCTATCTTCTATCTATCTATCTCCTATCTATCTATCTATCTATCTATCTATCTATCTATCTATCTCATATCTATCTCCTATCTATCTCCTGTCTATCTTCTATCTATCTCCTATCTATCTATCTCCTATCTATCTATCTATCTATCTATCTATCTCCTATCTATCTATCTCCTATCTATCTCCTATCTATCTATCTATCTATCTCCTATCTATCTATCTCCTGTCTATCTCCTATCTATCTCCTATCTATCTATCTATCTATCTCCTATCTATCTATCTCCTATCTATCTATCTATCTATCTCCTATCTATCTATCTATCTATCTATCTATCTATCTATCTCCTATCTATCTATCAGCAGGGTTCTGTAGGTTCTGTGTTGTGGGTCCACTTATAGGTTCTAGAATAGGCAGTACTGGATAGTATGTATAAAGTTGGGTGACTCTTTATCCCATGTGCTGTTGATAGCACCCATCACCTTCCTGGAGCACAATCCTAGAGACATCACAGCAGATGTGATTGGTCAGTACAAGGTGACACTGATAGCGGCGCAGCGCTGTGTACACCATCACAGCCGCATTGTGTGCTACAATATCCAATCTATTCAATGCACACAATGCGGCTGTGATGGTGTACACAGCGCTGCGCCGCTATCAGTGTCACCTTGTACTGACCAATCACATCTGCTGTGATGTCTCTAGGATTGTGCTCCAGGAAGGTGATGGGTGCTATCAACAGCACATGGGATAAAGAGTCACCCAACTTTACACATACTATCCAGTCCTGCCTATTCTAGAACGTATATATCTATCTATCTATCTCCTATCTATCTATCTCCTATCTATCTCCTATCTATCTATCTATCTATCTCCTATCTATCTATCTCCTATCTATCTATCTATCTATCTATCTATCTCCTATCTATCTATCTCCTATCTATCTATCTATCTATCTCCTATCTATCTATCTCCTATCTATCTATCTATCTATCTCCTATCTATCTATCTCCTATCTATCTATCTCCTATCTATCTATCTCCTATCTATCTATCTATCTATCTATCTATCTATCTATCTCCTATCTATCTATCTCCTATCTATCTATCTCCTATCTATCTCCTATCTATCTATCTATCTCCTATCTATCTATCTATCTATCTATCTATCTATCTCCTATCTATCTATCTATCTATCTTCTATCTATCTATCTATCTATCTATCTATCTTCTATCTATCTCCTATCTATCTATCTATCTATCTATCTATCTATCTATCTATCTATCTATCTATCTTCTATCTATCTATCTATCTTCTATCTATCTATCTATCTATCTATCTATCTATCTTCTATCTATCTATCTATCTATCTCCTATCTATCTATCTATCTATCTCCTATCTATCTATCTATCTCCTATCTATCTATCTCCTATCTATCTATCTATCTATCTATCTATCTATCTCCTATCTATCTATCTATCTATCTCCTATCTATCTATCTATCTCTCTATCTCCTATCTATCTATCTATCTATCTATCTATCTCCTATCTATCTATCTCCTATCTATCTATCTATCTATCTATCTCCTATCTATCTATCTATCTATCTATCTCCTATCTATCTATCTCCTATCTATCTATCTATCTATCTCCTATCTATCTCCTATCTATCTATCTCCTATCTATCTCCTATCTATCTATCTATCTCCTATCTATCTATCTATCTCCTATCTATCTATCTATCTATCTCCTATCTATCTATCTATCTATCTCCTATCTATCTATCTATCTATCTCCTATCTATCTATCTATCTCCTATCTATCTATCTATCTATCTCCTATCTATCTATCTATCTCCTATCTATCTATCTATCTATCTCCTATCTATCTATCTATCTATCTCCTATCTATCTATCTATCTATCTATCTATCTATCTCCTATCTATCTATCTATCTATCTATCTATCTCCTATCTATCTATCTATCTATCTATCTCCTATCTATCTATCTATCTTCTATCTATCTATCTATCTATCTATCTATCTCCTATCTATCTCCTATCTATCTATCTATCTATCTATCTATCTATCTATCTATCTATCTATCTTCTATCTATCTATCTATCTATCTTCTATCTATCTATCTATCTATCTATCTTCTATCTATCTATCTATCTATCTCCTATCTATCTATCTATCTATCTATCTATCTCCTATCTATCTATCTCCTATCTATCTATCTATCTATCTCCTATCTATCTATCTATCTATCTATCTATCTATCTATCTATCTCCTATCTATCTATCAGCAGGGTTCTGTAGGTTCTGTGTTGTGGGTCCACTTATAGGTTCTAGAATAGGCAGTACTGGATAGTATGTATAAAGTTGGGTGACTCTTTATCCCATGTGCTGTTGATAGCACCCATCACCTTCCTGGAGCACAATCCTAGAGACATCACAGCAGATGTGATTGGTCAGTACAAGGTGACACTGATAGCGGCGCAGCGCTGTGTACACCATCACAGCCGCATTGTGTGCATTGAATAGATTGGATATTGTAGCACACAATGCGGCTGTGATGGTGTACACAGCGCTGCGCCGCTATCAGTGTCACCTTGTACTGACCAATCACATCTGCTGTGATGTCTCTAGGATTGTGCTCCAGGAAGGTGATGGGTGCTATCAACAGCACATGGGATAAAGAGTCACCCAACTTTACACATACTATCCAGTCCTGCCTATTCTAGAACGTATATATCTATCTATCTATCTCCTATCTATCTATCTCCTATCTATCTCCTATCTATCTATCTATCTCCTATCTATCTATCTCCTATCTATCTATCTCCTATCTATCTATCTCCTATCTATCTATCTATCTATCTATCTCCTATCTATCTATCTCCTATCTATCTATCTCCTATCTATCTCCTATCTATCTATCTATCTATCTATCTCCTATCTATCTATCTCCTATCTATCTATCTATCTATCTATCTATCTATCTATCTCCTATCTATCTATCTCCTATCTATCTATCTATCTATCTCCTATCTATCTATCTCCTATCTATCTATCTATCTATCTCCTATCTATCTATCTCCTATCTATCTATCTATCTATCTCCTATCTATCTATCTATCTCCTATCTATCTATCTCCTATCTATCTATCCATCTATCTATCTATCTCCTATCTATCTATCTATCTATCTCCTATCTATCTATCTATCTATCTATCTATCTCCTATCTATCTATCTCCTATCTATCTATCTCCTATCTATCTATCTATCTATCTATCTATCTATCTATCTATCTATCTATCTATCTATCTCCTATCTATCTATCTATCTCCTATCTATCTATCTATCTCCTATCTATCTCCTATCTATCTATCTATCTATCTCATATCTATCTATCTCCTATCTATCTATCTATCTATCTATCTATCTATCTCCTATCTATCTATCTCCTATCTATCTATCTATCTATCTCCTATCTATCTATCTATCTATCTCCTATCTATCTATCTATCTATCTATCTATCTCCTATCTATCTATCTATCTCCTATCTATCTATCTATCTCCTATCTATCTATCTCCTATCTATCTATCTATCTATCTATCTCCTATCTATCTATCCATCTATCTATCTATCTCCTATCTATCTATCTATCTATCTCCTATCTATCTATCTATCTATCTATCTATCTATCTCCTATCTATCTATCTCCTATCTATCTATCTATCTATCTATCTATCTATCTATCTCCTATCTATCTATCTATCTATCTATCTATCTATCTCCTATCTATCTATCTATCTCCTATCTATCTATCTATCTATCTATCTATCTATCTATCTATCTCCTATCTATCTATCTATCTCCTATCTATCTCTTTATCTCTCTCTCTCTCATATTACAGACAAAGCTTAGATACATGTATCACTCTCAGGACATCCCTCCTTCCTGTGACCTGGATGTATCAGTGTCTCCAGTGATGGATTCTCTTTGTGCTCGTTCTATCTCTTGGACTCTGACCCCGGATCCCGGCGGAGGTCACTGGGGTCCATCGGGAGTTTGATTCCTTCTTTCTATTTTTCTAGACGTCTTCCGTGTGGTTGGAGTAAGGGCGATAACACGGGGTGAAGGGTGAAGCCTCCCTGGTATCTGGTGATGTCACTCGGGTCCCCAGGACGACATCTCCTAATCACTGATGGAAGGTCGGATAATTCCTGCAGGACGGGTCCGGAAATATAAGAGACTTTACAGAACAGCGGGAACCTTTGTCCTGGGTGCCGGTCATTAATGAGGCGCAGGTAATTATTACACACTGATTAGATACACCAGGTATCACCAATCTGATGAGTATCAGCCCGGGACATCGGAGTTACTGATTAATCCCCGGCTGGTTGTATCTTCTATGGGTCACATTGTTACAATTCACAGGAGACATTAAACCCCCTATAGGAAGATAACGACATTGGGGGTCATTTATCTTATTTCCCCCTCTGGGCTCTTTTTCTGAGTCTATTTTTGCACTTTATTTGTCTTTGTAGTTTTGGCTCTTTATAAATGCAGGATTTTTTGAGCCTCATTAGGCACAAACTTTTAAAAAGACGCAATTTTGTTGCGCAGATAAATCCAATTGCCTTTCCTAAGCGCAGTCAGGACGGTCACATTACAGTCATTTCCAGCTTCATTCTAAGTGTCAGTTAATACAAGCAACAAAAAGATCCTCGGGGGCGGGGCTAATTAGTTTTATATATATCCCTAAGCAGCATAGAAGGAGGAAGGAAACAACGTATCGCTGCAGCGGAGAACCAGGCCGCGCCCAACAATAATCCACAAGTAAGATCCTTATGGGCAGGACTTTTAATTACAACTTGACTCAAGGAAAATAAAAGCACAGATATCCTGGGGAGGTCCTTACAATCTGATATTCAGTCCTTACAATCTGATATCCAGTCCTTACAATCTGATATTCAGTCCTTACAATCTGATATTCAGTCCTTACAATTTGATATTCAGTCCTTACAATTTGATATTCAGTCCTTACAATCTGATATCCAGTCCTTACAGTTTGATATTCAGTCCGTACAGTTTGATATTCAGTCCTTACAATTTGATATTCAGTCCTTACAATTTGATATTCAGTCCTTACAATTTGATATTCAGTCCTTACAATCTGATATCCAGTCCTTACAGTTTGATATTCAGTCCGTACAGTTTGATATTCAGTCCTTACAATTTGATATTCAGTCCTTACAATTTGATATTCAGTCCGTACAATTTGATATTCAGTCCTTACAATTTTATATTCAGTCCTTACAATTTGATATTCAGTCCGTACAATTTGATATTCAGTCCTTACAATTTGATATTCAGTCCTTACAATTTGATATTCAGTCCTTACATATTGATATTCAGTCCTTACAATATGAATCATTCATAATAACCACAGCAATTATAGACCACAATATAAGAAGCAAAGGAATGATAAGATCCTCAGGGGTGGGACTTATAATTAGAATAATCCTGGTAACCATGGCAATTTTATCTGCCATCTCAAAATTATTATTTTCTGTACAAATCCCTGCAGAAGAATAGAAGGATTTGTCTGTGAATAAATCACATGGCCAGAAGCAGAACAGCAATGAGATCCTCGGGGTGGGGCTTATAATTGAAAAATACCTAGTAACTATGACATTCAGATTGTGTTTTTTTTTCTGATGTTCTGACCTCCTGAGAGCCTCCATCCATCAGCAGAGACACTTGTCTTGTACATGTTCTGTTGGGTCGGCGCTGGTGTTCCTGTAAGTTCTGCTGGTACAATGTCTGATCCATGACCATTCCAGGACCTGTGATTATTATGTGTGGATCATCCTGTGGTCTCCTCGTGGCTTTGCCCTCACATTTGGTTGTTGTAGTCTGTGGGTCCTCGCCGGCCATTGGGGATCGATCCAGAATCTTTGGTCTTGAATTAATTGGGTAGAAAGTGCGGCTCCTCGTATTCACCAGGAGGGACCCCAATCTGCCAGCCGGTGCGGACGCGTCCAGTAATCCAGGAGCGGCCGTTATATATATTACAGGACTGATCCCTATTGTGGTGATGTGACGACTTCTGCTGAAGAATCTTATGACCCTGTCCACATCACACGTTTAGCCTCAGATGTTTGGATCAGGAATAAAATGAAGTCCTTTGGCTAATAATCTGATGTGTGCGGAGGTGAAGGTGAGTGTGAGTGCAGGCTTGTTAATACCATCGTGATGGACACAATGGGGCTCATTTACTTACCCAGTCCTGTCCCGATGCCGTGGTGCGTTGTCCAACGAGGATTCGGGTCTGGCGCAATTCACTACCAGCGTGTGCCC
The DNA here is from genome assembly GCF_040894005.1 of Engystomops pustulosus. Lineage (NCBI taxonomy): Eukaryota > Metazoa > Chordata > Amphibia > Anura > Leptodactylidae > Engystomops > Engystomops pustulosus. The sequence continues at coordinate 211,088,945 of NC_092415.1, forward strand.
AAGCTCCTCATCCATCACTTCTGCCCGAAGTCCGCCGACACATTTCTAAATGATAAATCCTGCGCGTAGTCCGAATCCGTCAGGTTGTCCGACGGCCACGCCTCCCGATTGCTGTTGTGTGCAAGCCGCCACCAATGCACCAAAATCCGATTGCGTGCGCCAAAATCCCAAGGCAATTTGGTGCAAAAACAGAAATTGTTGGGACACCCGACGAAAATGCTCTCCACGGAACTTGTCAGAACTTTTATGATCTGTGTATTTAGCTCAGTATATTTTCTCCATGTTGTGTAATAAGGTGGATTTGTTTGGATGAGCAATTGGATATTGGGATTTATTGGGTCTCACGGGCACATTTTCGTTGGATATTTTGACACTTTGGGGGATTGCGCCACCGAGACAGGTATTTAGCCGGGGATTGCTTCGCACGCAATCAGATTATGGTGCAATCGCACCGGCTTTCATGCCACAGAAATGGGTGGGGCATCGGCCGATCCGACAAATTCAGACAGAGCGCGGGATTTAACTTTAACTAAAATTGTGCCGCATCCATTGCACTTACATGCACCAGGAAGAAGAAGGAGAACTCCGGGGACCTGAGCGGGGAAGCGACACATGCAGGATATCGGGCGCAGGATCTTAGTGACTCCCCGCACAGCGCATTATACACGGACAATGCACTTACATGCACTAAGAAGAAGAAGGTGAACTCAGGGGACCTGAGCGGGGAAGCGACACATGCAGGATATCGGGCGCAGGATCTTAGTGACTCCCCGCACAGCGCATTATACACGGACAATGCACTTACATGCACCAGGAAGAAGAAGGTGAACCCCGGGGACCTGAGTGGGGAAGTGACACATGCAGGATATCGGGTGCATGATCTTAGTGACTCCCCGCACAGCGCATTATACACGGACAATGCACTTACATGCACCAGGAAGAAGAAGGTGAACTCCGGGGACCTGAGCGGGGAAGCGTCACATGCAGGATATGGGGTGCAGGATCTTAGTGACTCCCCGCACAGCGCATTATACACGGACAATGCACTTACATGCACCAGGAAGAAGAAGGTGAACCCCGGGGACCTGAGTGGGGAAGTGACACATGCAGGATATCGGGTGCATGATCTTAGTGACTCCCCACACAGCACATTATACACGGACAATGCACTTACATGCACCAGGAAGAAGAAGGTGAACTCCGGGGACCTGAGCGGGGAAGCGACACATGCAGGATATCGGGGGCAGGATCTTAGTGACTCCCCGCACAGCGCATTATACACGGACAATGCACTTACATGCACCAGGAAGAAGAAGGTGAACTCCAGGGACCTGAGCGGGGAAGCGTCACATGCAGGATATCGGGTGCATGATCTTAGTGACTCCCCGCACAGCGCATTATACACGGACAATGCACTTACATGCACCAGGAAGAAGAAGGTAAACTCCAGGGACCTGAGCGGGCAAGCGACACATGCAGGATATCGGGTGCAGGATCTTAGTGACTCCCCGCACAGCACATTATACACGGACAATGCACTTACATGCACCAGGAAGAAGAAGGTGAACCCCGGGGACCTGAGTGGGGAAGTGACACATGCAGGATATCGGGTGCATGATCTTAGTGACTCCCCGCACAGCGCATTATACACGGACAATGCACTTACATGCACCAGGAAGAAGAAGGTGAACTCCAGGGACCTGAGCGGGGAAGCGACACATGCAGGATATCGGGAGCAGGATCTTAGTGACTCCCCGCACAGCGCATTATACACGGACAATGCACTTACATGCACCAGGAAGAAGAAGGTGAACTCCAGGGACCTGAGCGGGGAAGCGACACATGCAGGATATCGGGTGCAGGATCTTAGTGACTCCCCGCACAGCACATTATACACGGACAATGCACTTACATGCACCAGGAAGAAGAAGGGGAACTCCGGGGACCTGAGCGGGGAAGTGACACATGCAGGATATCGGGTGCAGGATCTTAGTGACTCCCCGCACAGCACATTATACACGGACAATGCACTTACATGCACCAGGAAGAAGAAGGGGAACTCCAGGGACCTGAGCGGGGAAGCGACACATGCAGGATATCGGGTGCAGGATCTTAGTGACTCCCCGCACAGCGCATTATACACGGACAATGCACTTACATGCACCAGGAAGAAGAAGGTGAACTCCGGGGACCTGAGCGGGGAAGCGACACATGCAGGATATCGGGTGCAGGATCTTAGTGACTCCCCGCACAGCGCATTATACACGGACAATGCACTTACATGCACCAGGAAGAAGAAGGTGAACTCCAGGGACCTGAGCGGGGAAGCAACACATGCAGGATATCAGGTGCAGGATCTTAATGACTCCCCGCACAGCGCATTATACACGAACAATGCACTTACATGCACCAGGAAGAAGAAGGTGAACCCCGGGGACCTGAGTGGGGAAGTGACACATGCAGGATATCGGGTGCATGATCTTAGTGACTCCCCGCACAGCGCATTATACACGGACAATGCACTTACATGCACCAGGAAGAAGGAGGTGAACTCCAGGGACCTGAGCGGGGAAGTGACACATGCAGGATATCGGGTACAGGATCTTAGTGACTCCCCGCACAGCGCATTATACACAGACAATGCACTTACATGCACCAGGAAGAAGAAGGTGAACTCCAGGGACCTGAGCGGGGAAGCGACACATGCAGGATATCGGGCGCAGGATCTTAGTGACTCCCCGCACAGCGCATTATACACGGACAATGCACTTACATGCACCAGGAAGAAGAAGGTGAACTCCGGGGACCTGAGCGGGGAAGCGACACATGCAGGATATCGGGCGCAGGATCTTAGTGACTCCCCGCACAGCGCATTATACACGGACAATGCACTTACATGCACCAGGAAGAAGAAGGTGAACTCCGGGGACCTGAGCGGGGAAGCGACACATGCAGGATATCAGGTGCAGGATCTTAGTGACTCCCCTTACAGCGCATTATATACGGACAATGCACTTACATGCACCAGGAAGAAGAAGGTGAACTCCAGGGACCTGAGCGGGGAAGCGACACATGCAGGATATCGGGCGCAGGATCTTAGTGACTCCCCGCACAGCGCATTATACACGGACAATGCACTTACATGCACCAGGAAGAAGAAGGTGAACTCCAGGGACCTGAGCGGGGAAGCGACACATGCAGGATATCGGGTGCAGGATCTTAATGACTCCCCGCATAGCGCATTATACACGGACAATGCACTTACATGCACCAGGAAGAAGAAGGTGAACCCCGGGGACCTGAGCGGGGAAGTGACACATGCAGGATATCGGGTGCATGATCTTAGTGACTCCCCTTACAGCGCATTATACACGGACAATGCACTTACATGCACCAGGAAGAAGAAGGTGAACTCTGGGGACCTGAGCGGGGAAGCGACACATGCAGGATATCAGGTGCAGGATCTTAGTGACTCCCCTTACAGCGCATTATATACGGACAATGCACTTACATGCACCAGGAAGAAGAAGGTGAACTCCAGGGACCTGAGCGGGGAAGCGACACATGCAGGATATCAGGTGCAGGATCTTAATGACTCCCCGCATAGCGCATTATACACGGACAATGCACTTACATGCACCAGGAAGAAGAAGGTGAACCCCGGGGACCTGAGCGGGGAAGTGACACATGCAGGATATCGGGTGCATGATCTTAGTGACTCCCCGCACAGCGCATTATACACGGACAATGCACTTACATGCACCAGGAAGAAGAAGGTGAACTCCGGGGACCTGAGCGGGGAAGCGACACATGCAGGATATCAGGTGCAGGATCTTAGTGACTCCCCTTACAGCGCATTATATACGGACAATGCACTTACATGCACCAGGAAGAAGAAGGTGAACTCCAGGGACCTGAGCGGGGAAGCGACACATGCAGGATATCGGGCGCAGGATCTTAGTGACTCCCCGCACAGCGCATTATACACGGACAATGCACTTACATGCACCAGGAAGAAGAAGGTGAACTCCAGGGACCTGAGCGGGGAAGCGACACATGCAGGATATCAGGTGCAGGATCTTAATGACTCCCCGCACAGCGCATTATACACGGACAATGCACTTACATGCACCAGGAAGAAGAAGGTGAACCCCGGGGACCTGAGCGGGGAAGTGACACATGCAGGATATCGGGTGCATGATCTTAGTGACTCCCCGCACAGCGCATTATACACGGACAATGCACTTACATGCACCAGGAAGAAGAAGGTGAACTCTGGGGACCTGAGCGGGGAAGCGACACATGCAGGATATCGGGTGCAGGATCTTAGTGACTCCCCGCACAGCACATTATACACGGACAATGCACTTACATGCACCAGGAAGAAGAAGGTGAACTCCTGGGACCTGAGCGGGGAAGCGACACATGCAGGATATCGGGCGCAGGATCTTAGTGAATCGCGGCACTGCGCATTATACACGGACAATGCACTTACATGCACCAGGAAGAAGGAGGTGAACTCCAGGGACCTGAGCGGGGAAGTGACACATGCAGGATATCGGGTACAGGATCTTAGTGACTCCCCGCACAGCGCATTATACACAGACAATGCACTTACATGCACCAGGAAGAAGAAGGTGAACTCTGGGGACCTGAGCGGGGAAGCGACACATGCAGGATATCGGGCGCAGGATCTTAGTGACTCTCCGCACAGCGCATTATACATGGACAATGCACTTACATGCACCAGGAAGAAGAAGGTGAACCCCGTGGACCTGAGCGGGGAAGTGACACATGCAGGATATCGGGCGCAGGATCTTAGTGACTCCCCGCACAGCGCATTATACACGGACAATGCACTTACATGCACCAGGAAGAAGAAGGTGAACTCTGGGGACCTGAGCGGGGAAGTGACACATGCAGGATATCGGGCGCAGGATCTTAGTGACTCTCCGCACAGCGCATTATACATGGACAATGCACTTACATGCACCAGGAAGAAGAAGGTGAACTCCGTGGACCTGAGCGGGGAAGTGACACATGCAGGATATCGGGCGCAGGATCTTAGTGACTCCCCGCACAGCGCATTATACACGGACAATGCACTTACATGCACCAGGAAGAAGAAGGTGAACTCCGGGGACCTGAGCGGGGAAGAGACACATGCAGGATATCTGGTGCAGGATCTTAGTGACTCCCCGCACAGCGCATTATACACGGACAATGCACTTACATGCACCAGGAAGAAGAAGGTGAACTCCGGGGACCTGAGCGGGGGAAGCGACACATGCAGGATATCGAGCGCAGGATCTTAGTGACTCCCCGCACAGTGCATTATACACGGACAATGCACTTACATGCACCAGGAAGAAGAAGGTGAACTGCGGGACCTGAGCGGGGAAGCGACACATGCAGGATATCGGGCGCAGGATCTTAGTGACTCCCCGCACAGCGCATTATACACGGACAATGCACTTACATGCACCAGGAAGAAGAAGGTGAACTCCGGGGACCTGAGCGGGGGAAGCGACACATGCAGGATATCGGGCGCAGGATCTTAGTGACTCCCCGCACAGTGCATTATACACGGACAATGCACTTACATGCACCAGGAAGAAGAAGGTGAACTCCGGGGACCTGAGCGGGGAAGTGACACATGCAGGATATCGGGTGCAGGATCTTAGTGACTCCCCGCACAGCACATTATACACGGACAATGCACTTACATGCACCAGGAAGAAGAAGGTGAACTCCTGGGACCTGAGCGGGGAAGTGACACATGCAGGATATCGGGCGCAGGATCTTAGTGACTCCCCGCACAGCACATTATACACGGACAATGCACTTACATGCACCAGGAAGAAGAAGGTGAACTCCGGGGACCTGAGCGGGGAAGCGACACATGCAGGATATCGGGCGCACGATCTTAGTGACTCCCCGCACAGCACATTATACACGGACAATGCACTTACATGCACCAGGTAGAAGAAGGTGAACTCCTGGGACCTGAGCGGGGAAGCGACACATGCAGGATATCAGGCGCATGATCTTAGTGACTCCCCGCACAGCACATTATACACGGACAATGCACTTACATGCACCAGGAAGAAGAAGGTGAACTCCTGGGACCTGAGCGGGGAAGCGACACATGCAGGATATCAGGCGCATGATCTTAGTGACTCCCCGCACAGCACATTATACACGGACAATGCACTTACATGCACCAGGAAGAAGAAGGTGAACTCCTGGGACCTGAGCGGGGAAGCGACACATGCAGGATATCGGGCGCATGATCTTAGTGAATTGCGGCAGAGTTCATTATTGTCGGACATTCCGGATCAGGGATCGTGCAGGGATTGGTAAGTAAATGTGCCCCATTGTGTTTTGATACTTTTCCAAAAATCCTTCATCAAATGCATTTGTAGGCATTTTTAATAACCAGAATCCTCATATTATGTTCCTGATATTTTGACTAAGTAGTAAAATCCCATAAGATCCCATAATTGATTCTCCCAGTAATTTCATCTTTATAAATCTGGTCATAGAAGGGAATAGACCCTGATGCCGGGAGCTGTGATAGGTTCCTCGGGGGTGGGGCATAGTAACCATATAGATTAGCACAAGATTCTCTCCCAGTGATTCTCCTTCTATTAATCTCCTGAAGACAATAACAGATGTGAATAATCGGGGGCGTGCGGACCCTCAGCGCGTCTTCTCATGTCAGGACGGATTTATAAAGGTGTCACAGCAGATGCTGCAGATAAGAGAACATGGAATAAGACGCTAATTCCCTCATATATAATGAATGTGTCAGGGAAGGCGCTTATAATGTACAGGGCTGTAATAGCCGATTATTGTGCTGCCTGTGGAGGAGATCAGCGTCACTCCGCTCCATACAGAAGCCGCTGCCTTGACTCCTCCACAACTTGTTCCATTACTTGCACAATGTGACACACGTGAAGAAAACGTCTCTGTTCAGTTCATGGTCAGTGACTGCAGCCGCACATGTAAGGAATAAAAGGGGAAAATAACACCGAGCAGCACAGAGAGTTTCAGGAAAGGAATGGGCTGGAAATTGTGCAGGAGAACAGAGGAGTCTGGAGGAGGAGGACAGAGGAGTCTGGAGGAGGAGGACAGAGGAGTCTGGAGGAGGAGGACAGAGGAGTGTGGAGGAGGAGGAGGACAGAGGAGTCTGGAGGAGGAGGAGGACAGAGGAGTCTGGAGGAGTAGGACAGAGGAGTCTGGAGGAGGAGGACAGAGGAGTCTGGAGGAGGAGGAGGACAGAGGAGTCTGGAGCAGGAGGAGGACAGAGGAGTCTGGAGGAGGAGGACAGAGGAGTCTGGAGGAGGAGGAGGACAGAGGAGTCTGGAGGAGGACAGAGGAGTCTGGAGGAGGAGGAGGACAGAGGAGTCTGGAGGAGGAGAAGGACAGAGGAGTCTGGAGGAGGAGAAGGACAGAGGAGTCTGGAGGAGGAGGACAGAGGGGTCTGGAGGAGGAGGACAGAGGAGTCTGGAGGAGGAGGAGGACAGAGGAGTCTGGAGGAGGACAGAGGAGTTTGGAGGAGGACAGAGGAGTCTGGAGGAGGAGGAGGACAGAGGAGTCTGGAGGAGGAGGAGGACAGAGGAGTCTGGTGGAGGAGGACAGAGGAGTCTGGAGGAGGAGGAGGACAGAGGAGTCTGGAGGAGGAGGAGGACAGAGGAGTCTGGTGGAGGAGGACAGAGGAGTCTGGAGGAGGAGAAGGACAGAGGAGCCTGGAGGAGGAGGAGGACAGAGGAGTCTGGAGGAGGAGGACAGAGGAGTCTGGAGGAGGAGGACAGAGGAGTCTGGAGGAGGAGGAGGACAGAGGAGTCTGGAGGAGGAGGAGGACAGAGGGGTCTGGAGGAGGAGGAGGACAGAGGAGTCTGGAGGAGGAGGACAGAGGAGTCTGGAGGAGGAGGAGGACAGAGGAGTCTGGTGGAGGAGGACAGAGGAGTCTGGTGGAGGAAGAGGACAGAGGAGTCTGGAGGAGGAGGACAGAGGAGTCTGGAGGAGGAGGACAGAGGAGTCTGGAGGAGGAGAAGGACAGAGGAGCCTGGAGGAGGAGGAGGACAGAGGAGTCTGGAGGAGGAGGACAGAGGAGTCTGGAGGAAGAGGAGGACAGAGGGGTCTGGAGGAGGAGGAGGACAGAGGAGTCTGGAGGAGGAGGACAGAGGAGTCTGGAGGAGGAGGAGGACAGAGGAGTCTGGTGGAGGAGGACAGAGGAGTCTGGTGGAGGAAGAGGACAGAGGAGTCTGGAGGAGGAGGAGGACAGAGGAGTCTGGAGGAGGAGGAGGACAGAGGAGTCTGGAGGAGGAGGAGGACAGAGGAGTCTGGAGGAGGAGGAGGACAGAGGAGTCTGGTGGAGGAGGACAGAGGAGTTGGCTTGCTGTGGCGTAGTACCACCAGGTGTGACTTGTCCTCAGTGGCAGCTAAGGCGGGGTACAGAGTCAGAATCCAAGTTCGTGGTTGGAGACGGGTGGCAAAGGTTCAGGGTCACAACGGAAGATCAACACACCGGAATATGGCAGAGGCTTTCTCTTAGGTATATGGCAAGAAGATCCGGCAGGGAATGCTGGGAGACGCCGGCTTTTATCTAATTCCGGGAAGTGGCCAGCGCCAATCAGCGATGCGCTTGTTCATTAAATTCACGAGTGCCGACACATGTGTGGCCTGGGAGACGGGGACGAGCGCGCTGGGAAGCCGGGACGGAAGCAAGAGCGTGGAGAGCTGAGTGATGCCGGGAGGGGCACCCATGACAGTAACTCCCCCCCTCCCTGTGGCCTTCCCCTCTTCTTGGTCTGGAGAAACCTTTGCAGGGGGCTACGGTCCAGAATGTTATCCTCAGGCTCCCAGGATCTCTCCTCAGCTTGCAGCTTGTTACACAAGGATCACCAGAACTTGGACACAAACTGAACCCCTCAATCAGACACGATGGGACACATTTACTTACCCGGTCCAGTCGCGATCCCCGCGGTGCGTTCTCCGATGGCTGATTCGGGTTCTGTCGGTATTCACTAAGGTCGTGCGCCCGATATCCACCAGGTGTTGCTGCTGCGCTGAAGTCTGACGAAATTCACCTCCTTTGTCCCGGTGTACGTGAGTGCTATTTTTGCGTCACAAATTTTTTCTTAAATTCCGCATTTTTTTCTAAATCCGTCGGGTTTTCCAACGGCCACGCCCCTCAATTTATGTCGCATGAAAGCCAGCGCCGATGCGCCACAATCCGATCGTGTGCGCCAAAATCTCTGGGCAATTCGGTGCAAATCGGAAAAATTCGGGAAACTCGCCGGAAAAACGTGATTCGGACCCTTAGTAAATGAGCCCCTATGTGTGGAGGAAGTCCATAAAGCCAGAAGATGTGATGAGAAAACAGACTGGCAGGACGTCCAGCAGACCGAAGACATTTTGGAAAACTGTTCAGTCACCACCTAGATGCCGCTATAGCCAGAGGAAGGCGGAAGCATAGCTCCCAACCGTCCCGATTTTGACGGGACTTTCCCGTTTTTCGTACCCCTGCCCCGCGTCACGGGCAGCTATGATATTGTCACGGATTCTCCCCCCAGGTCCCGCTGTGTCCCGCTGCTGTGTCCGCATAGTAAATACTTTGAAAGTCTGAACTCACAGTACAGAATGGCTTCTACAGACATCGGGAGGGAATCCTTTTCAGAGAAGTGTCGGGCTTAGCGCAGAGCAGGGACCACGTCATCAGCTTCAGATCTGTCCATATATGGTCACTGCATCTCCTAGGGTTCCCCAGAGCAGACATCGGGAGGGAATCCTTTTCAGAGAAGTGTCGGCTTAGTGGAGAGAGCAGGGACCACGTCATCAGCTTCAGATCTGTCCATATATGGTCACTGCATCTCCTAGGGTTCCCCAGAGCAGACATCGGGCAGGGAAGCCTTTTCAGAGAAGTGTCGGCTTAGTGGAGAGAGCAGGGACCACGTCATCAGGTCTGATCAGCATCTGTCCATATATGGTCTCCAGGTCTTCCCCAGACACAAGCTCTTTATATAATTAAATTAAATAAAGTTTTGCCCAGGCTGAGATTCGAACCTGGGACCCTCTGCACCATAGACAGGAGCCTAACTAACTGAGCTATAAGCCCAGTGATACAGAGCTGGGGATTTCTGGTAAGTAAGACATGTTATCAGCCAGTGTTACATTGTGATACAGACTAATGCACTGATATATAGAGAGGGATCTTCTCAGAGATTATTATTGTAATTATTGAGACTATTATTATTATTATTATTATAAATTTTATTATTATGGAGATGATTATTAATAATGGTAAAAATAATAATAATCATCTCAATAATAATAATAATAATAATAATAATAATAATAGTCTCAATAATTACAATAATCTGAGAAGATCCCTCCCTATATACCAAGGCAGTATATAGTTCTTAGTTACCAAAATTCTCCACTTGTTAATCACTGAGGTTATAGCTCAGTGGGTTGAGGCGCTGTGTTATTATTGTACATGGACACTGCAGGTTCTGGGTTCAAATCCCAATGAGGATAATATTTTTATTTTTTTTTTTTTTAAATTATGATTTTTATTATTTTTAATATGGCTAAAATTTGGGGCGTGGCCAGGGAGTGATTGGGGGTGTGGCTTAGGGGGATCGCCGCGGCACGCTACGCGTGCCGCCATTTTGTCCCTCTTTCCTTTTCCCAAATGTTGGGAGGTATGCGGAAGGTCCGTGCCACGTGTGACCACGGGCGGCTGGGGATCGGTGAGGCAGTAGCAGACCGGCTGCTTTAAGGCGAGATGGCTTATTAAGGGCTCAGGAAGTGCTGGAACCCACAAAGTCCTGCACATCCTTGACCAGCGCCGGCCACCACTAAGACCAGGAGATGAGGGCCACCCCAGGAGAGCAATCTCCTCTTCTGAAGTGCAGGCTGGACAGAAGTCTTGCCGGGGGAAGCTGCCGAGGATACACCGGAGCAGCAACAACCAGCAATAATGTGCCGAGGAGCCGGCTCTTCTCCAATGACCTCAGAGGCATCAGCCCTAATATTCTTCTCTGCAGGACGGAAGTGGATCAGGAGAAGAGTGACCAGCGGGCTTGCCTTGGGTTGAGACGTTGAGCAGTCTGGAGATACAGGAGATTCTTCTGATCTGTATATACACAGACCGGATGACGAGCTCCCCCAGAAGATATCGCCATCCTTCCAGGGCAAGTCTGATGGCCAGAAGTTCTCTATCTCCTATGGAGTAATTCCCCTCTGCCGAGGAGAAAGTCTTAGAGAAAAAGCTACAAGTGAGAGTTCGGCCTTTAGGCCCCTTCTGGGTGAGCACCGCCCCAGCACCTACAGAGGACGCGTCCGCTTCCAGATGAAAGGGCTTCTCCGTATCAGGCCGAGTGAGAACAGAGGCTGAGACAAAGCGGAGCTCCGCGGACCCTTAGTACATGAGCCCCAATGTCCCCGGTCACACAGCAAAACTGGTAAAGCAGGTCCTGGTAACAGAAAACATTAAACATTGAAATAGCCACAGTCCTGATCCAAACCCAATAGAAAACCTCTGGAAATTCATCAGTGACAAAGTTCTGGCCCAGAAACCCACAACAGTCCCAGAACTGAGGAAGAGACTGGAAGAAGAGCGGAGCAGATCCCAGCAGAGCCGTGTGAGAGGCTAGTGAGGTCCTGTGGCTGGGGTTGAGGTCCTGTGGCCGGGGCTGAGGTCGTGTGGCCGGGGCTGAGGTCCTGTGACCGGGGCTGAGGTCGTGTGACCGGGGCTGAGGTCGTGTGGCCGGGGCTGAGGTCGTGTGGCCGGGGCTGAGGTCCTGTGGCCGGGGCTGAGGTCGTGTGGCCGGGGCTGAGGTCGTGTGGCCGGGGCTGAGGTCCTGTGACCGGGGCTGAGGTCGTGTGGCCGAGGCTGAGGTCGTGTGGCCGGGGCTGAGGTCGTGTGGCTGGGGCTGAGGTCGTGTGGCCGGGGCTGAGGTCGTGTGGCCGGGGCTGAGGTCGTGTGGCCGGGGCTGAGGTCCTGTGACCGGGGCTGATGTCGTGTGACCGGGGCTGAGGTCGTGTGGCCGGGGCTGAGGTCGTGTGGCCGGGGCTGAGGTCGCGTGGCCGGGGCTGAGGTCGTGTGACCGGGGCTGAGGTCGTGTGGCCGGGGCTGAGGTCCTGTGACCGGGGCTGATGTCGTGTGACCGGGGCTGAGGTCGTGTGGCCGGGGCTGAGGTCCTGTGACCGGGGCTGATGTCGTGTGGCCGGGGCTGAGGTCGTGTGGCCGGGGCTGAGGTCGCGTGGCCGGGGCTGTGGTCGTTTGGCCGGTGCTGAGGTCCTGTGACCGGTTCCGAGGTCCTGTGACCGGTTCCGAAGTCCTGTGGCCGGAGCTGAGGTCCTGTGACTGGTTCCGAGGTCCTGTGACCGGTTCCGAGGTCCTGTTGCTGGAGCTGAGGTCCTGTGACCGGGAGGGGGGGGGGGCACATGTTTGATACATACGGGGGAGGGGGGGCACATGTATAATACATACGGGGGAGGGGACACATGTATAATACATACGGGGGAGGGGACACATGTATAATACATACGGGGGAGGGGACACATGTATAATACATACGGGGGAGGGGGCACCGGTACAATCCCCTCACAGACGGAGGATCGGTGACTATTCCTGGGTGACAACTATTGGGTTTTATATTTTTCATTTCCTGCAGTTTATTTTAGTTTTCTTTGTGGTTATTCTCTATATTATATAATATTTAGGACTTTTCCATCTTTTGTTGAATCTATTTCTATATTTGGATGTTTCTAAGATTTAGAATCTGTTTATGAAATTGTTTCTAACAAGACAGAAAGTTGTAACAAGGACCAGGAAGGTTCCCTGCGACGCACAGCTACGTGACGGGCTCAGGGTCCCTGGAGGCGCTGGATCCAATCATCAGGAACCTGCATGAGAATCTCTGGGGAATCTCCAAGCTTAGAACCGATCCCATGGCAGCAATAGACTTCGGAGACCTTTCTGCTACATGAGGTCCTGCATCCAAGATGGCGGCTTTTATATGGGATGAAAATGAGAGACTTCCAGTGATGGAGACGGATTCAGCGGCTGATAATCGCTTTCTACTTCATCATGAAGTAGAAAAGGAACATAATTAAAGGGGCGAGAGCTGATGTCGGGGTCACATGACTTAATAACCGTGAAAGCGGAGAATCCCAATTATCCAGGGGCTGATGAGCCGGAGCCGCATCTGATGGAACAATCGCTTCCTAACAACAGTTTGCGCTGGTGAACGGACGATGGGCTGTATTATACGGCGCTGATGATGTCACCCGCTTATAGAAGATCATTATCTGCTGCGGGGGAGAACTCCATGCCCGGAATATTCCCTGAGATCCGGGTCCTGGACAATGGACGTTACACGTGACTCGTTACAGGGGATTGTAGAAGATACAATGTGGCAGCTGCTCCGCAATGCTGGACCGGGCACTACACCTCCAGAACACCCACAGGTTCCTATCAGGACGGAGAAGTCACACAATCCCCAAAAGTAGAGGCTTCCTTAATCACAATCAAATATAACTCCACCCTCTTCCTCTGTGACATCATCAGCCTTTCTCTGATAACTCCACCCTCTTTCTCTGTGACATCATCAGTCCTCCCCAGATAACTCCACCCTTTTCCTCTGTGACATCATCAGCCTTTCTCTGATAACTCCACCTCTTACTCTGTGACATCATCAGTCCTCTCCAGATAACTCCACCCTCTTACTCTGTGACATCATCAGTCCTCCCCAGATAACTCCACCCTCTTACTCTGTGACATCATCAGTCCTCCCCAGATAACTCCACCTCTTACTCTGTGACATCATCAGTCCTCCCCAGATAACTCCACCTCTTCCTCTGTGACACCATCAGTCCTCTCCAGATAACCCCACCCTCTTACTCTGTGACATCATCAGTCCTCCCCAGATAACTCCACCCTCTTACTCTGTGACATCATCAGTCCTTCCCAGATAACTCCAACTCTTACTCTGTGACATCATTAGTCCTCTCCAGATAACTCCACCCTCTTTCTCTGTGATATCATCAGTCCTCCCCGGGTAACTCCACCTCTTCCTCTGTGACATCATCAGTCCTCTCCAGATAACTCCACCCTCTTACTCTGTGACATCATCAGTCCTCCCCAGATAACTCCACCCTCTTACTCTGTGACATCATCAGTCCTCCCCAGATAACTCCACCTCTTACTCTGTGACATCATCAGTCCTCCCCAGATAACTCCACCTCTTCCTCTGTGACATCATCAGTCCTCCCCAGATAACTCCACCTCTTCCTCTGTGACATCATCAGTCCTCCCCAGATAACTCCACCTCTTCCTCTGTGACATCATCAGTCCTCTCCAGATAACTCCACCCTCTTAATCTGTGACATCATCAGTCCTCTCCAGATAACTCCACCCTCTTACTCTGTGACATCATCAGTCCTCCCCAGATAACTCCACCCTCTTACTCTGTGACATCATCAGTCCTCCCCAGATAACTCCACCCTCTTACTCTGTGATATCATCAGTCCTCCCCAGATAACTCCACCCTCTTACTCTGTGACATCATCAGCCTTTCTCTGATAACTCCACCCTCTTACTCTGTGAAATCATCAGTCCTCCACAGATAATTCCACCATCTAACTCTGTGATATCATCAGTCCTCCCCGGGTAACTCCACCTCTTCCTCTGTGACATCATCAGTCCTCCCCAGATAACTCCACCCTTTTACTCTGTGACATCATCAGTCCTCCCCAGATAACCCTACCTCTTACTCTGTGACATCATCAGTCCTCCCCAGATAACTCCACCTCTTCCTCTGTGACATCATCAGTCCTCCCCAGATAACTCCACCTCTTCCTCTGTGACATCATCAGTCCTCTCCAGATAACTCCACCCTCTTAATCTGTGACATCATCAGTCCTCTCCAGATAACTCCACCCTCTTACTCTGTGACATCATCAGTCCTCCCCAGATAACTCCACCCTCTTACTCTGTGACATCATCAGTCCTCCCCAGATAACTCCACCCTCTTACTCTGTGATATCATCAGTCCTCCCCAGATAACTCCACCCTCTTACTCTGTGACATCATCAGCCTTTCTCTGATAACTCCACCCTCTTACTCTGTGAAATCATCAGTCCTCCACAGATAATTCCACCATCTAACTCTGTGACATCATCAGTCCTCCCCAGATAACTCCACCTCTTCCTCTGTGACATTATCAGTCCTCCCCAGATAACTCCACCCTCTTACTCTGTGACATCATTAGTCCTCTCCAGAAAACTCCACCTCTTACTCTGTGACATCATCAGTCCTCCCCAGATAACTCCACCCTCTTACTCTGTGATATCATCAGTCCTCCCAGATAACTCCACCCTCTTACTCTGTGACATCATCAGTCCTCCCCAGATGACTCCACCCTCTTCCTCTGTGACATCATCAGCCTTTCTCTGATAACTCCACCTCTTACTCTGTGACATCATCAGTCCTCCTCAGATAACTCCACCTCTTACTCTGTGACATCATCAGTCCTCCCCAGATAACTCCACCTCTTACTCTGTGACATCATCAGTCCTCCCCAGATAATTCCACCATCTTACTCTGTGACATCATCAGTCCTCCCCAGATAACTCCACCTCTTCCTCTGTGACATCATCAGTCCTCCCCAGATAACTCCACCCTCTTACTCTGTGACATCATCAGTCCTCTCCAGAAAACTCCACCTCTTACTCTGTGACATCATCAGTCCTCTCCAGAAAACTCCACCTCTTACTCTGTGATATCATCAGTCCTCCCCAGATAATTCCACCCTCTTCCTTTGTGACATCATCAGTCCTCCCCAGAAAACTCCACCTCTTACTCTGTGATATCATCAGTCCTCCCCAGAAAACTCCACCTCTTACTCTGTGACATCATCAGTCCTCCCCAGATGACTCCACCCTCTTCCTCTGTGACATCATCAGTCCTCCCCAGATAACTCCACCCTCTTACTCTGTGACATCATCAGTCCTCCCCAGATGACTCCACCCTCTTCCTCTGTGACATCATCAGCCTTTCTCTGATAACTCCACCCTCTTACTCTGTGACATCATTAGTCCTCCCCAGATAACTCCACCCTCTTCCTCTGTGATATCATCAGTCCTCCCCAGATAACTCCACCCTCTTACTCTGTGACATCATCAGTCCTCCCCAGATGACTCCACCCTCTTCCTCTGTGACATCATCAGCCTTTCTCTGATAACTCCACCTCTTACTCTGTGACATCATCAGTTCTCCCCAGAAAACTCCACCTCTTTCTCTGTGACATCATCAGTCCTCCCCAGATAACTCCACCCTCTTCCTCGGTGACATCATCAGTCCTCTCCAGATAACTCCACCCTCTTTATCTGTGACATCATCAGTCCTCCCCAGATAACTCCACCCTCTTTTTCTGTGACATCATCAGTCCTCCCCAGATAACTCCACCCTCTTACTCTGTGACATCATCAGTCCTCTCCAGATAACTCCACCTTCTTTCTCTGTGACATCATCAGTCCTCCCCAGATAACTCCACCCTCTTCCTCTGTGACATCATCAGTCCTCCCCAGATAACTCCACCGTCTTACTCTGTGACATCTTCAGTCCTCCCCAGTTAACTCCACCTCTTACTCTGTGACATCATGAGTCCTCCCCAGATAACTCCACCCTCTTCCTCTATGACATCATCAGTCCTCGCCAGATAACTCCACCCTTTTACACTGTGACATCATCAGTCCTCCCCAGGTAACTCCACCCTTTTACTCTGTGACATCATCAGTCCTAGGCTCCCCAAATAACTCCACCCTCTTACTCTGTGACATCATCAGTTCTCTCCAGATAACTCCACCTTCTTACTCTGTGACATCATCAGTCCTCCCCAGATAACTCCACCCTCTTACTCTGTGACATCATCAGTCCTCCCCAGATAACTCCACCCTCTTCCTCTGTGACATCATCAGTCCTCCCCAGATAACTCCACCCTCTTCCTCTATGACATCATCAGTCCTCCCCAGATAACTCCACCCTTTTACTCTGTGACATCATCAGTCCTCCCCAGATAACCCTACCTCTTACTCTGTGACATCATCAGTCCTCCCCAGATAACCCTACCTCTTACTCTGTGACATCATGAGTCCTCCCCAGATAACTCCACCCTCTTCCTCTATGACATCATCAGTCCTCGCCAGATAACTCCACCCTTTTACTCTGTGACATCATCAGTCCTCCCCAGATAACTCCACCCTCTTACTCTGTGACATCATCAGTCCTAGGCTCCCCAAATAACTCCACCCTCTTACTCTGTGACATCATCAGTTCTCTCCAGATAACTCCACCCTCTTACTCTGTGACATCATCAGTCCTCCCCAGATAACTCCACCCTCTTACTCTGTGACATCATCAGTCCTCCCCAGATAACTCCACCCTCTTCCTCTGTGACATCATCAGTCCTCCCCAGATAACTCCACCCTCTTCCTCTATGACATCATCAGTCCTCCCCAGATAACTCCACCCTTTTACTCTGTGACATCATCAGTCCTCCCCAGATAACCCTACCTCTTACTCTGTGACATCATCAGTCCTCCCCAGATAACTCCACCCTCTTCCTCTGTGACATTATAAGTCCTCTCCAGATAACTCCACCCTCTTACTCTGTGACATCATCAGTCCTCCCCAGATAACTCCACCTTCTTACTCTGTGACATCATCAGTCCTCCCCAGATAACTCCACCCTCTTCCTCTGTGACATCATCAGCCTTTCTCTGATAACTCCACCCTCTTCCTCTGTGACATCATCAGTCCTCCCCAGATAACTCCACCCTCTTTCTCTGTGACATCATCAGCCTTTCTCTGATAACTCCACCCTCTTCCTCTGTGACATCATCAGTCCTCCCCAGATAACTCCTCCAACACTAGGTTTCCGTTTTGCTGTAGGCTGTAAAGCGAGAAGCTCTCCACCTGGAGTGAGGCCGGTGACGCTGCCATCTAGTGGTCACAGTGAATACTGTCATTTATAGAGAAAATGGCCATTTAAGTGGCAAATTCTGTTCTTAGTAAAAAGTAGAAATTGCTGAATTAGTTCAAGAAACTTTCAAGACGTTGTCACATCGAGAGCCTGGGAGGAGGGTGACAGCTGGCGCTGCCGCAACGTAAGATAAAGAGTAATTACATCTAGTGTCTGCGTGTGACGCGCACGGGATTGGATGGTCCCACAAGGAGATTGTGCCGGATTATGGTGGCATCTAATCTGATTAGCAGAGGCGACTCCTTCACTTATCTGGGACTGATCTTCACTTAAATAACCTCTTCTCCAATCACATCCAAAGCTCCGACCACAAATCCTTTATTAAAGGGGATGTCAAGGAATTGGCCGCCCAGTGGTTGTGTCTGGTACTGCAGCTGCAGGGGGGGCACATTATCACCATGTGGGGGGCAGTCACTTACATGTAGGAAAACCCCTTTAAGGCACTTCCCCGCTTCACCCTGTAGGCGGCGCTGTGTAGGAGGGGGCACTGCCTCATTTTGTTGTTAAAGTCATCGTTACATCTATTTAGACGAAAAGCCACAAACAGACTTCATCATTACAGACACAAAAAGAAAACATAGAGATCTTCAGGGGAGCAGGAAATATTGTCCCCCCAGATGTGACCCTGATACATTGTCCCCCCAGATGTGACCCTGATACATTGCCCCCCCAGATGTGATACTGATACATTGTCCCCCCAGATGTGACCCTGATACATTGTCCCCCCAGATGTGACCCTGATACATTGCCCCCCCCAGATGTGATACTGATACATTGTCCCCCCAGATGTGACCCTGATACATTGTCCCCCCAGATGTGACCCTGATACATTGCCCCCCCCAGATGTGATACTGATACATTGTCCCCCCAGATGTGATACTGATACATTGTCCCCCCAGATGTGACCCTGATACATTGTCCCCCCAGATGTGACCCTGATACATTGCCCCCCCCAGATGTGATACTGATACATTGTCCCCCCAGATGTGACCCTGATACATTGTCCCCCCAGATGTGACCCTGATACATTGCCCCCCCCAGATGTGATACTGATACATTGTCCCCCCAGATGTGACCCTGATACATTGTCCCCCCAGATGTGACCCTGATACATTGTCCCCCCAGATGTGACACTGATACATTGTCCCCCCAGATGTGATACTGATACATTGTCCCCCCCAGATGTGATACTGATACATTGTCCCCCCAGATGTGACCCTGATACATTGTCCCCCAGATGTGACCCTGATACATTGTCCCCCCAGATGTGACCCTGATACATTGTCCCCCCAGATGTGACCCTGATACATTGTCCCCCCAGATGTGACCCTGATACATTGTCCCCCCAGATGTGATACTGATACATTGTCCCCCCAGATGTGATACTGATACATTGTCCCCCAGATGTGACCCTGATACATTGTCCCCCAGATGTGACCCTGATACATTGTCCCCCCAGATGTGATACTGATACATTGTCCCCCCAGATGTGATACTGATACATTGTCCCCCAGATGTGACCCTGATACATTGTCCCCCCAGATGTGACCCTGATACATTGTCCCCCCAGATGTGACCCTGATACATTGTCCCCCCAGATGTGACCCTAATACATTGTCCCCCCAGATGTGACACTGATACATTGTCCCCCCAGATGTGATACTGATACATTGTCCCCCCAGATGTGATACTGATACATTGTCCCCCAGATGTGACCCTGATACATTGTCCCCCAGATGTGACCCTGATACATTGTCCCCCCAGATGTGATACTGATACATTGTCCCCCCAGATGTGATACTGATACATTGTCCCCCAGATGTGACCCTGATACATTGTCCCCCAGATGTGACCCTGATACATTGTCCCCCCAGATGTGATACTGATACATTGTCCCCCCAGATGTGATACTGATACATTGTCCCCCAGATGTGACCCTGATACATTGTCCCCCCAGATGTGACCCTGATACATTGTCCCCCAGATGTGACCCTGATACATTGTCCCCCAGATGTGATACTGATACATTGTCCCCCCAGATGTGACCCTGATACATTGTCCCCCCAGATGTGATACTGATACATTGTCCCCCCAGATGTGATACTGATACATTGTCCCCCAGATGTGACCCTGATACATTGTCCCCCCAGATGTGACCCTGATACATTGTCCCCCAGATGTGACCCTGATACATTGTCCCCCAGATGTGATACTGATACATTGTCCCCCCAGATGTGACCCTGATACATTGTCCCCCCAGATGTGATACTGATACATTGTCCCCCCAGATGTGACCCCGATACATTGTCCCCCCAGATGTGACCCTGATACATTGTCCCCCCAGATGTGACCCTGATACATTGTCCCCCCAGATGTGATACTGATACATTGTCCCCCCAGATGTGACCCTAATACATTGTCCCCCCAGATGTGACCCTGATGCATTGTCCCCCCAGATGTGATACTGATACATTGTCCCCCAGATGTAACCCTAATACATTGTCCCCCCAGATGTGATACTGATACATTGTCCCCAAGATGTGACCCTGATACATTGTCCCCCCAGATGTGACCCTGATACATTGTCCCCCCAGATGTGATACTGATACATTGTCCCCCAGATGTAACCCTAATACATTGTCCCCCCAGATGTGATACTGATACATTGTCCCCCCAGATGTGATACTGATACATTGTCCCCCAGATGTGACCCTGATACATTGTCCCCCAGATGTGACACTGATACATTGTCCCCCCAGATGTGATACTGATACATTGTCCCCCCAGATGTGACCCTGATACATTGCCCCCCAGATGTGATACTGATACATTGTCCCCCCAGATGTGATACTGATACATTGTCCCCCCAGATGTGATACTGATACATTGTCCCCCAGATGTGACACTGATACATTGTCCCCCCAGATGTGACCCTAATACATTGTCCCCCCAGATGTGATACTGATACATTGTCCCCCCAGATGTGACCCTGATACATTGTCCCCCCAGATGTGATACTGATACATTGTCCCCCCAGATGTGACCCTGATACATTGTCCCCCCAGATGTGACCCTGATACATTGCCCCCCCCCAGATGTGACCCTGATACATTGTCCCCCAGATGTGACCCTAATACATTGTCCCCCCAGATGTGATACTGATACATTGTCCCCCCAGATGTGACCCTGATACATTGTCCCCCAGATGTCACACTGATACATTGTCCCCCAGATGTGATACTGATACATTGTCCCCCCAGATGTCACACTGATACATTGTCCCCCAGATGTGACCCTGATACATTGTCCCCCCAGATGTGATACTGATACATTGTCCCCCCAGATGTGATACTGATACATTGTCCCCTCAGATGTCACACTGATACATTGTCCCCCCAGATGTGACCCTAATACATTATCCCCCCAGATGTGATACTGATACATTGTCCCCTCAGATGTCACACTGATACATTGTCCCCCCAGATGTGATACTGATACATTGTCCCCCAGATGTGACCCTGATACATTGTCCCCCCAGATGTGACCCAGATACATTGTCCCCCCAGATGTGATACTGATACATTGTCCCCCAGATGTGACACTGATACATTGTCCCCCCAGATGTGACCCCGATACATTGTCCCCCCAGATGTGATACTGATACATTGTCCCCCCAGATGTGACCCTGATACATTGTCCCCCCCAGATGTGATACTGATACATTGTCCCCCCAGATGTGACCCTGATACATTGTCCCCCCAGATGTGATACTGATACATTGTCCCCCCAGATGTGATACTGATACATTGTCCCCCAGATGTGACCCTGATACATTGTCCCCCAGATGTGACCCTGATACATTGTCCCCCAGATGTGACCCTGATACATTGTCCCCCCAGATGTGATACTGATACATTGTCCCCCCAGATGTGACCCTGATACATTGTCCCCCCAGATGTGATACTGATACATTGTCCCCCCAGATGTGATACTGATACATTGTCCCCCCAGATGTGACCCTGATACATTGTCCCCCCAGATGTGATACTGATACATTGTCCACCAGATGTGACCCTGATACATTGTCCCCCCAGATGTGATACTGATACATTGTCCCCCAGATGTGACCCTGATACATTGTCCCCCCAGATGTGATACTGATACATTGTCCCCCCAGATGTGACCCTGATACATTGTCCCCCCAGATGTGATACTGATACATTGTCCCCCCAGATGTGACACTGATACATTGTCCCCCCAGATGTGATACTGATACATTGTCCCCCCAGATGTGATACTGATACATTGTCCCCCCAGATGTCACACTGATACATTGTCCCCCCAGATGTGACCCCGATACATTGTCCCCCCAGATGTGACCCTGATACATTGTCCCCCCAGATGTGACCCCGATACATTGTCCCCCCAGATGTGACCCTGATACATTGTCCCCCCAGATGTGACCCCGATACATTGTCCCCCCAGATGTGACCCTGATACATTGTCCCCCCAGATGTGACCCTAATACATTGTCCCCCCAGATGTGACCCTGATACATTGTCCCCCCAGATGTGATACTGATACATTATCCCCCCAGATGTGACCCTAATACATTGTCCCCCCAGATGTGACCCTGATACATTGTCCCCCCAGATGTGATACTGATACATTGTCCCCCCAGATGTGACCCTGATACATTGTCCCCCCATATGTGACCCTGATACATTGTCCCCCCAGATGTGATACTGATACATTGTCCCCCCAGATGTGATACTGATACATTGTCCCCCCAGATGTGACCCTGATACATTGTCCCCCCAGATGTGACCCTGATACATTGTCCCCCCAGATGTGACCCTGATACATTGTCCCCCCAGATGTGACCCTAAAACATTGTCCCCCAGATGTGACCCTGATACATTGTCCCCCCAGATGTGACACTGATACATTGTCCCCCCAGATGTGACACTGATACATTGTCCCCCCAGATGTGACCCTGATATATTGTCCCCCCAGATGTGACCCTGATATAATGTCCCCCCAGATTTAACCCTGATACATTGTCCCCCCAGATGTGACCCTGATACATTGTCCCCCCAGATGTGATACTGATACATTGTCCCCCCAGATGTGACCCTGATACATTGTCCCCCAGATGTGATACTGATACACTGTCCCCCCAGATGTGACCCTGATACATTGTCCCCCAGATGTGATACTGATACATTGTCCCCCAGATGTAACCCTAATACATTGTCCCCCCAGATGTGACCCTGATACATTGTCCCCCCAGATGTGATACTGATACATTGCCCCCCAGATGTGATACTGATACATTGTCCCCCAGATGTGACCCTGATACATTGTCCCCCCAGATGTGACCCTGATACATTGTTCCCCAGATATGAGCCTGATACATTGTCCCCCCAGATGTGACCCTGATACATTGTCCCCCCAGATGTGACCCTGATACATTGTCCCCCAGATGTGACCCTGATACATTGTCCCCCCAGATGTGACCCTGATACATTGTCCCCCAGATGTGACCCTGATACATTGTCCCCCAGATGTGACCCTGATACATTGTCCCCCCAGATGTGACCCTAATACATTGTGACCCCAGATGTCACACTGATACATTGTCCCCCCAGATGTCACACTGATACATTGTCCCTCCAGATGTGACCCTGATACATTGTCCCCCCAGATGTGATACTGATACATTGTCCCCCCAGATGTGACCCCGATACATTGTCCCCCCAGATGTGACCCTGATACATTGTCCCCCCAGATGTGACCCTAATACATTGTCCCCCCAGATGTGACCCTGATACATTGTCCCCCCAGATGTGATACTGATACATTATCCCCCCAGATGTGACCCTAATACATTGTCCCCCCAGATGTGACCCTGATACATTGTCCCCCCAGATGTGATACTGATACATTATCCCCCCAGATGTGACCCTGATACATTGTCCCCCCAGATGTGACCCTGATACATTGTCCCCCCAGATGTGACCCTGATACATTGTCCCCCCAGATGTGACCCTAATACATTGTCCCCCCAGATGTGACCCTGATACATTGTCCCCCCAGATGTGACCCTGATACATTGTCCCCCCAGATGTGACACTGATACATTGTCCCCCCAGATGTGATCCTAATACATTGTCCCCCCAGATGTGATACTGATACATTGTCCCCCCAGATGTGATACTGATACATTGTCCCCCCAGATGTGACCCTGATACATTGTCCCCCCAGATGTGATACTGATACATTGTCTTCCCAGATGTGACCCTGATACATTGTCCCCCCAGATGTGACCCTGATACATTGTCCCCCCAGATGTGACCCTGATACATTGTCCCCCCAGATGTGACCCTAAAACATTGTCCCCCAGATGTGACCCTGATACATTGTCCCCCCAGATGTGATACTGATACATTGTCCCCCCAGATGTGACACTGATACATTGTCCCCCCAGATGTGACACTGATACATTGTCCCCCCAGATGTGACCCTGATATATTGTCCCCCCAGATGTGACCCTGATATATTGTCCCCCCAGATTTAACCCTGATACATTGTCCCCCCAGATGTGACCCTAATACATTGTCCCCCCAGATGTGATACTGATACATTGTCCCCCCAGATGTGACCCTGATACATTGTCCCCCAGATGTGATACTGATACACTGTCCCCCCAGATGTGACCCTGATACATTGTCCCCCCAGATGTGACCCTGATACATTGTCCCCCAGATGTGATACTGATACATTGTCCCCCAGATGTAACCCTAATACATTGTCCCCCCAGATGTGACCCTGATACATTGTCCCCCCAGATGTGATACTGATACATTGTCCCCCCAGATGTGACCCTGATACATTGTCCCCCCAGATGTGACCCTAAAACATTGTCCCCCAGATGTGACCCTGATACATTGTCCCCCCAGATGTGACACTGATACATTGTCCCCCCAGATGTGACACTGATACATTGTCCCCCCAGATGTGACCCTGATATATTGTCCCCCCAGATGTGACCCTGATATATTGCCCCCCAGATGTGACCCTGATACATTGTCCCCCCAGATGTGACCCTAATACATTGTCCCCCCAGATGTGATACTGATACATTGTCCCCCCAGATGTGACCCTGATACATTGTCCCCCAGATGTGATACTGATACATTGTCCCCCCAGATGTGATACTGATACATTGTCCCCCCAGATGTGACCCTGATACATTGTCCCCCCAGATGTGATACTGATACATTGTCCCCCCAGATGTGACCCTGATACATTGTCCCCCCAGATGTGACCCTAAAACATTGTCCCCCAGATGTGACCCTGATACATTGTCCCCCCAGATGTGACACTGATACATTGTCCCCCCAGATGTGACACTGATACATTGTCCCCCCAGATGTGACCCTGATATATTGTCCCCCCAGATGTGACCCTGATATATTGTCCCCCAGATGTGATACTGATACATTGTCCCCCAGATGTAACCCTAATACATTGTCCCCCCAGATGTGACCCTGATACATTGTCCCCCCAGATGTGATACTGATACACTGTCCCCCCAGATGTGACCCTGATACATTGTCCCCCCAGATGTGATACTGATACATTGTCCCCCCAGATGTGACCCTGATACATTGTCCCCCCAGATGTGACCCTAAAACATTGTCCCCCAGATGTGACCCTGATACATTGTCCCCCCAGATGTGACACTGATACATTGTCCCCCCAGATGTGACACTGATACATTGTCCCCCCAGATGTGACCCTGATATATTGTCCCCCCAGATGTGACCCTGATATATTGTCCCCCAGATGTGATACTGATACATTGTCCCCCAGATGTAACCCTAATACATTGTCCCCCCAGATGTGACCCTGATACATTGTCCCCCCAGATGTGATACTGATACATTGTCCCCCCAGATGTGACCCTGATACATTGTCCCCCCAGATGTGACCCTAAAACATTGTCCCCCAGATGTGACCCTGATACATTGTCCCCCCAGATGTGACCCTGATACATTGTCCCCCCAGATGTGACACTGATACATTGTCCCCCCAGATGTGACACTGATACATTGTCCCCCCAGATGTGACCCTGATATATTGTCCCCCCAGATGTGACCCTGATATAATGTCCCCCCAGATTTAACCCTGATACATTGTCCCCCCAGATGTGACCCTGATACATTGTCCCCCCAGATGTGATACTGATACATTGTCCCCCCAGATGTGACCCTGATACATTGTCCCCCAGATGTGATACTGATACACTGTCCCCCCAGATGTGACCCTGATACATTGTCCCCCAGATGTGATACTGATACATTGTCCCCCCAGATGTGACCCTGATACATTGTCCCCCCAGATGTGATACTGATACATTGTCCCCCAGATGTAACCCTAATACATTGTCCCCCCAGATGTGACCCTGATACATTGTCCCCCCAGATGTGATACTGATACATTGTCCCCCAGATGTGATACTGATACACTGTCCCCCCAGATGTGACCCTGATACATTGTCCCCCCAGATGTGACCCTGATACATTGTTCCCCAGATATGAGCCTGATACATTGTCCCCCCAGATGTGACCCTGATACATTGTCCCCCCAGATGTGACCCTGATACATTGTCCCCCAGATGTGACCCTGATACATTGTCCCCCCAGATGTGACCCTGATACATTGTCCCCCAGATGTGACCCTGATACATTGTCCCCCAGATGTGACCCTGATACATTGTCCCCCCAGATGTGACCCTAATACATTGTGACCCCAGATGTCACACTGATACATTGTCCCCCCAGATGTCACACTGATACATTGTCCCTCCAGATGTGACCCTGATACATTGTCCCCCCAGATGTGATACTGATACATTGTCCCCCCAGATGTGACCCCGATACATTGTCCCCCCAGATGTGACCCTGATACATTGTCCCCCCAGATGTGACCCTAATACATTGTCCCCCCAGATGTGACCCTGATACATTGTCCCCCCAGATGTGATACTGATACATTATCCCCCCAGATGTGACCCTAATACATTGTCCCCCCAGATGTGACCCTGATACATTGTCCCCCCAGATGTGATACTGATACATTATCCCCCCAGATGTGACCCTGATACATTGTCCCCCCAGATGTGACCCTGATACATTGTCCCCCCAGATGTGACCCTGATACATTGTCCCCCCAGATGTGACCCTAATACATTGTCCCCCCAGATGTGACCCTGATACATTGTCCCCCCAGATGTGACCCTGATACATTGTCCCCCCAGATGTGACACTGATACATTGTCCCCCCAGATGTGATCCTAATACATTGTCCCCCCAGATGTGATACTGATACATTGTCCCCCCAGATGTGATACTGATACATTGTCCCCCCAGATGTGATACTGATACATTGTCCCCCCAGATGTGACCCTGATACATTGTCCCCCCAGATGTGATACTGATACATTGTCTTCCCAGATGTGACCCTGATACATTGTCCCCCCAGATGTGATACTGATACATTGTCTTCCCAGATGTGACCCTGATACATTGTCCCCCCAGATGTGACCCTGATACATTGTCCCCCCAGATGTGACCCTGATACATTGTCCCCCCAGATGTGACCCTAAAACATTGTCCCCCAGATGTGACCCTGATACATTGTCCCCCCAGATGTGATACTGATACATTGTCCCCCCAGATGTGACACTGATACATTGTCCCCCCAGATGTGACACTGATACATTGTCCCCCCAGATGTGACCCTGATATATTGTCCCCCCAGATGTGACCCTGATATATTGTCCCCCCAGATTTAACCCTGATACATTGTCCCCCCAGATGTGACCCTAATACATTGTCCCCCCAGATGTGATACTGATACATTGTCCCCCCAGATGTGACCCTGATACATTGTCCCCCAGATGTGATACTGATACACTGTCCCCCCAGATGTGACCCTGATACATTGTCCCCCCAGATGTGACCCTGATACATTGTCCCCCAGATGTGATACTGATACATTGTCCCCCAGATGTAACCCTAATACATTGTCCCCCCAGATGTGACCCTGATACATTGTCCCCCCAGATGTGATACTGATACATTGTCCCCCCAGATGTGACCCTGATACATTGTCCCCCCAGATGTGACCCTAAAACATTGTCCCCCAGATGTGACCCTGATACATTGTCCCCCCAGATGTGACACTGATACATTGTCCCCCCAGATGTGACACTGATACATTGTCCCCCCAGATGTGACCCTGATATATTGTCCCCCCAGATGTGACCCTGATATATTGCCCCCCAGATGTGACCCTGATACATTGTCCCCCCAGATGTGACCCTAATACATTGTCCCCCCAGATGTGATACTGATACATTGTCCCCCCAGATGTGACCCTGATACATTGTCCCCCAGATGTGATACTGATACATTGTCCCCCAGATGTAACCCTAATACATTGTCCCCCCAGATGTGACCCTGATACATTGTCCCCCCAGATGTGATACTGATACATTGTCCCCCCAGATGTGACCCTGATACATTGTCCCCCCAGATGTGACCCTGATACATTGTCCCCCCAGATGTGACCCTGATACATTGTTCCCCAGATGTGATACTGATACATTGTCCCCCCAGATGTGACCCTGATACATTGTCCCCCCAGATGTGACCCTGATACATTGTCCCCCCATATGTGACACTGATACATTGTTCCCCAGATGTGACACTGATACATTGTTCCCCAGATGTGATACTGATACATTGTCCCCCCAGATGTGACCCTAATACATTGTCCCCCCAGATGTGACCCTGATACATTGTCCCCCCAGATGTGACCCTGATACATTGCCCCCCAGATGTCACACTGATACATTGTCCCCCAGATGTGACCCTGATACATTGTCCCCCAGATGTGATACTGATACATTGTCCCCCAGATGTGACACTGATACATTGTCCCCCCAGATGTGATACTGATACATTGTCCCCCAGATGTGATACTGATACATTGTCCCCCAGATGTGACACTGATACATTGTCCCCCCAGATGTGATACTGATACATTGTCCCCCCAGATGTGATACTGATACATTGTCCCCCAGATGTGACCCCGATACATTGTCCCCCCAGATGTGACCCTGATACATTGTCCCCCCTAGATGTGACCCTGATACATTGTCCCCCGAGATGTCAGACTGATACATTGTTCCCCCAGATGTGACCCTGATACATTGTCCCCCAGATGTGACCCTGATACATTGTCCCCCCAGATGTGACCCTGATACATTGTCCCCCAGATGTGACCCTGATACATTGTCCCCCAGATGTGACCCTGATACATTGTCCCCCCAGATGTGACCCTAATACATTGTGACCCCAGATGTCACACTGATACATTGTCCCCCAGATGTGATACTGATACACTGTCCCCCCAGATGTGACCCTGATACATTGTCCCCCAGATGTGATACTGATACATTGTCCCCCAGATGTAACCCTTATACATTGTCCCCCCAGATGTGACCCTGATACATTGTCCCCCCAGATGTGATACTGATACATTGTCCCCCCAGATGTGATACTGATACATTGTCCCCCAGATGTAACCCTGATACATTGTCCCCCCAGATGTGACCCTGATACATTGTCCCCCCAGATGTGACCCTGATACATTGTCCCCCCAGATGTGACCCTGATACATTGTTCCCCAGATGTGATACTGATACATTGTCCCCCCAGATGTGACCCTGATACATTGTCCCCCCAGATGTGACCCTGATACATTGTCCCCCCAGATGTGACCCTAATACATTGTCCCCCCAGATGTGACACTGATACATTGTCTCCCCAGATGTGATACTGATACATTGTCCCCCCAGATGTGACCCTGATACATTGTCCCCCCAGATGTGACCCTGATACATTGTCCCCCCAGATGTGACACTGATACATTGTTCCCCAGATGTGATACTGATACATTGTCCCCCCAGATGTGACCCTGATACATTGTCCCCCCAGATGTGACACTGATACATTGTTCCCCAGATGTGATACTGATACATTGTCCCCCCAGATGTGACCCTAATACATTGTCCCCCCAGATGTGATACTGATACATTGTCCCCCAGATGTGATACTGATACATTGTCCCCCCAGATGTGACCCTGATACATTGTCCCCCCAGATGTGACCCTGATACATTGCCCCCCAGATGTCACACTGATACATTGTCCCCCAGATGTGACCCTGATACATTGTCCCCCAGATGTGATACTGATACATTGTCCCCCCAGATGTGACCCTGATACATTGTCCCCCAGATGTGACCCTGATACATTGTCCCCCAGATGTGATACTGATACATTGTCCCCCCAGATGTGATACTGATACATTGTCCCCCCAGATGTGATACTGATACATTGTCCCCCAGATGTGACCGATACATTGTCCCCCCAGATGTGATACTGATACATTGTCCCCCAGATGTGATACTGATACACTGTCCCCCCCAGATGTGATACTGATACATTGTCCCCCAGATGTGACCCCGATACATTGTCCCCCCAGATGTGACCCTCATACATTGTCCCCCCCAGATGTGACCCTGATACATTGTCCCCCAGATGTGACCCCGATACATTGTCCCCCCAGATGTGACCCTGATACATTGTCCCCCCAGATGTGATACTGATACATTGCCCCCCAGATGTGACCCCGATACATTGTCCCCCCCAGATGTGACCCTGATACATTGTCCCCCCAGATGTGACCCTGATACATTGTCCCCCCAGATGTGACCCTGATACATTGTCCCCCAGATGTGACACTGATACATTGTCCCCCCAGATGTGACCCTGATACATTGTCCCCCAGATGTGACCCTGATACATTGTCCCCCCAGATGTGACCCTGATACATTGTCCCCCAGATGTGACCCTGATACATTGTCCCCCAGATGTGACCCTGATACATTGTCCCCCCAGATGTGACCCTAATACATTGTGACCCCAGATGTCACACTGATACATTGTCCCCCAGATGTGATACTGATACACTGTCCCCCCAGATGTGACCCTGATACATTGTCCCCCAGATGTGATACTGATACATTGTCCCCCAGATGTAACCCTAATACATTGTCCCTCCAGATGTGACCCTGATACATTGTCCCCCCAGATGTGACCCTGATACATTGTCCCCCCAGATGTGATACTGATACATTGTCCCCCAGATGTGATACTGATACATTGTCCCCCAGATGTAACCCTAATACATTGTCCCCCCAGATGTGACCCTGATACATTGTCCCCCCAGATGTGATACTGATACATTGTCCCCCCAGATGTAATACTGATACATTGTCCCCCAGATGTAACCCTGATACATTGTCCCCCCAGATGTGACCCTGATACATTGTCCCCCCAGATGTGACCCTGATACATTGTCCCCCCAGATGTGACCCTGATACATTGTTCCCCAGATGTGATACTGATACATTGTCCCCCCAGATGTGACCCTGATACATTGTCCCCCCAGATGTGACCCTGATACATTGTCCCCCCAGATGTGACCCTGATACATTGTCCCCCCAGATGT
Organism: Engystomops pustulosus; assembly: GCF_040894005.1. Taxonomy (NCBI): domain Eukaryota; kingdom Metazoa; phylum Chordata; class Amphibia; order Anura; family Leptodactylidae; genus Engystomops; species Engystomops pustulosus. Next base: position 211,120,653 of record NC_092415.1, read on the forward strand.
GACACTGATACATTGTCTCCCCAGATGTGATACTGATACATTGTCCCCCCAGATGTGACCCTGATACATTGTCCCCCCAGATGTGACCCTGATACATTGTCCCCCCAGATGTGACACTGATACATTGTTCCCCAGATGTAATACTGATACATTGTCCCCCCAGATGTGACCCTGATACATTGTCCCCCCAGATGTGATACTGATACATTGTCCCCCCAGATGTGATACTGATACATTGTCCCCCCAGATGTGACCCTGATACATTGTCCCCCCAGATGTGATACTGATACATTGTCCCCCCAGATGTGATACTGATACATTGTCCCCCCAGATGTGATACTGATACATTGTCCCCCCAGATGTGACCCTGATACATTGTCCCCCCAGATGTGATACTGATACATTGTCCCCCCAGATGTGATACTGATACATTGTCCCCCCAGATGTGATACTGATACATTGTCCCCCAGATGTGATACTGATACATTGTCCCCCCAGATGTGACCCTGATACATTGTCCCCCCAGATGTGATACTGATACATTGTCCCCCCAGATGTGATACTGATACATTGTCCCCCCAGATGTGATACTGATACATTGTCCCCCCAGATGTGACCCTGATACATTGTTCCCCAGATGTGATACTGATACATTGTCCCCCCAGATGTGACCCTGATACATTGTTCCCCAGATGTGATACTGATACATTGTCCCCCCAGATGTGACCCTGATACATTGTCCCCCCAGATGTGACCCTGATACATTGTCCCCCCAGATGTGACCCTAATACATTGTCCCCCCAGATGTGATACTGATACATTGTCCCCCCAGATGTGACCCTAATACATTGTCCCCCCAGATGTGATACTGATACATTGTCCCCCCAGATGTGACCCTGATACATTGTCCCCCCAGATGTCACACTGATACATTGTCCCCCAGATGTGACCCTGATACATTGTCCCCCCAGATGTGACCCTGATACATTGTCCCCCCAGATGTCACACTGATACATTGTCCCCCAGATGTGACCCTGATACATTGTCCCCCAGATGTGATACTGATACATTGTCCCCCAGATGTGACACTGATACATTGTCCCCCCAGATGTGATACTGATACATTGTCCCCCCAGATGTGACCCTGATACATTGTCCCCCCAGATGTGACCCTGATACATTGTCCCCCCAGATGTCACACTGATACATTGTCCCCCAGATGTGACCCTGATACATTGTCCCCCAGATGTGATACTGATACATTGTCCCCCAGATGTGACACTGATACATTGTCCCCCCAGATGTGACACTGATACATTGTCCCCCCAGATGTGATACTGATACATTGTCCCCCAGATGTGACCCTGATACATTGTCCCCCGAGATGTGATACTGATACATTGTCCCCCCAGATGTGATACTGATACATTGTCCCCCCAGATGTGATACTGATACATTGTCCCCCAGATGTGATACTGATACACTGTCCCCCCCAGATGTGATACTGATACATTGTCCCCCAGATGTGACCCCGATACATTGTCCCCCCAGATGTGACCCTGATACATTGTCCCCCCAGATGTGATACTGATACATTGCCCCCCAGATGTGACCCCGATACATTGTCCCCCCCAGATGTGACCCTGATACATTGTCCCCCCAGATGTGACCCTGATACATTGTCCCCCCAGATGTGACCCTGATACATTGTCCCCCCAGATGTGATACTGATACATTGCCCCCCCAGATGTGACCCTGATACATTGTCCCCCCAGATGTGACCCTGATACATTGTCCCCCCAGATGTCACACTGATACATTGTCCCCCAGATGTGATACTGATACATTGTCCCCCCAGATGTGACCCTGATACATTGTCCCCCAGATGTGATACTGATACATTGTCCCCCCTAGATGTCACACTGATACATTGTCCCCCCAGATGTGACCCTGATACATTGTCCCCCCAGATGTGACCCTGATACATTGTCCCCCCAGATGTGATACTGATACATTGTCCCCCCAGATGTGACCCTGATACATTGCCCCCCAGATGTGACCCCGATACATTGTCCCCCCAGATGTGACCCTCATACATTGTCCCCCCAGATGTGACACTGATACATTGTCCCCCCAGATGTGACCCTGATACATTGTCCCCCCAGATGTGACCCTGATACATTGTCCCCCCAGATGTGACCCTGATACATTGTCCCCCCAGATGTGACCCTGATACATTGTCCCCCCAGATGTGATACTGATACATTGTCCCCCAGATGTGATACTGATACATTGTCCCCCCAGATGTGACCCTAATACATTGTCCCGCCAGATGTGACCCTAATACATTGTCCCCCCAGATGTGATACTGATACATTGTCCCCCCAGATGTGATACTGATACATTGTCCCCCCAGATGTGACCCTGATACATTGTCCCCCCAGATGTGACCCTCATACATTGTCCCCCCAGATGTGACCCTGATACATTGTCCCCCAGATGTGACCCTGATACATTGTCCCCCCAGATGTGACCCTGATACATTGTCCCCCCAGATGTGATACTGATACATTGTCCCCCCAGATGTGATACTGATACATTGTCCCCCCAGATGTGATACTGATACATTGCCCCCCAGATGTGATACTGATACATTGTCCCCCCAGATGTGATACTGATACATTGTCCCCCAGATGTGACCCTGATACATTGTCCCCCCAGATGTGACCCTGATACATTGTCCCCCCAGTTTCCTGTGACCCCTGGCCCCTCCCTCGTCCATAGACGCTGCTCAGTCCTCTGGTTCCTGGGACATTTATTGGGCTGATCCCCCGCAGTCGTCTCATTTTCGGGGGGTGGGGGGGGGGGAGATTTTCCAGGTCTCTCCCCAATGGCCGCAGCCACTGACAGATTTCCACTGTCTCCTCTGAGCGCTGAGCAGAACGGGCCATGGGCAGCGCTCCCAGAACTGGCGCGGAGCCGCAGACTTGGCCGGGCCTGAGGCAGCGGTTTCTAGAACTGGCAGCGGCTCATGTGAGGACGGAGCGGCTCAGGATCTACAACCAATATTTACCGGAGACCGCAGGAATCGCAGCTGCAACCGAGGCTCCTAAATAGGAACTGATGTGTACAGATGTAGCAGAGCCCGAGCGTCAGGAGGCGCCCCCTGCTGGACAGGTGCTCACACTGTACTATCTGTATCCGGGAAAGCTGAGTGACTGCCAATACACTGCCGCCACCTACAATACCAAGCAATGTAATAGATGTGTCCTGCAGTCCTATGTAACACCACAGATAACACAGTGATATCTCTGAGTACAGATCATGTAGTAGATGTGTCCTGCAGTCCTATGTAACACCACAGATAACACAGTGATATCTCTGAGTACAGATCATGTAGTAGATGTGACCTGCAGTCCTATGTAACACCACAGATAACACAGTGATATCTCTGAGTACAGATCATGTAGTAGATGTGTCCTGCAGTCCTATGTAACACCACAGATAACACAGTGATATCTCTGAGTACAGATCATGTAGTAGATGTGTCCTGCAGTCCCATGTAACACCACAGATAACACAGTGATATCTCTGAGTACAGATCATGTAGTAGATGTGTCCTGCAGTCCTATGTAACACCACAGATAACACAGTGATATCTCTGAGTACAGATCATGTAGTAGATGTGACCTGCAGTCCTATGTAACACCACAGATAACACAGTGATATCTCTGAGTACAGATCATGTAGTAGATGTGTCCTGCAGTCCTATGTAACAGCACAGATAACACAGTGATATCTCTGAGTACAGATCATGTAGTAGATGTGTCCTGCAGTCCTATGTAACACAACAGATAACACAGTGATATCTCTGAGTACAGATCATGTAGTAGATGTGTCCTGCAGTCCTATGTAACACCACAGATAACACAGTGATATCTCTGAGTACAGATCATGTAGTAGATGTGTCCTGCAGTCCTATGTAACACCACAGATAACACAGTGATATCTCTGAGTACAGATCATGTAGTAGATGTGTCCTGCAGTCCCATGTAACACTACAGATAACACAGTGATATCTCTCAGTACAGATCATGTAGTAGATGTGTCCTGCAGTCCTATGTAACACCACAGATAACACAGTGATATCTCTGAGTACAGATCATGTAGTAGATGTGTCCTGCAGTCCTATGTAACAGCACAGATAACACAGTGATATCTCTGAGTACAGATCATGTAGTAGATGTGTCCTGCAGTCCTATGTACACCACAGATAACACAGTGATATCTCTGAGTACAGATCATGTAGTACATGTGTCCTGCAGTCCTATGTAACACCACAGATAACACAGTGATATCTCTGAGTACAGATCATGTAGTAGATGTGTCCTGCAGTCCTATGTAACAGCACAGATAACACAGTGATATCTCTGAGTACAGATCATGTAGTAAATGTGTCCTGCAGTCCTATGTAACACCACAGATAACACAGTGATATCTCTGAGTACAGATCATGTAGTAGATGTGTCCTGCAGTCCTATGTAACACCACAGATAACACAGTGATATCTCTGAGTACAGATCATGTAGTAGATGTGTCCTGCAGTCCCATGTAACACCACAGATAACACAGTGATATCTCTGAGTAAAGATCATGTAGTAGATGTGACATGCAGTCCCATGTAACAGCACAGATAACACAGTGATATCTCTGAGTACAGATCATGTAGTAGATGTGTCCTGCAGTCCTATGTAACACCACAGATAACACAGTGATATCTCTGAGTACAGATCATGTAGTAGATGTGTCCTGCAGTCCCATGTAACACCACAGATAACACAGTGATATCTCTGAGTACAGATCATGTAGTAGATGTGTCCTGCAGTCCCATGTAACACCACAGATAACACAGTGATATCTCTGAGTACAGATCATGTAGTAGATGTGTCCTGCAGTCCCATGTAACACCACAGATAACACAGTGATATCTCTGAGTACAGATCATGTAGTAGATGTGACCTGCAGTCCTATGTAACACCACAGATAACACAGTGATATCTCTGAGTACAGATCATGTAGTAGATGTGTCCTGCAGTCCTATGTAACACCACAGATAACACAGTGGTATCTCTGAGTACAGATCATGTAGTAGATGTGTCCTGCAGTCCTATGTAACACCACAGATAACACAGTGATATCTCTGAGTACAGATCATGTAGTAGATGTGTCCTGCAGTCCTATGTAACACCACAGATAACACAGTGATATCTCTGAGTACAGATCATGTAGTAGATGTGTCCTGCAGTCCTATGTAACACCACAGATAACACAGTGGTATCTCTGAGTACAGATCATGTAGTAGATGTGTCCTGCAGTCCTATGTAACACCACAGATAACACAGTGATATCTCTGAGTACAGATCATGTAGTAGATGTGTCCTGCAGTCCTATGTAACACCACAGATAACACAGTGATATCTCTGAGTACAGATCATGTAGTAGATGTGACCTGCAGTCCTATGTAACACCACAGATAACACAGTGATATCTCTGAGTACAGATCATGTAGTAGATGTGTCCTGCAGTCCTATGTAACACCACAGATAACACAGTGATATCTCTGAGTACAGATCATGTAGTAGATGTGTCCTGCAGTCCTATGTAACAGCACAGATAACACAGTGATATCTCTGAGTACAGATCATGTAGTAGATCTGTCCTGCAGTCCTATGTAACACCACAGATAACACAGTGATATCTCTGAGTACAGATCATGTAGTAGATGTGTCCTGCAGTCCTATGTAACACCACAGATAACACAGTGATATCTCTGAGTACAGATCATGTAGTAGATCTGTCCTGCAGTCCTATGTAACACCACAGATAACACAGTGATATCTCTGAGTACAGATCATGTAGTAGATGTGTCCTGCAGTCCTATGTAACACCACAGATAACACAGTGATATCTCTGAGTACAGATCATGTAGTAGATGTATCCTGCAGTCCTATGTAACACCACAGATAACACAGTGATATCTCTGAGTACAGATCATGTAGTAGATGTGTCCTGCAGTCCTATGTAACACCACAGATAACACAGTGATATCTCTGAGTACAGATCATGTAGTAGATGTATCCTGCAGTCCTGTGTAACACCACAGATAACACAGTGATATCTCTGAGTACAGATCATGTAGTAGATGTTACCTGCAGTCCTATGTAACACCACAGATAACACAGTGATATCTCTGAGTACAGATCATGTAGTAGATGTGTCCTGCAGTCCTATGTAACAGCACAGATAACACAGTGATATCTCTGAGTACAGATCATGTAGTAGATGTGTCCTGCAGTCCTATGTAACACCACAGATAACACAGTGATATCTCTGAGTACAGATCATGTAGTAGATGTGTCCTGCAGTCCTATGTAACACCACAGATAACACAGTGATATCTCTGAGTACAGATCATGTAGTAGATGTGTCCTGCAGTCCTATGTAACACCACAGATAACACAGTGATATCTCTGAGTACAGATCATGTAGTAGATGTGACCTGCAGTCCTATGTAACACCACAGATAACACAGTGATATCTCTGAGTACAGATCATGTAGTAGATGTGTCCTGCAGTCCTATGTAACACCACAGATAACACAGTGATATCTCTGAGTACAGATCATGTAGTAGATGTGTCCTGCAGTCCTATGTAACACCACAGATAACACAGTGATATCTAAGTACAGATCATGTAGTAGATGTATCCTGCAGTCCTATGTAACACCACAGATAACACAGTGATATCTCTGAGTACAGATCATGTAGTAGATGTGTCCTGCAGTCCTATGTAACACCACAGATAACACAGTGATATCTCTGAGTACAGATCATGTAGTAGATGTGTCCTGCAGTCCCATGTAACAGCACAGATAACACAGTGATATCTCTGAGTACAGATCATGTAGTACATGTGTCCTGCAGTCCTATGTAACACCACAGATAACACAGTGATATCTCTGAGTACAGATCATGTAGTAGAGGTGTCCTGCCGTCCTATGTAACACCACAGATAACACAGTGATATCTCTGAGTACAGATCATGTAGTAGATGTGTCCTGCAGTCCCATGTAACAGCACTGATAACACAGTGATATCTCTGAGTACAGATCATGTAGTAGATGTGTGCTGCAGTCCCATGTAACAGCACTGATAACACAGTGATATCTCTGAGTACAGATCATGTAGTAGATGTGTCCTGCAGTCCTATGTAACACCACAGATAATACAGTGATATCTCTGAGTACAGATCATGTAGTAGATGTGTCCTGCAGTCCTATGTAACATCACAGATAACACAGTGATATCTCTGAGTACAGATCATGTAGTAGATGTGTCCTGCAGTCCCATGTAACACCACAGATAACACAGTGATATCTCTGAGTACAGATCATGTAGTAGACGTGTCCTGCAGTCCTATGTAACACCACAGATAACACAGTGATATCTCTGAGTACAGATCATGTAGTAGTGTCCTGCAGTCCTATGTAACACCACAGATAACACAGTGATATCTCTGAGTACAGATCATGTAGTAGATGTGTCCTGCAGTCCTATGTAACACCACAGATAACACAGTGATATCTCTGAGTACAGATCATGTAGTAGATGTGTCCTGCAGTCCTATGTAACACCACAGATAACACAGTGATATCTCTGAGTACAGATCATGTAGTAGATGTGACCTGCAGTCCTATGTAACACCACAGATAACACAGTGATATCTCTGAGTACAGATCATGTAGTAGATGTGTCCTGCAGTCCTATGTAACACCACAGATAACACAGTGATATCTCTGAGTACAGATCATGTAGTAGGTGTGTCCTGCAGTCCTATGTAACACCACAGATAACACAGTGATATCTAAGTACAGATCATGTAGTAGATGTATCCTGCAGTCCTATGTAACACCACAGATAACACAGTGATATCTCTGAGTACAGATCATGTAGTAGATGTGTCCTGCAGTCCTATGTAACACCACAGATAACACAGTGATATCTCTGAGTACAGATCATGTAGTAGATGTGTCCTGCAGTCCCATGTAACAGCACAGATAACACAGTGATATCTCTGAGTACAGATCATGTAGTACATGTGTCCTGCAGTCCTATGTAACACCACAGATAACACAGTGATATCTCTGAGTACAGATCATGTAGTAGAGGTGTCCTGCCGTCCTATGTAACACCACAGATAACACAGTGATATCTCTGAGTACAGATCATGTAGTAGATGTGTCCTGCAGTCCCATGTAACAGCACTGATAACACAGTGATATCTCTGAGTACAGATCATGTAGTAGATGTGTGCTGCAGTCCCATGTAACAGCACTGATAACACAGTGATATCTCTGAGTACAGATCATGTAGTAGATGTGTCCTGCAGTCCTATGTAACACCACAGATAATACAGTGATATCTCTGAGTACAGATCATGTAGTAGATGTGTCCTGCAGTCCTATGTAACATCACAGATAACACAGTGATATCTCTGAGTACAGATCATGTAGTAGATGTGTCCTGCAGTCCCATGTAACACCACAGATAACACAGTGATATCTCTGAGTACAGATCATGTAGTAGACGTGTCCTGCAGTCCTATGTAACACCACAGATAACACAGTGATATCTCTGAGTACAGATCATGTAGTAGTGTCCTGCAGTCCTATGTAACACCACAGATAACACAGTGATATCTCTGAGTACAGATCATGTAGTAGATGTGTCCTGCAGTCCTATGTAACACCACAGATAACACAGTGATATCTCTGAGTACAGATCATGTAGTAGATGTGTCCTGCAGTCCTATGTAACACCACAGATAACACAGTGATATCTCTGAGTACAGATCATGTAGTAGATGTGTCCTGCAGTCCTATGTAACACCACAGATAACACAGTGATATCTCTGAGTACAGATCATGTAGTAGATGTGTCCTGCAGTCCCATGTAACACCACAGATAACACAGTGATATCTCTGAGTACAGATCATGTAGTAGATGTGTGCTGCAGTCCCATGTAACACCACAGATAACACAGTGATATCTCTGAGTACAGATCATGTAGTAGATGTGTCCTGCAGTCCCATGTAACACCACAGATAACACAGTGATATCTCTGAGTACAGATCATGTAGTAGATGTCTCCTGCAGTCCTGTGTAACACCACAGATAACACAGTGATATCTCTGAGTACAGATCATGTAGTAGATGTGTCCTGCAGTCCTATGTAACACCACAGATAACACAGTGATATCTCTGAGTACAGATCATGTAGTAGATGTGTCCTGCAGTCCTATGTAACACCACAGATAACACAGTGATATCTCTGAGTACAGATCATGTAGTAGATGTGTCCTGCAGTCCTATGTAACACCACAGATAACACAGTGATATCTCTGAGTACAGATCATGTAGTAGATGCGTCCTGCAGTCCTATGTAACACCACAGATAACACAGTGATATCTCTGAGTACAGATCATGTAGTAGATGTGACCTGCAGTCCTATGTAACACCACAGATAACACAGTGATATCTCTGAGTACAGATCATGTAGTAGATGTGTCCTGCAGTCCCATGTAACAGCACAGATAACACAGTGATATCTCTGAGTACAGATCATGTAGTAGATCTGTCCTGCAGTCCTATGTAACACCACAGATAACACAGTGATATCTCTGAGTACAGATCATGTAGTAGATGTGACCTGCAGTCCTATGTAACACCACAGATAACACAGTGATATCTCTGAGTACAGATCATGTAGTAGAGGTGTCCTGCAGTCCTATGTAACACCACAGATAACACAGTGATATCTCTGAGTACAGATCATGTAGTAGATGTGTCCTGCAGTCCTATGTAACACCACAGATAACACAGTGATATCTCTCTGAGTACAGATCATGTAGTAGATGTGTCCTGCAGTCCTATGTAACACCACAGATAACACAGTGATATCTCTCTGAGTACAGATCATGTAGTAGATGTGTCCTGCAGTCCTATGTAACACCACAGATAACACAGTGATATCTCTGAGTACAGGTGATGTAGTAGATGTGACCTGCAGTCCCATGTAACACCACAGGTAACACAGTGATATCTCTGAGTACAGATCATGTAGTAGATGTGTCCTGCAGTCCCATGTAACACCACAGATAACACAGTGATATCTCTGAGTACAGATCATGCAGTAGATGTGTCCTGCAGTCCTATGTAACACCACAGATAACACAGTGATATCTCTGAGTACAGATCATGTAGTAGATGTGTCCTGCAGTCCTATGTAACAGCACAGATAACACAGTGATATCTCTGAGTACAGATCATGTAGTAGATGTGTCCTGCAGTCCTATGTAACACCACAGATAACACAGTGATATCTCTGAGTACAGATCATGTAGTAGATGTGCCCTGCAGTCCCATGTAACACCACAGATAACACAGTGATATCTCTGAGTACAGATCATGTAGTAGATGTGTCCTGCAGTCCTATGTAACACCACAGATAACACAGTGATATCTCTGAGTACAGATCATGTAGTAGATGCGTCCTGCAGTCCTATGTAACACCACAGATAACACAGTGATATCTCTGAGTACAGATCATGTAGTAGATGTGTCCTGCAGTCCTATGTAACACCACAGATAACACAGTGATATCTCTGAGTACAGATCATGTAGTAGATGTGACCTGCAGTCCTATGTAACACCACAGATAACACAGTGATATCTCTGAGTACAGATCATGTAGTAGATGTGTCCTGCAGTCCTATGTAACACCACAGATAACACAGTGATATCTCTGAGTACAGATCATGTAGTAGATGTGTCCTGCAGTCCTATGTAACACCACAGATAACACAGTGATATATCTGAGTACAGATCATGTAGTAGATGTGTCCTGCAGTCCTATGTAACACCACAGATAACACAGTGATATCTCTGAGTACAGATCATGTAGTAGATGTGTCCTGCAGTCCTACGTAACAGCACAGATAACACAGTGATATCTCTGAGTACAGATCATGTAGTAGATGCGTCCTGCAGTCCTATGTAACACCACAGATAACACAGTGATATCTCTGAGTACAGATCATGTAGTAGATGTGTCCTGCAGTCCCATGTAACACCACAGATAACACAGTGATATCTCTGAGTACAGATCATGTAGTAGATGTGTCCTGCAGTCCTATGTAACACCACAGATAACACAGTGATATCTCTGAGTACAGATCATGTAGTAGATGTGTCCTGCAGTCCTATGTAACACCACAGATAACACAGTGATATCTCTGAGTACAGATCATGTAGTAGATGCGTCCTGCAGTCCTATGTAACACCACAGATAACACAGTGATATCTCTGAGTACAGATCATGTAGTAGATGTGTCCTGCAGTCCCATGTAACAGCACAGATAACACAGTGATATCTCTGAGTACAGATCATGTAGTAGATGTGTCCTGCAGTCCTATGTAACACCACAGATAACACAGTGATATCTCTGAGTACAGATCATGTAGTAGATGTGTCCTGCAGTCCTATGTAACACCACAGATAACACAGTGATATCTCTGAGTACAGATCATATAGTAGAGGTGTCCTGCAGTCCTATGTAACAGCACAGATAACACAGTGGTGACCCTACAGGTTATGGTGATGTGTCAGCGGGTTCAGGCTGTAATAAACCTATATAAATAGAAATAAACCTTCACCTCTTCTGGTTATTTCCTATAAAGCTTCGGTATTCTGGATTTTTCCTGTATTATGTAGGTGACATATATAGTCAGTGACCTTTCTACTACCTCCATATAACTTCCTGGAGACCCTATAGAATGTACTCATGGCTTCCTAGCGGAAGGTTTCGATAATAGCCGTCATGTAATAATATGCTGATCAGTAGATAAGAGAATTTCCTTGATGGCTCAGTGGGTATAATAATATCAGAGTAATAAAAGGATGATGGACCCAGAGGGCAAATATCTCTAGCAACAGCAAAGATAACTACTACTACTCCTATCCTGTATACATGGGCACAGCACAGTACTACTACTCCTATCCTGTATATATGTACAGTGTCCTCCCTCCTGTGCAGTCTGTACTATGTGCAGTGTCCTCCCTCCTATGCAGTCTGTACTATGTGCAGTGTCCTCCCTCCTGTGCAGTCTGTACTATGTGCAGTGTCCTCCTCCTGTGCAGTCTGTACTATGTGCAGTGTCCTCCCTCCTGTGCAGTCTGTACTATGTGCAGTGTCCTCCTCCTGTGCAGTCTGTACTATGTGCAGTGTCCTCCTCCTGTGCAGTCTGTACTATGTGCAGTGTCCTCCCTCCTATGCAGTCTGTACTATGTGCAGTGTCCTCCCTCCTGTGCAGTCTGTACTATGTGCAGTGTCCTCTCTCCTGTGCAGTCTGTACTATGTGCAGTGTCCTCCCTCCTGTGCAGTCTGTACTATGTGCAGTGTCCTCCCTCCTGTGCAGTCTGTACTATTTGCAGTGTCCTCCCTCCTGTGCAGTCTGTACTATGTGCAGTGTCCTCCTCCTGTGCAGTCTGTACTATGTGCAGTGTCCTCCTCCTGTGCAGTCTGTACTATGTGCAGTGTCCTCCTCCTGTGCAGTCTGTACTATGTGCAGTGTCCTCCCTCCTGTGCAGTCTGTACTATGTGCAGTGTCCTCCCTCCTGTGCAGTCTGTACTATGTGCAGTGTCCTCCCTCCTGTGCAGTCTGTACTATGTGCAGTGTCCTCCCTCCTGTGCAGTCTGTACTATGTGCAGTGTCCTCCCTCCTGTGCAGTCTGTACTATGTGCAGTGTCCTCCCTCCTGTGCAGTCTGTACTATGTGCAGTGTCCTCCTCCTGTGCAGTCTGTACTATGTGCAGTGGCCTCCCCTCCTGTGCAGTCTGTACTATGTGCAGTGTCCTCCCTCCTGTGCAGTCTGTACTATGTGCAGTGTCCTCTCTCCTGTGCAGTCTGTACTATGTGCAGTGTCCTCCCTCCTGTGCAGTCTGTACTATGTGCAGTGTCCTCCCTCCTGTGCAGTCTGTACTATGTGCAGTGTCCTCCTCCTGTGCAGTCTGTACTATGTGCAGTGTCCTCCCTCCTGTGCAGTCTGTACTATGTGCAGTGTCCTCTCTCCTGTGCAGTCTGTACTATGTGCAGTGTCCTCCCTCCTGTGCAGTCTGTACTATGTGCAGTGTCCTCTCTCCTGTGCAGTCTGTACTATGTGCAGTGTCCTCTCTCCTGTGCAGTCTGTACTATGTGCAGTGTCCTCCCTTCTGTGCAGTCTGTACTATGTGCAGTGTCCTCCCTCCTGTGCAGTCTGTACTATGTGCAGTGTCCACCCTCCTGTGCAGTCTGTACTATGTGCAGTGTCCTCCTCCTGTGCAGTCTGTACTATGTGCAGTGTCCTCCCTCCTGTGCAGTCTGTACTATGTGCAGTGTCCTCCCTCCTGTGCAGTCTGTACTATGTGCATTGTTCCCCTCCTGTGCAGTCTGTACTATGTGCAGTGTTCCCCTCCTGTGCAGTCTGTACTATGTGCAGTGTCCTCCTCCTGTGCAGTCTGTACTATGTGCAGTGTCCTCCCTCCTGTGCAGTCTGTACTATGTGCAGTGTTCCCCTCCTGTGCAGTCTGTACTATGTGCAGTGTCCTCCCTCCTGTGCAGTCTGTACTATGTGCAGTGTCCTCCTCCTGTGCAGTCTGTACTATGTGCAGGGTCCTCCCTCCTGTGCAGTCTGTACTATGTGCAGTGTCCTCCCTCCTGTGCAGTCTGTACTATGTGCAGTGTCCTCTCTCCTGTGCAGTCTGTACTATGTGCAGTGTCCTCCTCCTGTGCAGTCTGTACTATGTGCAGTGTCCTCCTCCTGTGCAGTCTGTACTATGTGCAGTGTCCTCCCTCCTGTGCAGTCTGTACTATGTGCAGTGTCCTCTCTCCTGTGCAGTGTCCTCTCTCCTGTGCAGTGTCCTCCCTCCTGTGCAGTGTCCTCTCTCCTGTGCAGTGTCCTCTCTCCTGTGCAGAGTCCTCCCTGCTGTGCAGTGTCCTCTCTCCTGTGCAGTGTCCTCCCTCCTGTGCAGTGTCCTCTCTGCTGTGCAGTGTCCTCCCTCCTGTGCAGTGTCCTCTCTCCTGTGCAGTGTCCTCTCTCCTGTGCACTGTCCTCCCTCCCGTGCACTGTCCTCCCTCCCGTGCAGTGTCCTCCCTCCTGTGCAGTGTCCTCCCTCCTGTGCAGTGTCCTCTCTCCTGTGCAGTGTCCTCTCTCCTGTGCAGAGTCCTCTCTCCTGTGCACTGTCCTCCCTCCCGTGCACTGTCCTCCCTCCCGTGCAGTGTCCTCCCTCCTGTGCAGTGTCCTCCCTCCTGTGCAGTGTCCTCCCTCCTGTGCAGTGTCCTCTCTCCTGTGCAGTGTCCTCCCTCCTGTGCAGAGTCCTCCCTGCTGTGCAGTGTCCTCTCTCCTGTGCAGTGTCCTCTCTCCTGTGCAGTGTCCTCCCTCCTGTGCAGTGTCCTCTCTCCTGTGCAGTGTCCTCTCTCCTGTGCAGAGTCCTCTCTCCTGTGCACTGTCCTCCCTCCCGTGCACTGTCCTCCCTCCCGTGCAGTGTCTTCCCTCCTGTGCAGTGTCCTCCCTCCTGTGCAGTGTCCTCTCTCCTGTGCAGTGTCCTCCCTCCAGTGCAGTGTCCTCCCTCCTGTGCAGTGTCCTCCCTCCTGTGCAGTGTCCTCTCTCCTGTGCAGTGTCCTTTCCCCTGTGCAGTGTCCTCCCTCCTGTGCAGTGTCCTCCCTCCTGTGCAGTGTCCTCCCTCCTGTGCAGTGTCCTCTCTCCAGTGCAGTGTCATCCCTCCTGTGCAGTGTCCTCTCTCCTGTGCAGTGTCCTCTCTCCTGTGCAGTGTCCTCCCTCCTTTGCAGTGTCCTCTCTCCTGTGCAGTGTCCTCTCTCCTGTGCAGTGTCCTCTCTCCTGTGCAGTGTCCTCCCTCCTGTGCAGTGTCCTCCCTCCTGTGCACTGTCCTCCCTCCTTTGCAGTGTCCTCCCTCATGTGCAGTGTCCTCCCTCCTGTGCAGTGTCCTCCCTCCTGTGCAGTGTCCTCTCTCCTGTGCAGTGTCCTCCCTCCAGTGCAGTGTCCTCCCTCCTGTGCAGTGTCCTCCCTCCTGTGCAGTGTCCTCTCTCCTGTGCAGTGTCCTTTCCCCTGTGCAGTGTCCTCCCTCCTGTGCAGTGTCCTCCCTCCTGTGCAGTGTCCTCCCTCCTGTGCAGTGTCCTCCCTCCTGTGCAGTGTCCTCTCTCCTGTGCAGTGTCCTCCCTCCTGTGCAGAGTCCTCCCTGCTGTGCAGTGTCCTCTCTCCTGTGCAGTGTCCTCCCTCCTGTGCAGTGTCCTCTCTCCTGTGCAGTGTCCTCCCTCCTGTGCAGTGTCCTCTCTCCTGTGCAGTGTCCTCTCTCCTGTGCAGAGTCCTCTCTCCTGTGCACTGTCCTCCCTCCCGTGCACTGTCCTCCCTCCCGTGCAGTGTCCTCCCTCCTGTGCAGTGTCCTCCCTCCTGTGCAGTGTCCTCCCTCCTGTGCAGTGTCCTCCCTCCTGTGCAGTGTCCTCTCTCCTGTGCAGTGTCCTCCCTCCAGTGCAGTGTCCTCCCTCCTGTGCAGTGTCCTCCCTCCTGTGCAGTGTCCTCTCTCCTGTGCAGTGTCCTTTCCCCTGTGCAGTGTCCTCCCTCCTGTGCAGTGTCCTCCCTCCTGTGCAGTGTCCTCCCTCCTGTGCAGTGTCCTCTCTCCAGTGCAGTGTCATCCCTCCTGTGCAGTGTCCTCTCTCCTGTGCAGTGTCCTCTCTCCTGTGCAGTGTCCTCCCTCCTTTGCAGTGTCCTCTCTCCTGTGCAGTGTCCTCTCTCCTGTGCAGTGTCCTCTCTCCTGTGCAGTGTCCTCCCTCCTGTGCACTGTCCTCCCTCCTTTGCAGTGTCCTCCCTCATGTGCAGTGTCCTCCCTCCTGTGCAGTGTCCTCCCTCCTGTGCAGTGTCCTCTCTCCTGTGCAGTGTCCTCCCTCCAGTGCAGTGTCCTCCCTCCTGTGCAGTGTCCTCCCTCCTGTGCAGTGTCCTCTCTCCTGTGCAGTGTCCTTTCCCCTGTGCAGTGTCCTCCCTCCTGTGCAGTGTCCTCCCTCCTGTGCAGTGTCCTCCCTCCTGTGCAGTGTCCTCTCTCCAGTGCAGTGTCATCCCTCCTGTGCAGTGCCCTCCCTCCTGTGCAGTGTCCTCCCTCCTGTGCAGTGTCCTCTCTCCTGTGCAGTGTCCTCCCTCCTTTGCAGTGTCCTCTCTCCTGTGCAGTGTCCTCCCTCCTGTGCAGTGTCCTCTCTCCTGTGCAGTGTCCTCCCTCCAGTGCAGTGTCCTCCCTCCTGTGCAGTGTCCTACCTCCTTTGCAGTGTCCTCCCTCCTGTGCAGTGTCCTCTCTCCTGTGCAGTGTCCTCCCTCCAGTGCAGTGTCCTCCCTCCTGTGCAGTGTCCTCCCTCCTGTGCAGTGTCCTCCCTCCTGTGCACTGTCCTCCCTCCTTTGCAGTGTCCTCCCTCATGTGCAGTGTCCTCCCTCCTGTGCACTGTCCTCCCTCCAGTGCAGTGTCCTCTCTCCTGTGCAGTGTCCTCCCTCCTGTGCAGTGTCCTCTCTCCTGTGCAGTGTCCTCTCTCCTGTGCAGTGTCCTCTCTCCTGTGCAGTGTCTAATGTTAGATAGGACTGCAGGTCACATCTGTGCACAGAGATGCGGTTGATATTGAATAATTACCTTTGTGTTGAGTCATTTTGTTACTTTGTTGATGATTTTCCTGTTTCTTGGATTTGCTCCAATGAGATAATTATAAATTGTGTTTTGCTTTTTGACTCATTTCGATGAGGAAATTCATTTAAAAAAAGAGGCAAAAATTTATAGCCTGAAATTTATCTCTTCAACTTTTACATTTTATATTTTCCACGGGGACAGAATTAAAGGGATTGTCCTTTTTAGCAAATCATTGCTATTGTTTGTGTAAATAATACATTGTATATTATACTTTCTGTATCATTTCCTTTGGCTTTCTACACCTCTGCTTGCTGTTTTCTTCAGGCAACAGGAAGATTCTTTTTTTACTCCCTGCAGATTAAGACTTCCAGGGAATGCGTGCACACAGGGACGCAGCGCTCCGGAGAGGTGGGAAGATTGAGTCACCCAAGGGCAAGATGCAACGTTTCACCTCCTGAATGCCTGACAATTGCTCCGCTGAGGGGATGAAACGTTGTATATTTCCACTTGGGTGACTAAATCTTCACCTGTAAAGAAAGCGGCTTACCTGTGGCTACTCTGCTGTCCATGGTCATCCAGTGTCACACAGGTGCACTACTCATTCCATCCCTGGTCATGTGATGTCACACAGGTGCACTACTCATTCCATCCCTGGTTATGTGATGTCACACAGGTGCACTACTCATTCCATCCCTGGTTATGTGATGTCACACAGGTGCACTACTCATTCCATCCCTGGTTATGTGATGTCACACAGGTGCACTACTCATTCCATCCCTGGTTATGTGATGTCACACAGGTGCACAGCTCGTTATATTCCTGGTTATGTGATGTCACACAGGTGCACTACTCATTCCATCCCTGGTCATGTGATGTCACACAGGTGCACTACTCATTCCATCCCTGGTCATGTGATGTCACACAGGTGCACTACTCATTCCATCCCTGGTTATGCACGGGTCGCACGGGTCGTTATATTCCTGGTTATGTGATGTCACACAGGCAGGGCCGGTTCTAGACAAAGTGGGGCCCTGGGCAAAACTAAAAGTGGGGCCCCAAAATAAAACTATTTTATGACCAGTCACAGTCAGCAAGAGGCTCCTTTAGTCTGGTAAAACAAACTGTAATATGGGAGAATTTTATAGGAGATAGATCATAGGATGATTGATGGGCAGCATGGTGGCTCCGTGATTAGCACTACAGCCTTGCAGCGCTGGTCAACATCTGCAAAGATTTTGTATGTTCTCTCTGTGTGGGTTTCCTCCGGGTCCTCCGGTTTCCTCCCACACTCCAAAAAATTACTGGTAGGTTGATTAGACTGTGAGGCCCATTGGGGAGAGGGACCGATATTTTCTGAAAGCAGACACTTGCCTCATTTTCAAAATTGCATCAAAGATTTTATAGACACAGGCGCCTTCATGCAATTTTGATTCAAATTCAAATTAGCTTGGTTTATGGATGTATAGTTATTTATTTGGGTTACCATTGTCTAAGGAACAGACAATGATACATCTGTGTGAATTTTCTGCAGTTCCCTTTGCTGCATATTTTGGTGAATATATTAGTGTGGGGTCTGTATCATCTCCTCACATCTTACTGGTTTAGGAAAGTAGATTTTCTTTATATAAGTATTCCACTCATTCCACACAGGAGCACGACTCCTCATATCCCTGGTCATGTGATGTCACACAGGTGCACGGCTCGTTATATCGCTGGTCATGTGATGTCACACAGGCGCACGACTCCTCATATCCCTGGTCATGTGATGTCACACAGGTGCGCGGCTCGTTATATACCTGGTCATGTGATGTCACACAGGTGCACGGCTCGTTATATCCCTGGTCATGTGATGTCACACAGGTGCGCGGCTCGTTATATACCTGGTCATGTGATGTCACACAGGTGCACGGCTCGTTATATCCCTGGTCATGTGATGTCACACAGGTGCACGGCTCGTTATATCCCTGGTCATGTGATGTCACACAGGTGCACGGCTCGTTATATCCCTGGTCATGTGATGTCACACAGGTGCACGGCTCGTTATATCCCCGGTCATGTGATGTCACACAGGTGCACGGCTCGTTATATCCCTGGTCATGTGATGTCACACAGGTGCACGGCTCCTTATATCCCTGGTCATGTGATGTCACACAGGTGCACGGCTCCTTATATCCCTGGTCATGTGATGTCACACAGGTGCACGGCTCCTTATATCCCTGGTCATGTGATGTCACACAGGTGCACGGCTCGTTATATCCCTGGTCATGTGATGTCACACAGGTGCGCGGCTCGTTATATCCCTGGTCATGTGATGTCACACAGGTGCGCGGCTCGTTATATCCCTGGTCATGTGATGTCACACAGGTGCACGGCTCGTTATATCCCTGGTCATGTGATGTCACACAGGTGCACGGCTCGTTATATCCCTGGTCATGTGATGTCACACAGGTGCGCGGCTCGTTATATCCCTGGTCATGTGATGTCACACAGGTGCACGGCTCGGTATATCCCTGGTCATGTGATGTCACACAGGTGGACAGCTCGTTATATCCCTGGTCATGTGATGTCACACAGGTGGACAGCTCGTTATATCCCTGGTCATGTGATGTCACACAGGTGCACGGCTCGTTATATCCCCGATCATGTGATGTCACACAGGTGCACGGCTCGTTATATCCCTGGTCATGTGATGTCACACAGGTGCACGGCTCGTTATATCCCCGGTCATGTGATGTCACACAGGTGCACGGCTCGTTATATCCCTGGTCATGTGATGTCACACAGGTGCACGACTCCTCATATCCCTGGTCATGTGATGTCACACAGGTGCACGGCTCGTTATATCCCTGGTCATGTGATGTCACACAGGTGCACGGCTCGTTATATCCCCGGTCATGTGATGTCACACAGGTGCACGGCTCGTTATATCCCTGGTCATGTGATGTCACACAGGTGCACGACTCCTCATATCCCTGGTCATGTGATGTCACACAGGTGCACGGCTCGTTATATCCCTGGTCATGTGATGTCACACAGGTGCACGGCTCCTTATATCCCTGGTCATGTGATGTCACACAGGTGCACGGCTCGTTATATCCCTGGTCATGTGATGTCACACAGGTGCACGGCTCGTTATATCCCCGGTCATGTGATGTCACACAGGTGCACGGCTCGTTATATCCCTGGTCATGTGATGTCACACAGGTGCACGGCTCCTTATATCCCTGGTCATGTGATGTCACACAGGTGCACGGCTCGTTATATCCCTGGTCATGTGATGTCACACAGGTGCACGGCTCCTTATATCCCTGGTCATGTGATGTCACACAGGTGCACGGCTCGTTATATCCCTGGTCATGTGATGTCACACAGGTGCACGGCTCCTTATATCCCTGGTCATGTGATGTCACACAGGTGCACGGCTCATTATATCCCTGGTCATGTGATGTCACACAGGTGCGCGGCTCGTTATATCCCTGGTCATGTGATGTCACACAGGTGCGCGGCTCGTTATATCCCTGGTCATGTGATGTCACACAGGTGCACGGCTCGGTATATCCCTGGTCATGTGATGTCACACAGGTGGACAGCTCGTTATATCCCTGGTCATGTGATGTCACACAGGTGCACGGCTCGTTATATCCCTGATCATGTGATGTCACACAGGTGCACGGCTCATTATATCCCTGGTTATGTGATGTCACACAGGTGCGCGGCTCGTTATATCCCTGGTCATGTGATGTCACACAGGTGCACGGCTCGTTATATCCCTGGTCATGTGATGTCACACAGGTGCACGGCTCGTTATATCCCTGGTCATGTGATGTCACACAGGTGCGCGGCTCGTTATATCCCTGGTCATGTGATGTCACACAGGTGCACGGCTCGTTATATCCCTGGTCATGTGATGTCACACAGGTGCGCGGCTCGTTATATCCCTGGTCATGTGATGTCACACAGGTGCGCGGCTCGTTATATCCCTGGTCATGTGATGTCACACAGGTGCACGGCTCGGTATATCCCTGGTCATGTGATGTCACACAGGTGGACAGCTCGTTATATCCCTGGTCATGTGATGTCACACAGGTGCACGGCTCGTTATATCCCTGATCATGTGATGTCACACAGGTGCACGGCTCATTATATCCCTGGTTATGTGATGTCACACAGGTGCGCGGCTCATTATATCCCTGGTTATGTGATGTCACACAGGTGCACGGCTCGTTATATCCCTGGTCATGTGATGTCACACAGGTGCACGGCTCGGTATATCCCTGGTCATGTGATGTCACACAGGTGGACAGCTCGTTATATCCCTGGTCATGTGATGTCACACAGGTGCACGGCTCGTTATATCCCTGATCATGTGATGTCACACAGGTGCACGGCTCATTATATCCCTGGTTATGTGATGTCACACAGGTGCGCGGCTCATTATATCCCTGGTTATGTGATGTCACACAGGTGCACGGCTCGTTATATCCCTGGTCATGTGATGTCACACAGGTGCACGGCTCGTTATATCCCTGGTCATGTGATGTCACACAGGTGCGCGGCTCGTTATATCCCTGGTCATGTGATGTCACACAGGTGCGCGGCTCGTTATATCCCTGGTCATGTGATGTCACACAGGTGCACGGCTCCTTATATCCCTGGTCATGTGATGTCACACAGGTGCACGGCTCGTTATATCCCTGGTCATGTGATGTCACACAGGTGCACGGCTCGTTATATCCCTGGTCATGTGATGTCACACAGGTGCGCGGCTCGTTATATCACTGGTCATGTGATGTCACACAGGTGCGCGGCTCGTTATATCCCTGGTCATGTGATGTCACACAGGTGCACGGCTCGTTATATCCCTGGTCATGTGATGTCACACAGGTGCACGGCTCGTTATATCCCTGGTCATGTGATGTCACACAGGTGCACGGCTCGTTATATCCCTGGTCATGTGATGTCACACAGGTGCGCGGCTCGTTATATCCCTGGTCATGGGATGTCACACAGGTGCACGGCTCGTTATATCCCTGGTCATGTGATGTCAGGGATAGCCGCCAGCCGAGTCTATGTGGACTCCTGGCCTCCGCCAGAGCCACCAGGTCGCTCCACGAGGCAGGCAGGACCACGGGAAGGCAGGACCACGGGAAGGCAGGACCTCGGGAAGGCAGGGCCACGGGAATGCAGGACCTCAGGAAGGCAGGACCATGAGAAGGCAGGACCTCGGGAAGGCAGGACCTCGGGAAGGCAGAGCCACAGAAAGGCAGGGCCACGTGAAGGCAGGACCACGGGAAGGAAGGGCCACGGGAGGCCACAGGATTACAGGACCGCCAAAGGATTGGAACACGGGACCACGTCACAGGCTTCTGGAAACGCTAAAGAGGCTTTCTCTTCAGCAGAATGACCTGAAGATCCAGCAGGGGATGCTGGGAGTCGCCGGGATATAGAGGAACCCGGAAATGCCAGCGCCAAAAAAGAAGGGGCGCACAAGCCCTAGCAGCGGGAGAGCGGAGCCTAGCCCGAACGCAGACCTGCAGCTTGGACGGGACCACAACGGAGCCATCAGGAGCCAGGAAAGGTAAGTAGCGATCGAGAGCGGGGCAGCGGCAGGAGCGCGGAGGAGAACGGGATCCGCAATCCACCATAACATCACACTGCCTGTATATACTATCTGTGTGCTGTGTGCAGAGTCTCCAGTGTATACTATGAGATGTAACATCACACTGCCTGTCTATACTATCTGTGTGCTGTGTGCAGAGTCTCCAGTGTATCCTATGAGATGTGACATCACACTGCCTGTCTATACTATCTGTGTGCTGTGTGCAGGGTCTCCAGTGTATCCTATGAGATGTGACATCACACTGCCTGTCTATACTATCTGTGTGCTGTGTGCAGAGTCCCCAGTGTATCCTATGAGATGTGACATCACACTGCCTGTATATACTATCTGTGTGCTGTGTGCAGAGCCTCCAGTGTATCCTATGAGATGTAACATCACACTGCCTGTCTATACTATCTGTGTGCTGTGTGCAGAGTCTCCAGTGTATCCTATGAGATGTGACATCACACTGCCTGTCTATACTATCTGTGTGCTGTGTGCAGAGCCTCCAGTGTATCCTATGAGATGTGACATCACACTGCCTGTCTATACTATCTGTGTGCTGTGTGCAGGGTCTCCAGTGTATCCTATGAGATGTGACATCACACTGCCTGTCTATACTATCTGTGTGTGCTGTGTGCAGGGTCTCCAGTGTATCCTATGAGATGTGACATCACACTGCCTGTCTATACTATCTGTGTGTGCTGTGTGCAGAGTCTCCAGTGTATCCTATGAGATGTGACATCACACTGCCTGTCTATACTATCTGTGTGCTGTGTGCAGGGTCTCCAGTGTATCCTATGAGATGTAACATCACACTGCCTGTCTATACCATCTGTGTGTACTGCGTGCAGAGTCTCCAGTGTATCCTATGAGATGTGACATCACACTGCCTGTCTATACTATCTGTGTGCTGTGTGCAGGGTCTCCAGTGTATCCTATGAGATGTGACATCACACTGCCTGTCTATACTATCTGTGTGCTGTGTGCAGGGTCTCCAGTGTATCCTATGAGATGTGACATCACACTGCCTGTCTATACTATCTGTGTGCTGTGTGCAGAGTCTCCAGTGTATCCTATGAGATGTGACATCACACTGCCTGTCTATACTATCTGTGTGCTGTGTGCAGAGTCTCCAGTGTATCCTATGAGATGTGACATCACACTGCCTGTCTATACTATCTGTGTGTGCTGTGTGCAGGGTCTCCAGTGTATCCTATGAGATGTGACATCACACTGCCTGTATATACTATCTGTGTGCTGTGTGCAGAGTCTCCAGTGTATCCTATGAGATGTAACATCACACTGCCTGTATATACTATCTGTGTGCTGTGTGCAGAGTCTCCAGTGTATCCTATGAGATGTGACATCACACTGCCTGTATATACTATCTGTATGCTGTGTGCAGAGTCTCCAGTGTATCCTATGAGATGTGACATCACACTGCCTGTCTATACTATCTGTGTGTGCTGTGTGCAGAGTCTCCAGTGTATCCTATGAGATGTGACATCACACTGCCTGTATATACTATCTGTATGCTGTGTGCAGAGTCTCCAGTGTATCCTATGAGATGTGACATCACACTGCCTGTCTATACTATCTGTGTGTGCTGTGTGCAGAGTCTCCAGTGTATCCTATGAGATGTGACATCACACTGCCTGTATATACTATCTGTGTGCTGTTTGCAGAGTCTCCAGTGTATCCTATGAGATGTGACATCACACTGCCTGTCTATACTATCTGTGTGCTGTGTGCAGAGCCTCCAGTGTATCCTATGAGATGTGACATCACACTGCCTGTCTATACTATCTGTGTGCTGTGTGCAGAGTCTCCAGTGTATCCTATGAGATGTGACATCACACTGCCTGTCTATACTATCTGTGTGCTGTGTGCAGGGTCTCCAGTGTATCCTATGAGATGTAAAATCACACTGCCTGTCTATACTATCTGTGTGCTGTGTACACAGTCTCCAGTGTATCCTATGAGATGTAACATCACACTGCCTGTCTATACTATCTGTGTGCTGTGTGCAGAGTCTCCAGTGTATCCTATGAGATGTAACATCACACTGCCTGTCTATACTATCTGTGTGCTGTGTGCAGGGTCTCCAGTGTATCCTATGAGATGTGACATCACACTGCCTGTCTATACTATCTGTGTGCTGTGTGCAGAGCATCCAGTGTATACTATGAGATGTGACATCACACTGCCTGTCTATACTATCTGTGTGCTGTGTGCAGAGTCTCCAGTGTATCCTATGAGATGTAACATCACACTGCCTGTCTATACTATCTGTGTGCTGTGTGCAGAGCCTCCAGTGTATCCTATGAGATGTAACATCACACTGCCTGTCTATACTATCTGTGTGCTGTGTGCAGAGTCTCCAGTGTATCCTATGAGACGTAACATCACACTGCCTGTCTATACTATCTGTGTGCTGTGTGCAGAGTCTCCAGTGTATCCTATGAGATGTGACATCACACTGCCTGTCTATACTATCTGTGTGCAGAGTCTCCAGTGTATCCTATGAGATGTAACATCACACTGCCTGTCTATACTATCTGTGTGCTGTGTGCAGGGTCTCCAGTGTATCCTATGAGATGTGACATCACACTGCCTGTCTATACTATCTGTGTGCTGTGTGCAGGGTCTCCAGTGTATCCTATGAGATGTGACATCACACTGCCTGTCTATACTATCTGTGTGTGCTGTGTGCAGAGTCTCCAGTGTATCCTATGAGATGTGACATCACACTGCCTGTCTATACTATCTGTGTGCTGTGTGCAGAGTCTCCAGTGTATCCTATGAGATGTGACATCACACTGCCTGTCTATACTATCTGTGTGCTGTGTGCAGGGTCTCCAGTGTATCCTATGAGATGTGACATCACACTGCCTGTCTATACTATCTGTGTGCTGTGTGCAGAGTCTCCAGTGTATCCTATGAGATGTGACATCACACTGCCTGTCTATACTATCTGTGTGCTGTGTGCAGGGTCTCCAGTGTATCCTATGAGATGTGACATCACACTGCCTGTCTATACTATCTGTGTGCTGTGTGCAGTCTCCAGTGTATCCTATGAGATGTAACATCACACTGCCTGTCTATACTATCTGTGTGCTGTGTGCAGAGTCTCCAGTGTATCCTATGAGATGTGACATCACACTGCCTGTCTATACTATCTGTGTGCTGTGTGCAGGGCCTCCAGTGTATCCTATGAGATGTGACATCACACTGCCTGTCTATACTATCTGTGTGTGCTGTGTGCAGGGTCTCCAGTGTATCCTATGAGATGTGACATCACACTGCCTGTCTATACTATCTGTGTGCTGTGTGCAGAGTCTCCAGTGTATCCTATGAGATGTGACATCACACTGCCTGTCTATACTATCTGTGTGCTGTGTGCAGAGTCTCCAGTGTATCCTATGAGATGTAACATCACACTGCCTGTCCATACTATCTGTGTGCTGTGTGCAGGGTCTCCAGTGTATCCTATGAGATGTGACATCACACTGCCTGTCTATACTATTTGTGTGCTGTGTGCAGAGCCTCCAGTGTATCCTATGAGATGTGACATCACACTGCCTGTCTATACTATCTGTGTGCTGTGTGCAGAGTCTCCAGTGTATCCTATAAGATGTGACATCACACTGCCTGTCTATACTATCTGTGTGCTGTGTGCAGAGTCTCCAGTGTATCCTATGAGATGTGACATCACACTGCCTGTCTATACTATCTGTGTGCTGTGTGCAGAGTCTCCAGTGTATCCTATGAGATGTGACATCACACTGCCTGTCTATACTATCTGTGTGCTGTGTGCAGGGTCTCCAGTGTATCCTATGAGATGTGACATCACACTGCCTGTCTATACTATCTGTGTGCTGTGTGCAGAGTCTCCAGTGTATCCTATGAGATGTAACATCACACTGCCTGTCTATACTATCTGTGTGTGCTGTGTGCAGAGCCTCCAGTGTATCCTATGAGATGTGACATCACACTGCCTGTCTATACTATCTGTGTGCTGTGTGCAGGGCCTCCAGTGTATCCTATGAGATGTGACATCACACTGCCTGTCTATACTATCTGTGTGCTGTGTGCAGAGCCTCCAGTGTATCCTATGAGATGTGACATCACACTGCCTGTCTATACTATCTGTGTGCTGTGTGCAGAGTCTCCAGTGTACCCTATGAGATGTGACATCACACTGCCTGTCCATACTATCTGTGTGCTGTGTGCAGGGTCTCCAGTGTATCCTATGAGATGTGACATCACACTGCCTGTCTATACTATCTGTGTGCTGTGTGCAGAGTCTCCAGTGTATCCTATGAGATGTGACATCACACTGCCTGTCTATACTATCTGTGTGCTGTGTGCAGGGTCTCCAGTGTATCCTATGAGATGTAACATCACACTGCCTGTCTATACTATCTGTGTGCTGTGTGCAGAGTCTCCAGTGTATCCTATGAGATGTGACATCACACTGCCTGTCTATACTATCTGTGTGCTGTGTGCAGAGTCCCCAGTGTATCCTATGAGATGTGACATCACACTGCCTGTCTATACTATCTGTGTGCTGTGTGCAGAGTCTCCAGTGTATCCTATGAGATGTGACATCACACTGCCTGTCTATACTATCTGTGTGTGCTGTGTGCAGGGTCTCCAGTGTATACTATGAGATGTAACATCACACTGCCTGTCTATACTATCTGTGTGCTGTGTGCAGAGTCCCCAGTGTATCCTATGAGATGTGACATCACACTGCCTGTCTATACTATCTGTGTGCTGTGTGCAGAGTCTCTAGTGTATCCTATGAGATGTGACATCACACTGCCTGTCTATACTATCTGTGTGTGCTGTGTGCAGGGTCTCCAGTGTATACTATGAGATGTAACATCACACTGCCTGTCTATACTATCTGTGTGCTGTGTGCAGAGTCCCCAGTGTATCCTATGAGATGTGACATCACACTGCCTGTCTATACTATCTGTGTGCTGTGTGCAGAGTCTCCAGTGTATCCTATGAGATGTGACATCACACTGCCTGTCTATACTATCTGTGTGCTGTGTGCAGAGTCCCCAGTGTATCCTATGAGATGTGACATCACACTGCCTGTCTATACTATCTGTGTGCTGTGTGCAGAGTCTCCAGTGTATCCTATGAGATGTGACATCACACTGCCTGTCTATACTATCTGTGTGCTGTGTGCAGAGTCTCCAGTGTATCCTATGAGATGTGACATCACACTGCCTGTATATACTATCTGTGTGCTGTGTGCAGAGTCTCCAGTGTATCCTATGAGATGTGACATCACACTGCCTGTCTATACTATCTGTGTGCTGTGTGCAGAGTCTCCAGTGTATCCTATGAGATGTGACATCACACTGCCTGTCTATACTATCTGTGTGCTGTGTGCAGAGTCTCCAGTGTATCCTATGAGATGTAACATCACACTGCCTGTATATACTATCTGTGTGTGCTGTGTGCAGAGTCTCCAGTGTATCCTATGAGATGTGACATCACACTGCCTGTCTATACTATCCGTGTGCTGTGTGCAGAGTCTCCAGTGTATCCTATGAGATGTGACATCACACTGCCTGTCTATACTATCTGTGTGCTGTGTGCAGGGTCTCCAGTGTATCCTATGAGATGTGACATCACACTGCCTGTCTATACTATCTGTGTGCTGTGTGCAGGGTCTCCAGTGTATCCTATGAGATGTGACATCACACTGCCTGTCTATACTATCTGTGTGCTGTGTGAGATATCATGGAGGGTCTGGAAGGTGTTACGGTAAATTTTTCTGTACACGATAAATCATATGAGAGAGAACACTGGAGACTCCTGTGGTGACACGTGATGCAGTTTCTATCGTTGTGACGCTTTATAATTCTCGGATCTGCGTTGTCTATTCCACCAATTCTGTCCGTGTTTTCTTCCCTCCTTGTTCTCTGCTTTTCTTCCTGAGGATTGGGGATCATCCAGATGTTAAGAGCTGGGATAATGTATGAGACGCTGGGCGCGGGGTCGCAGGACCACGTAGCGGCACTTAGTGTAAGTTCCATGTGCGGATCAATAGCATTAGAGGCTCAGCGCCGCAGCACGGACACGCCGCCGCGCCATCAATTACCGCCAGCACAGAGAAGACTCTGACAAGCAATTGTATCGCGATGAAAGATCCCTTTAATGGGAAAGCCAGGTCCGTGCCTAAGTGCCGGGAGCGCCTATGGAAGCGCAGGCAGAGCATTAACCCATCGGTGCCCTGGCACATGGAGAAGCAGAATCTGCAGAATTTTACTCCAGTCACATCTAGAGCAGTTGGTCCCATTATTTTCCATCTGGGTGCACAGGACTCCCCCCTATGGACATGTATTGTGGGTCTTCACTGGTCTATAATGAGAGGCGTCATTTCACATTGGTAAAAGGTTCGGATACTACAGGAGGTGTAAAGCAGAAGTGTGAATGCAGCTCTGGATGTGACTGGTGCATCAGAGTAATAAAGGAGATGAATATACAGAAGACACGATTATATATGCAGATGATATGGAGATGTAGACGGCAAGTGATGCTCCAAAGCCGAGGAAGGGAAACTTTTAATATTCAGCGAGTGTCAGAGTAAGTTATAGGAGAACTTTACTCCAGTCCCTGCCAAACATCCGTCTACCTGATCCCCTGCAAATCATGAGGCTGACAGAGCGCCGCGGCGGGGGAAGTAAGTGAACCCTGTAGGATTTCCTGAATGACTTGGTTACATAATGTCATGACATTCATCTGTCTATAGGGAATGATAAAATAATACCGTCAGATGGTGAGTCATGGAGACGCCATGCGGTTACCAGGGGAAACCGTGTCAGGGCTGTCACCGGTAACATCAGGTCCTCACACCGAGCATAACAACATCTGGCGGCTGCTGCGATGATCTACAGAGGAGGTGATTATAGAGAGATACAATGTATCAATGGAGTGAAACGGTTACAGAACAATGGGCTGTCATCACAATGACCGGGGGAGGAATGTCCCAGAAGGTTCTGCAGAACCTGCTGGATGGTGGGTACCTCGCTAGGGTCCAGTGTGAAGCGTCTGAAGCATCTCGGAAAGACGATTCTCCAGAGAGTCCCTGCAGGCTGCCTGTTATAAGGAATGTGCAACGCCCCGGCCAATGCATGGGCATAGTGGTAGCTGCGAATAGCTCCCTCTCCACGTCAGCAGCTGTTAGGGAGACTGATCACCACTCTAGGAAGTCTCTAAGCACTGGAGAACTTAGGGTGATGTCACACATGGCGTTTTTAGGCTGTTTTTGGCCCGGTTTTAGTTAACACATGCGTTTTTACGGTCCTTAGGAGGTCTTTTTCTAGAGTCTTCTGAGAGACCTCCTGATCTGTCTGAGCAGAGAGACAGCAGCGTCAGTGTCCTGATACCAGGAACCAGATGCCTCAGGCCCCTGCCTGGCACGCAAGGCAAGTCCAGAGAGTCCAGTTCCATCTACATCAGCCCAAAAGTTTGGTTACAGAATTGACAAGAAAGGAGACGTATCTTCTGTAAAAACAGCCCAACAGTAGCCATTGGCAGCTTTATCTGTCAATCATTTCATCCACTGAATAAGAATTGGTCTGAACCGGCCGCCCGCGCCCCCAGAAGAAGCCTTGGTGAAACGCACGTAACATAGGGACCGCACAATTGAGGGATCACACTGGCTGCTGATAATAATTTGCAGCCGCATGTACGTCCCCATGTGACGGCCATGTGAATAAGCCCTAAGACCGGAGCCGCCCCATAGGAGGGTAATAAATCCTCACTACAGGCTCCGGAGTGCGAGGTCTAGCAGCAGCATCGTCTGTTACAATGTTGCAAACCTAATGCCAATACATACACAGTGATAATCTGCTACATACAAGCCTTTCCTTTCCCGCTATAAGACTCCTCCCCCCTCACAAGACAAAGCGGAGAATCTTGTTTTCTGGGCAAGCTATTAGTATTAAATAATAACACATTAGCTTAGCCCTCGAGGATATACATGTATTACAGTGATGACTTTGTAGCGTGGAATACATCTCTCCATTGTACCCCAAACGTTCAGGGGTCATATTCACCATTTTTAATTACTATTTAATAAAAGTGAAGTATTAACTACTCACACCTTCCCTTCTTTCCCCGTCTCCCCTTTTATTTTTGCTCATATTTTGGTGGTGTCCACCTGGGAGTGTTTTTTTTTTTTTTTATATCAGTTTTGTACATTTGAAAACTGACCCTACTACCAGGCTGTGTGTGACCTTCCTGCGGACCGTTTCCTCCGTATGATCCCTGGATATGGCTGTTACCACCACGGGCTCCCCATCCATTACCCAGGGACTTATATTACAGACACTCAGGGGTTGCCCCAGGGATAACCAGTACATCAGCCTCTCCCTCAATATCATTTCTTGCACACACCACCTGCTGGAGACCTGCCAGGCTGTAGGACAGTCCTCCGGTCCCCATACCAAGCACCGGGACATCAGCGCCCCCTAGGGGCAACCTCCAGCCACTCCGGTATTCTGGGCCCCGGCTGCCTCCAGGCCCCAAGAGAAGGCCCCGGTGGGGGATGTTGCAAATGTAGTGTGGTGTTCTCACACTGCTGTGCTCTGTGTTCTCAGCCACTCCCCTGAAGTGACACATGCAGGATATCGGGGGCACGATCTTAGTGACTCCCTGCACAGCGCATTATACACGGACAATGCACTTACATGCACCAGGAAGAAGAAGGTGAACTCCTGGGACCTGAGCGGGGAAGTGACACATGCAGGATATCGGGCGCAGGATCTTAGTGACTCCCCGCACAGCACATTATACACGGACAATGCACTTACATGCACCAGGAAGGAGAAGGTGAACTCCAGGGACCTGAGCGGGGAAGCGACACATGCAGGATATCGGGCACAGGATCTTAGTGACTCCCCGCACAGCGCATTATACACAGACAATGCACTTACATGCACCAGGAAGAAGAAGGTGAACTCCGGGGACCTGAGCGGGGAAGTGACACATGCAGGATATCGGGCGCAGGATCTTAGTGACTCCCTGCACAGCGCATTATACACGGACAATGCACTTACATGCACCAGGAAGAAGAAGGTGAACTCCAGGGACCTGAGCGGGGAAGTGACACATGCAGGATATCGGGGGCAGGATCTTAGTGACTCCCCGCACAGCACATTATACACGGACAATGCACTTACATGCACCAGGAAGGAGAAGGTGAACTCCAGGGACCTGAGCGGGGAAGCGACACATGCAGGATATCGGGCACAGGATCTTAGTGACTCCCCGCACAGCGCATTATACACGGACAATGCACTTACATGCACCAGGAAGGAGAAGGTGAACTCCAGGGACCTGAGCGGGGAAGCGACACATGCAGGATATCGGGCGCAGGATCTTAGTGACTCCCCGCACAGCGCATTATACACGGACAATGCACTTACATGCACCAGGAAGAAGAAGGTGAACTCCAGGGACCTGAGCGGGGAAGTGACTCATGCAGGATATCGGGGGCACGATCTTAGTGACTCCCCACACAGCGCATTATACACGGACAATGCACTTACATGCACCAGGAAGAAGAAGGTGAACTCCGGGGACCTGAGCGGGGAAGCGACACATGCAGGATATCGGGCGCAGGATCTTAGTGACTCCCCGCACAGCGCATTATTCACGGACAATGCACTGACATGAACCAGGAAGGAGAAGGTGAACTCCAGGGACCTGAGCGGGGAAGCGACACATGCAGGATATCGGGGGCAGGATCTTAGTGACTCCCCGCACAGCGCATTATACACGGACAATGCACTTACATGCACCAGGAAGAAGAAGGTGAACACCTGGGACCTGAGCGGGGAAGAGACACATGCAGGATATCGGGTGCACGATCTTAGTGACTCCCCGCACAGCGCATTATACACGGACAATGCACTTACATGCACCAGGAAGAAGAATGTGAACTCCTGGGACCTGAGCGGGGAAGTGACACATGCAGGATATCGGGTGCAGGATCTTAGTGACTCCCCGCACAGCGCATTATACACGGACAATGCACTTTGTGTGAACTCCAGCAGCAACTTAAGTAAATGAGCCCCAATCCCTGAGCACAGCAGTGTGAGGACACAATGGGGCAGATTTACTTACCCGGTCCATTCGCGATCCAGCGTCGCATTCTCTGCGGTGGATTCGGGTCCGGCCAGGATTCATCCAAGCAGTTCATCCGACGTCTACCAGGTGGCGCTGCTGCGCTGAAAAGCGTCGGAACGCACTTAATTTCACCGGCCGATTCCTAGTGAAGGTAAGTGCAAGCTCTGCGACACATTTCTTTTTAAATGCGGTGGTTTTTCCGAATCCGTCAGGTTTTCGTTCGGCCACGCCCCCGATTTCCGTCACGTGCATGCCAACGCAGATGCACCACAATCCGATCGCGTGCGCCAAAATCCCGGGGCAATACAATGAAAATCATCGCAAATCGGAAATATTCGTGTAACACGTCGGGAAAACGCGAATTGGGCCCTTAGTAAATGACCCCCAATGTGTGGAAATACTGCGCAGCTACAGATGTTCCTCCTCCTTGTACCGTTCCTGCAGGATCCGGTGGCATCTCCTGGAGGGAATTCCCGGGCCGTGAGGTAAGTGGTTGCACAATCTTATCAGCTGTGAGATATAGATGTCCCCTAAATGGAAGACAGATGGAGCCGGCGCGATGTGCTGCGGCCTGACAACATGGAAGACAGAAACCAGAACCACAGGAAGGACCGGGCAATGTCCGAGCCGGCGACAGGCGGGACCAGGTCCTGCCCAGGCATGGGGGGTGCTCTGATAAGGACCTTCGCTGTGTAGACCCAAAGGTCCCTTATTTGATCGCTGTGGTCGTCCGTCTTAGGAGTTTTGCCTTGGGGTCTCTTCTGCGACCCCTGACCTTGAATTATATTGGGGCTACTGGTAACATTATGGGGTTCATGGAGGGGTTCACTAATCTTCTCAGTTCCTCCATGTGTGGGGAGGACTTCACCTCTGCACAAGACGGAGCAACAGAGGAGCCGCAAGTAACTACTAACCAGGGAAGGAGCAGGGAGGCAGTGCTGACAGCAGGGGGCAGGGGGGCCCCGAGATCTGCCCATTCTCCTTACAGGAGCCGCCCCACTGTCCCAACACAACCAAACCGCATCCAGCGCCTCTCCTGTAAGATCCACCATTCACCCGATATCTCTGCAGTCAGAACCCCGACCCAGGAGAAGCCGGGCTGAGGCAGTACTGGCTGTATACAGGAGAGCACAGAGCACAGCAGTGTGAGGTCTGATTACACATCTCTCCAGGGACAGTACATAACACTGGCTGCAGAGAGCACAGAGCACAGCAGTGTGAGGTCTGATTACACATCTCTCCAGGGACAATACATAACACTGGCTGCAGAGAGCACAGAGCACAGCAGTGTGAGGTCTGATTACACATCTCTCCAGAGATAATACATAACACTGGCTGCAGAGAGCACAGAGCACAGCAGTGTGATGTCTGATTACACATCTCTCCAGGGACAATACATAACACTGGCTGCAGAGAGCACAGAGCACAGTAGTGTGAGGTCTGATTACACATCTCTCCAGGTACTATACATAACACTGGCTGCAGAGAGCACAGAGCACAGCAGTGTGAGGTCTGATTACACATGTCTCCAGGGACAATACATAACACTGGCTGCAGAGAGCACAGAGCACAGCAGTGTGAGGTCTGATTACACATCTCTCCAGGTACTATACATAACACTGGCTGCAGAGAGCACAGAGCACAGCAGTGTGAGGTCTGATTACACATCTCTCCAGGGACATTACATAACACTGGCTGCAGAGAGCACAGAGCACAGCAGTGTGAGGTCTGATTACACATCTCTCCAGGGACATTACATAACACTGGCTGCAGAGAGCACAGCAGTGTGAGGTCTGATTACACATCTCTCCAGGGACAATACATAACAATGGCTGCAGAGAGCACAGAGCACAGCAGTGTGAGGTCTAATTACACATCTCTCCAGGGACAATACATAACACTGGCTGCAGAGAGCACAGAGCACAACAGTGTGAGGTCTGATTACACATCTCTCCAGGGACTACACATAACACTGGCTGCAGAGAGCATAGAGCACAGCAGTGTGAGGTCTGATTACACATCTCCCCATGGACAATACATAACACGGGCTGCAGGGAGCACAGAGCACAGCAGTGTGAGGTCTGATTACACATCTCTCCAGGGACAATACATAACACGGGCTGCAGGGAGCACAGAGCACAGCAGTGTGAGGTCTGATTACACATCTCTCCAGGGACAATACATAACACGGGCTGCAGGGAGCACAGAGCACAGCAGTGTGAGGTCTGATTACACATCTCTCCAGGGACAATACATAACACGGGCTGCAGGGAGCACAGAGCACAGCAGTGTGAGGTCTGATTACACATCTCTCCAGGGATACTACATAACACTGGCTGCAGAGAGCACGTAGCACAGCAGTGTGAGGTCTGATTACACATCTCTCCAAGGACATTACATAATACTGGCTGCAGAGAGCACAGAGCACAGCAGTGTGAGGTCTGATTACACATCTCTCCAGGGACAATACATAACACTGGCTGCAGAGAGCACAGAGCACAGCAGTGTGAGGTCTGATTACACATCTCTCCAGGTACAATACATAACACTGGCTGCAGAGAGCACAGAGCACAGCAGTGTGAGGTCTGATTACACATCTCTCCAGGGACAATACATAACACTGGCTGCAGGCATAGAGCTGCACGTCTGCTTGGTGTGAGTAGTGACAGCTTCCTCTGTGTTGGTTGAGGATTACTAGTCAGTATGATGTGGAGTGGCCACGTGGCACCACCCTCACCCTAGATGTGTGAATACAACCTCATACAGCGGGAAGAAAACAAAGCCTCCTCCTCCTCCGAGGTAATTCCTGCGGACTCTCCAGTAATTATCCGGATCCCTGAGCACGCTCTCGCCTCTCGCTCCTCCGTGTCTGGCACATTATTCACACATTCAGGATCTGGCAAAGAAGACGTCTCCGTCCATTGATTTCTATCACAGACAATTAAAGGTTCTAAATAAAGAGACGAGACAGTGAGGAAATGTGAGAGCGCTGCATGTGACTGCCGCTATTAACCCGCTGCTGTGAGACGTCACATAGGGGCAAATTTACTCCCCTGTCTGCGGAGGTCACAGAAAGTGCATTGTCTGTGTATAATACGCTGTGCGGGGAGTCACTAAGATCCTGCGCCCAATATCCTGCATGTGTCTCTTCCCCGCTCAGGTCCCCGGAGTTCATCTTCTTCCCGGTGCATGTAAGTGCATTGTCCGTGTATAATGCGCTGTGCGGGGAGTCACTAAGATCCTGCGCCCGATATCCTGCATGTGTCACTTCCCCGCTCAGGTCCCAGGAGTTCACCTTCTTCTTCCTGGTGCATGTAAGTGCATTGTCCGTGTATAATGCGCTGTGCGGGGAGTCACTAAGATCCTGCGCCCAATATCCTGCATGTGTCACTTCCCCGCTCAGGTCCCCGGAGTTCACCTTCTTCTTCCTGGTGCATGTAAGTGCATTGTCCCTGTATAATGCGCTGTGCGGGGAGTCACTAAGATCCTGCGCCCGATATCCTGCATGTGTCGCTTCCCCGCTCAGGTCCCCGGAGTTCACCTTCTTCTTCCTGGTGCATGTAAGTGCATTGTCCGTGTATAATGCGCTGTGCGGGGAGTCACTAAGATCCTGCGCCCGATATCCTGCATGTGTCGCTTCCCCGCTCAGGTCCCCGGAGTTCACCTTCTTCTTCCTGGTGCATGTAAGTGCATTGTCCGTGTATAATGCGCTGTGCGGGGAGTCACTAAGATCCTGCACCCGATATCCTGCATGTGTCGCTTCCCCGCTCAGGTCCCCGGAGTTCACCTTCTTCTTCCTGGTGCATGTAAGTGCATTGTCTGTGTATAATGCGCTGTGCGGGGAGTCACTAAGATCCTGCCCCCGATATCCTGCATGTGTCGCTTCCCCGCTCAGGTCCCTGGAGTTCACCTCCTTCTTCCTGGTGCATGTAAGTGCATTGTCTGTGTATAATGCGCTGTGCGGGGAGTCACTAAGATCCTGCGCCCGATATCCTGCATGTGTCGCTTCCCCGCTCAGGTCCCCGGAGTTCACCTTCTTCTTCCTGGTGCATGTAAGTGCATTGTCCATGTATAATGCGCTGTGCGGGGAGTCACTAAGATCCTGCGCCCGATATCCTGCATGTGTCGCTCCCCGCTCAGGTCCCCGGAGTTCACCTTCTTCTTCCTGGTGCATGTAAGTGCATTGTCCGTGTATAATGCGCTGTGCGGGGAGTCACTAAGATCCTGCACCCGATATCCTGCATGTGTCGCTTCCCCGCTCAGGTCCCTGGAGTTCACCTTCTTCTTCCTGGTGCATGTAAGTGCATTGTCCGTGTATAATGCGCTGTGCGGGGAGTCACTAAGATCCTGCACCCGATATCCTGCATGTGTCGCTTCCCCGCTCAGGTCCCTGGAGTTCACCTTCTTCTTCCTGGTGCATGTAAGTGCATTGTCCGTGTATAATGCGCTGTGCGGGGAGTCACTAAGATCCTGCACCTGATATCCTGCATGTGTGGCTTCCCCGCTCAGGTCCCTGGAGTTCACCTTCTTCTTCCTGGTGCATGTAAGTGCATTGTCCGTGTATAATGCGCTGTGCGGGGAGTCACTAAGATCCTGCCCCCGATATCCTGCATGTGTCGCTTCCCCGCTCAGGTCCCTGGAGTTCACCTTCTTCTTCCTGGTGCATGTAAGTGCATTGTCCGTGTATAATGCGCTGTGCAGGGAGTCACTAAGATCCTGCACCCGATATCCTGCATGTGTCGCTTCCCCGCTCAGGTCCCTGGAGTTCACCTTCTTCTTCCTGGTGCATGTAAGTGCATTGTCCGTGTATAATGTGCTGTGCGGGGAGTCACTAAGATCCTGCACCCGATATCCTGCATGTGTCGCTTCCCCGCTCAGGTCCCTGGAGTTCACCTTCTTCTTCCTGGTGCATGTAAGTGCATTGTCCGTGTATAATGCGCTGTGCGGGGAGTCACTAAGATCCTGCACCCGATATCCTGCATGTGTCGCTTCCCCGCTCAGGTCCCTGGAGTTCACCTTCTTCTTCCTGGTGCATGTAAGTGCATTGTCCGTGTATAATGCGCTGTGCGGGGAGTCACTAAGATCCTGCACCTGATATCCTGCATGTGTGGCTTCCCCGCTCAGGTCCCTGGAGTTCACCTTCTTCTTCCTGGTGCATGTAAGTGCATTGTCCGTGTATAATGCGCTGTGCGGGGAGTCACTAAGATCCTGCCCCCGATATCCTGCATGTGTCGCTTCCCCGCTCAGGTCCCTGGAGTTCACCTTCTTCTTCCTGGTGCATGTAAGTGCATTGTCCGTGTATAATGCGCTGTGCGGGGAGTCACTAAGATCCTGCCCCCGATATCCTGCATGTGTCGCTTCCCCGCTCAGGTCCCCGGAGTTCACCTTCTTCTTCCTGGTGCATGTAAGTGCATTGTCCGTGTTCAGGACCTACAACGTACATTAACTGCTCTGCTCCCTCACCTCATGTCTCCATCCCCCCTCCCCCCCCCATATAGATTGTGAGTCCTGGGAATTACTGCTGCTATATAAATAATAACTCCCAGTCACTGACAGTAAGCAGAGATCTTACCGAAATAAAAAGTATTAGAAGACTCCAAAAAATGTCACTTTTATGTAGGATTCGAAACAGAAACGGTTTGTGTGCTACAAGTGATATTGGGGGTCCCGGTTATACCCCTCAGAGACCCCTATCACTACATGATGGTATCTCAGGGGCCCATGGAGGATAGCTCCCCTAGGGGCCGCCATAGTCACTACATCTTCAGTCATACAAATCATGACACAGCCATCACCCCCTGGCTGTATGGCGACTACAGGGTTACTGAGGTCAGACGCAGCGCCCCCTGTGACCGGTGTCCGTGTGTCGCCCCCTCCTGGCAGATGACCCCCATTCACTTCTGTTCGTAGCCTGCAGCGGTGGAGCGGAGGAGCTCCTGCACAAGAGATGGGAGCGCCTCTAGTGGCCACACACGCCGCTGCAGCACCCACCGCTATTAACCCCTTACAGGGACAACGCTGACAGATTTGTCACTACAGGTGAATATTATTCCATCAATCATATTTTTAAGATGTTTTAAAACATATATAAAAGTCATTTAATCCACACTCTTAAAAAAAGGTATATAGGCAGACAATAAAAGGTTAAGATCACTGCTAGCTGTCAGTGACAGTCCTACTCACAGCAGAGGGTTTGCTCCAGGGTTTTCTGAGATCCGGATCTTGAAGCTCCATCACCCCAGGAGCAGCTGATATAGAGGAAGTAATCTGCAGTAACCTGCTCTGACCACTACACAGAGCGCGGCGCTGTCCGCTTCCTGTCCCATTCTCTGTACATCACATCATCGGTTCTTCACACCTTCTCTAATTTGCTACTTGTTACCTATTCTGAGAATATCTTATCTGTATTTCAGACTGACAGCCCCTGTAAGACACCCCGAACCCTGGAGAGATAAGATTGCTAGCTCCTGTGCATCAGTTACTGTACTATGTGCAGCCTATGAGGTCCCTGGGTGTAGGGCCTGTGTGGCCCCTGGGTGTAGGGTCTGTGTGGCCCCTGGGTGTGGGGTCTGTTTGGCCCCTGGGTGTAGGGTCTGTGTGGCCCCTGGGTGTGGGGTCTCTGTGCAGTCTGTGTGGCCCCTGGGTGTATATGGGGTCTCTGGAACACGTACAGGGGTCTCGT
This sequence comes from Engystomops pustulosus, assembly GCF_040894005.1. NCBI lineage: Eukaryota > Metazoa > Chordata > Amphibia > Anura > Leptodactylidae > Engystomops > Engystomops pustulosus. The sequence continues at coordinate 211,159,869 of NC_092415.1, forward strand.
GATGCTGCGCTCCGGTATATGGCGCCTCCTCTGTGGCCCCTGGCTGTATTTGTGGCCCTTGGGTGTATATGGGGTCTCTGGAGCATGTACAGGGGTCTCATGATGCTGCGCTCCGGTATATGGCGCCTCTTCTGTGGCCCCTTGCTGTATGTGTGGCCCCTGGGTGTATATAGGGGTCTGTGGAGTATGTACAGGGGTCTCATGATGCTGCGCTCCGGTATATGGCGCCTCCTCTGTGGCCCCTGGGTGTATATGGGGTCTCTGGAACATGTACAGGGGTCTCATGATGCTGCGCTCCGGTATATGGCGCCTCCTCTGTGGCCCCTTGCTGTATGTGTGGCCCCTGGGTGTATATGGGGTCTGTGGAGTATGTACAGGGGTCTCATGATGCTGCGCTCCGGTATATGGCGCCTCCTCTGTGTCCCCTGTGTGTATGTGTGGCCCCTGTGTGTATGTACAGGGGTATTGTGATGCTGCGCTCCGGTATATGGCGCCTCCTCTGTGGCCCCTAGGTGTATGTGTGGCCCCTGTGTGTATGTACAGGGGTATTGTGATGCTGCGCTCCGGTATATGGCGCCTCCTCTGTGGCCCCTAGGTGTATGTGTGGCCCCTGTGTGTATGTACAGGGGTATTGTGATGCTGCGCTCCGGTATATGGCGCCTCCTCTGTGGCCCCTAGGTGTATGTGTGGCCCCTGTGTGTATGTACAGGGGTATTGTGATGCTGCGCTCCGGTATATGGCGCCTCCTCTGTGGCCCCTAGGTGTATGTGTGGCCCCTGTGTGTATGTACAGGGGTATTGTGATGCTGCGCTCCGGTATATGGCGCCTCCTCTGTGGCCCCGGGGTGTATATGTGTGGCCCCTGTGTGTATGTACAGGGGTATTGTGATGCTGCGCTCCGGTATATGGCGCCTCCTCTGTGTCCCCTGGGTGTATGTGTGGCCCCTGTGTATATGTGTGGCCCCTGTGTGTATGTACAGGGGTCTCATGATGCTGCGCTCCGGTATATGGCGCCTCCTCTGTGGCCCCTGTGTGTATGTGTGGCCCCGGGGTGTATATGTGTGGCCCCTGTGTGTATGTACAGGGGTATTGTGATGCTGCGCTCCGGTATATGGCGCCTCCTCTGTGTCCCCTGGGTGTATATGGGGTCTCTGGAGCATGTACAGGGGTCTCATGATGCTGCGCTCCGGTATATGGCGCCTCCTCTGTGGCCCCTTGCTGTATGTGTGGCCCCTGGGTGTATATGGGGTCTGTGGAGTATGTACAGGGGTCTCAAGATGCTGCGCTCCGGTATATGGCGCCTCCTCTGTGGCCCCGGGGTATATGTGTGGCCCCTGTGTGTATGTGTGGCCCCTGTGTGTATGTACAGGGATATTGTGATGCTGCGCTCCGGTATATGGCGCCTCCTCTGTGGCAGCACACGGGAGGGTAAACATGTCCCCCTGAGCCCGGGTCACATGACTATGAGCGGCAGCCAATCAGCGGGCGGCCATGCTGCCTTATACCTTCCTCCCCAGGAGTGAGCGGCTCAGACACTGAGGAGACCGAACACAGTACAGAACCACAGCCCAGAAACCGAGCGAACACAGTACGGAACCAGGACCCTGAGACAGCCCAGAAACCGAGCGGACACTGTACAGAACCAGGACCCTGAGACAGCCCAGATACCGAGCGGACACAGTACAGAACCAGGACCCTGAGACAGCCCAGAAACCGAGCGGACACTGTACAGAACCAGGACCCTGAGACAGCCCAGAAACCGAGCGGACACAGTACAGAACCAGAACCCACAGATAACACCGGACCCGACCGGACACTGTACAGAACCAGAACCAGAACCCAGAGACAGCCCAGAACCCGAGCGGACACATTACAGAACCAGGACCCAGAGACAGCACCGAACCCGAGCGGACACTGTACAGAACCAGAACCCAGAGACAGCCCAGAAACCGAGCGCACACTGTACAGAACCAGGACCCTGAGACAGCCCAGAAACCGAGCGGACACTGTACAGAACCAGGACCCTGAGACAGCCCAGAAACCGAGCGGACACAGTGCAGAACCAGAACCCACAGATAACACCGGACCCGAGCGGACACTGTACAGAACCAGAACCCAGAGACAGCACCGAACCCGAGCGGACACTGTACAGAACCCAGAGACAGCACAGAACCCGAGCAGATAGCGGATACTATACGGAACACGGACCCCAGAGAAAGCACCGAACCGGAGCGGAAAGTAGAAACCCTACGGAACACGGAGCCTCCGCCACACACACAGCGCTGCAGCCCGACTACAAGCCCCGACCCGGGACATAACCACTGACACCCGACTACCATCCCCTGAGGACACTTCAGCTGTCAATCACCCTGGGACTACACCTCAGCTGCGGGAAGCCCGACTACATGCTCGCTGTTGGTCTGTGAGGTCGGACCTGTAGGATGACATCTGCTCAGAGGTGACAACTCTCCTGATCGAATCTGCTCGGTCATCATCGGCCTCGATCTGTGGAGCGTAGATCGGGCAGGATGACATCTCACTAGGTCCGGACTATCTGGAGACAAGTCGCCTGCTCTAACCCGACGACATAGCGGAACTGCAGATCCTGATCTGTCGGCGATCGGCTGTGGGGATCCAGTGATCGGGAGGAGGATGGTGGGTGTCCTGCTCCTCCAGGGGACCTGATCGCAGGGCTGAGGGGAAAGTTTGTGTCCCGGACAGTAAACAGCCCGATGTCCGGGGGCTCCGACTACACTGCCGCTTTCTGACGGGCATCTCTGTCATGGGATTTCCGAGTAAATCTTGGTGAGTGCAGCCCAGAGCCTCCATCCCCCCAGGACCAATACTGCCCAATGGATGCGGATTGCCCCCCACATGCTGGACACATGGCTGCCGGCCGGGAGCTGAGCCCCCTGGGGGTGATCTGACCTCTGCCTCATATTTTGGATGCAGCCGGAGCCTCTTGGATATGGGACCATCTCTGGTGGTGTGGACCAGTCTCTGCTGTACACTCCTGACCTGGGTCCATGCTGTGGTAAGTCCTTTCTCACCTATCACTGATGCTGTAGAACCACAAGTCCCAGCAGGTTTCTTCTTGCAGCCGCTGATATTTGTTTACATTTGTGCGCAGTTTGTTACAATGTATCAGTAATGTATCAGTAAACCCTCCTGGGGGTCACTTACTTTTGCACCGGGAGTGTTTGAGCTCAATATTTTCACCCCCTCAGGGGCAGGGTGTGTGTGACCTCCCTCCATGTAGGGGGACCCCATGTTCTAGAGCCCTGCGGGGGGTGTGTGACCTCCCTCCATGTAGGGGAACCCCATGTTCTGGAGCCCTGCGGGGGGGGGGAGGGGGGTGTGACCTCCCGCCATGTAGGGGGACCCCATGTTCTGGAGCCCTGCGGGGGGTGTGTGACCTCCCTCCATGTAGGGGAACCCCATGTTCTGGAGCCCTGCAGGGGGTGTGTGACCTCCCTCCATGTAGGGGATCCCCATGTTCTGGAGCCCTGCAGGGGGTGTGTGACTTCCCTCCATGTAGGGGGACCCCATGTTCTGGAGCCCTGCAGGGGGTGTGTGACCTCCCTCCATGTAGGGGGACCCCATGTTCTGGAGCCCTGCAGGGGGTGTGTGACCTCCCTCCATGTAGGGGGACCCCATGTTCTGGAGCCCTGCAGGGGGTCTGTGCCCTCCCGCCATGTAGGGGGACCCCATGTTCTGGAGCCCTGCAGGGGGTGTGTGACTTCCCGCCATGTAGGGGGACCCCATGTTCTGAGCCCTGCAGGGGGTGTGTGACCTCCCTCCATGTAGGGGGACCCCATGTTCTGGAGCCCTGCAGGGGGTGTGTGACCTCCCTCCATGTAGGGGGACCCCATGTTCTGGAGCCCTGCAGGGGGTGTGTGACCTCCCTCCATGTAGGGGGACCCCATGTTCTGGAGCCCTGCAGGGGGTGTGTGACCTCCCTCCATGTAGGGGGACCCCATGTTCTGGAGCCCTGCAGGGGGTGTGTGACCTCCCTCCATGTATAATGTAATTAGAGACATTTCGGCTATATATCCGTGTAGATGTTGTACCCAGGCGACCCCCGGGATGAGGTGATGGAGACACTTACCTGTGCTCTGGGAAGGGAGGGGGTGATGCTTTACAGCTCCCTGACTCGTTTATTGACTGCTGTAAATTCAGTGGAGGATTGATCTGTGGTCTGTGACACCCCCATGCGCCTCCCTGGTGCCGGGCGCCCCCCCATGTGCCTCCCCGGTGCCGGGCGCTCCCCCATGTGCCTCCCTGGTGCCGGGCTCCCCCCATGTGCCTCCCCGGTGCCGGGCGCTCCCCCATGTGCCTCCCCGTTGCCGGGCGCTCCCCCATGTGCCTCCCCGGTGCCGGGCGCTCCCCCGTGTGCCTCCCCGGTGCCGGGCGTCCCCCATGTGCCTCCCCGGTGCCGGGCGCTCCCCCATGTGCCTCCCCGGTGCCGGGCGCTCCCCCATGCGCCTCCCCGGTGCCGGGCGCTCCCCCATGCGCCTCCCCGGTGCCGGGCGCTCCCCCATGCGCCTCCCCGGTGCCGGGCGCTCCCCCATGCGCCTCCCCGGTGCCGGGCGCTCCCCATGCGCCTCCCCGGTGCCGGGCGCCCCCCCATGCGCCTCCCCGGTGCCGGGCGCCCCCCCATGCGCCTCCCCGGTGCCGGGCGCCCCCCCCATGCGCCTCCCCGGTGCCGGGCGCCCCCCCATGCGCCTCCCCGGTGCCGGGCGCCCCCCATGCGCCTCCCGTGTAGCCTTATAGCAGACTTATCCCGTTGAGTGATCACAGGGCTATGCTGAAGGACTACAGGTCCCAGGAAAAACAGCCCTGAGGAACAGGAGGACTACAGGTCTTGGCAGGTCAGCACGCTGTACACTCGTCTATAGATGGACATTGGCTGTGAGGGGACTACAGGTACCAGGAAGCCCAGACAAGAGGTAATAATGAGGAATTGGGTAGGAGAGGACTACAAGTCTCAGCAGGTCCAGTGCACTCTGTGCTGCCACCTTCTCCAGGGGTTCTGACTGTGACTCGGAAGCCTGGGACTTGTAGTGCCAGCGCTCGGCTCAGATACGTGAGCGCTGCAGACACCTGTCAGGTGACACCAGGTGACCCCCAAGATGTTTGCGTTTCCTGAGACCCCTCATCAGAGCTCCTGGAAGCATTGGCGGGGAAACCCCTTTAGGGTCTCTTAGGGCTTGTGACCTCTGGGCTCCTGGAAATGGGAGCAAATCCTGATATTTGTACAGAACATGTTAATATTTTACTGCAGGACATGGTGAGGGCAGGAGGTCAATGGCCATAACCCCTGACCTTGATGTTATATGCAGAGCTGGACTGAAGAGCTTACAATCAGCAGCGCTGCAGAGGGATTTGTATGATGTGCTGCGCTGCCCTGTGCTAAATGACACCCTAATCAGAATATTCTGTAAAACATGGAAAGATGTAGCAGAGCTGGATGTGTCATGTAGTTCTCTGCATTGTTCAACATTACAGATCATGTAGTAGATGTGTCCTGCAGTCCCACGTAACACCAGAGATATCACTGTGTTATCTGTGGTGTTACATAGGACTGCAGGACACATCTACTACATGATCTGTACTCAGAGATATCACTGTGTTATCTGTGCTGTTACATAGGACTGCAGGACACATCTACTACATGATCTGTACTCAGAGATATCACTGTGTTATCTGTGCTGTTACATAGGACTGCAGGACACATCTACTACATGATCTGTACTCAGAGATATCACTGTGTTATCTGTGGTGTTACATAGGACTGCAGGACACATCTACTACATGATCTGTACTCAGAGATATCACTGTGTTATCTGTGGTGTTACATAGGACTGCAGGTCACATCCACTACATGATCTGTACTCAGAGATATCACTGTGTTATCTGTGGTGTTACATAGGACTGCAGGACACATCTACTACATGATCTGTACTCATAGATATCACTGTGTTATCTGTGGTGTTACATAGGACTGCAGGACACATGTACTACATGATCTGTACTCAGAGAGATATCACTGTGTTATCTGTGGTGTTACATGGGACTGCAGGACACATCTACTACATGATCTGTACTCAGAGATATCACTGTGTTATCTGTGGTGTTACATAGGACTGCAGGACACATCTACTACATGATCTGTACTCAGAGATATCACTGTGTTATCTGTGCTGTTACATGGGACTGCAGGACACATCTACTACATGATCTGTACTCAGAGATATCACTGTGTTATCTGTGGTGTTACATAGGGAATAATGAAACACAGAAAGGCAGATGTATATGGGTGAAAAAATATAAAATTTTATTAAAGAATATATGACTTAAAAACAATTAAAAACCCTATAAGAGAGGGTAGCAAAGCAGACATACTCCCCAGCATGACAAATGTCAATATTTAGTACTGAAAACACAAGTATAAAGATAGTGCAGATGTAAACAAATACGGTATCTATTAGGTGGAATAAGAGACGTGGCAAAAAGAGGGGACATACAAATAGATAATAGCAGCCTTATGCAGATAGGGCAATCATAGTCATGTCCAAGAATGTAAACAGTATACCCAATAAATAAATAAATAGTATTACCGTACGGAGAATGAGGAGCTGGGGAGAGCAGAGATGCCCCACGCGTATCGCCCGATGCACGGGCTTCGTCAGGGGACTGCAGGACACAGCTACTACATGATCTGTACTCAGAGATATCACTGTGTTATCTGTGGTGTTACATGGGACTGCAGGACACAGCTACTACATGATCTGTACTCAGAGATATCACTGTGTTATCTGTGGTGTTACATAGGACTGCAGGACACATCTACTACATGATCTGTACTCAGAGATATCACTGTGTTATCTGTGGTGTTACATAGGACTGCAGGACACATCTACTACATGATCTGTACTCAGAGATATCACTGTGTTATCTGTGGTGTTACATAGGACTGCAGGACACATCTACTACATGATCTGTACTCAGAGATATCACTGTGTTATCTGTGGTGTTACATAGGACTGCAGGACACATCTACTACATGATCTGTACTCAGAGATATCACTGTGTTACCTGTGCTGTTACATAGGACTGCAGGACACATCTACTACATGATCTGTACTCAGAGATATCACTGTGTTATCTGTGCTGTTACATAGGACTGCAGGACACATCTACTACATGATCTGTACTCAGAGATATCACTGTGTTATCTGTGGTGTTACATAGGACTGCAGGACACATCTACTACATGATCTGTACTCAGAGATATCACTGTGTTATCTGTGGTGTTACATAGGACTGCAGGACACATCTACTACATGATCTGTACTCAGAGATATCACTGTGTTATCTGTGGTGTTACATAGGACTGCAGGACACATCTACTACATGATCAGTACTCAGAGATATCACTGTGTTATCTGTGGTGTTACATAGGACTGCAGGTCACATCTACTACATGATCTGTACTCAGAGATATCACTGTGTTATCTGTGCTGTTACATAGGACTGCAGGACACATCTACTACATGATCTGTACTCAGAGATATCACTGTGTTATCTGTGGTGTTACATAGGACTGCAGGACACATCTACTACATGATCTGTACTCAGAGATATCACTGTGTTATCTGTGGTGTTACATAGGACTGCAGGTCACATCTACTACATGATCTGTACTCAGAGATATCACTGTGTTATCTGTGGTGTTACATAGGACTGCAGGACACATCTACTACATGATCTGTACTCAGAGATATCACTGTGTTATCTGTGCTGTTACATAGGACTGCAGGACACATCTACTACATGATCTGTGCTCGGAGAGATGTCAGACGTGTCCTGCAGTCCCATGTAACAGCACAGATCTCTCGCTGTGTTCCAGGCGCTGGGTGCGCCCCCTTGTATTAGTTTTGGGGTGTGTGTGCGGAGCAGGTGTGGGATGCTCCGCAGGATTTATGAGATGTGTTGTGAGATAACAGGGAGATGCCGAGTCTCTTGATCCTTTTATTATCAGGGAAGTGACTGTTGTATATTCCTGATGCCCCCAGGGGTGGGGGGGGGGGGGGGTTATATTTTTGGCACTTCCCTGTGAATCTGTCAGTGGAGAGATAATTCCGTCCTATGCTCCGGGAGGTGACATATATATTACTATACGTGTAGCACTGGGCAGTGAGGGGTTAATGTATATTGGATGACAATATGGGAGAAGTATCTACAATGTATCAAAGTGCAGCGAATGTTCTGACAGGGTGACACATTGTGCAGAAACCTCAGCGAGAGGCAGCAGAGACCCCCCTGTACCCCCTCTTCTTCCATATACAGCGCCTCCTGCAGGTGAGCCGCACATTATATCGGGTCACTGCCTGTTATAATATCCAGGACATTATCTCCTCAGCTGCTGCAGGAACAGATGTCTATAATGGCAGCAGCTGCACGAGACCCCCGGACCCCCAGAGATGCAGCTGGTAACCTGTGACCTTGTATCTTATAATAGACTCACTATATATCTATATATATCTCATATTTATCTTCCTCCCACAATTCCGTGTTCTCCCGTGAAGTTCTGCTCATCCAGTTCCTCCTGGTTCCTGAATATACAGGTCTAGGGATGTGATGCCATGTACCATAAATCCTTGTTCTCTGAGTGAATACGATCCCAGGATGGTAGTGAAGACTGACCCCTCTCCACCAGGGGGCGCCTCTCCATAGATCAGTGTAGGGGGGGGGGGGATATTCCGTCTTAGAATTTTGCGGATTATTTTTGTGTTATTTTTAAGCCCATCCACCGCTCCCTCCCGGGTTCTGGATCTTTATTGACCTGGAATCTGGCGTTTTTACGGGAAGCCCCTAAATCGGAAATATCATTACAGCGTCTGGGAGGAAACGGCGCAAAGTATAATGAGATCCCAGAAATGTGAGGCTGGGGGAGGGGCGCAGCCGCCCTGTCTGATGTCAGGAGGGTGTCAGTCTTCACTGCTGCTCTGGAATTCTATTCACAGGAAAGGGAATATCCTACTTTATTACCATTCTGGACTCAGGGAAAGCTGGGGCAGAGATATACTGGGGAGCACTCCTTTAATCCTCTCATTGTGCTAACATTACAGGTTATTAATTCTGATGTGCAATTAGCAGATAATCAGCTGACCTCCGGGTGACCTGTCAGCGGGGGCCCCATGTGTGACACAGAGGGGGGGGGGGTCACTGTAATACCCCTGTATACTTATTATAGTAGTTATATTCTTGTACATAGGGGGCAGTATTATAGTAGTTATATTCCTGTACATAGGGGGCAGTATTATAGTAGTTATATTCCTGTACATAGGGGGCGGTATTATAGTAGTTATATTCTTGTACATAGGGGGCAGTATTATAGTAGTTATATTCCTGTACATAGGGGGCAGTATTATAGTAGTTATATTCTTGTACATAGGGGTAGTATTATAGTAGTTATATTCCTGTACATAGGGGGCAGTATTATAGTAGTTATATTCTTGTACATAGGGGGCAGTATTATAGTAGTTATATCCCTGTACATAGGGGGCAGTATTATAGTAGTTATATTCCTGTACATAGGGGGCAGTATTATAGTAGTTATATTCCTGTACATAGGGGGCGGTATTATAGTAGTTATATCCCTGTACATAGGGGGCAGTATTATAGTAGTTATATTCCTGTACATAGGGGGCAGTATTATAGTAGTTATATTCCTGTACATAGGGGGCAGTATTATAGTAGTTATATTCTTGTACATAGGGGACAGTATTATAGTAGTTATATTCCTGTACATAGGGGCAGTATTATAGTAGTTATATTCTTGTACATAGGGGACAGTATTATAGTAGTTATATTCCTGTACATAGGGGCAGTATTATAGTAGTTATATTCCTGTACATAGGGGGCAGTATTATAGTAGTTATATTCCTGTACATAGGGGGCAGTATTATAGTAGTTATATTCCTGTACATAGGGGGCAGTATTATAGTAGTTATATTCTTGTACATAGGGGGCAGTATTATAGTAGTTATATTCCTGTACATAGGGGGCAGTATTATAGTAGTTATATTCTTGTACATAGGGGGCAGTATTATAGTAGTTATATTCCTGTACATAGGGGGCAGAATTATAGTAGTTATATTCCTGTACATAGGGGGCAGTATTATAGTAGTTATATTCCTGTACATAGGGGGCAGTATTATAGTAGTTATATTCCTGTACATAGGGGGCAGTGTTATAGTAGTTATATTCCTGTACATAGGGGGCAGTATTATAGTAGTTATATTCCTGTACATAGGGGGCAGTATTATAGTAGTTATATTCTTGTACATAGGGGGCAGTATTATAGTAGTTATATTCCTGTACATAGGGGGCAGAATTATAGTAGTTATATTCCTGTACATAGGGGGCAGTATTATAGTAGTTATATTCCTGTACATAGGGGGCAGTATTATAGTAGTTATATTCCTGTACATAGGGGGCAGTGTTATAGTAGTTATATTCCTGTACACAGGGGGCAGTATTATAGTAGTTATATTCATGTACACAGGGGGCAGTATTATAGTAGTTATATTCCTGTACATAGGGGGCAGTGTTATAGTAGTTATATTCCTGTACATAGGGGGCAGTATTATAGTAGTTATATTCCTGTACATAGGGGGCAGTATTATAGTAGTTATATTCTTGTACATAGGGGCAGTATTATAGTAGTTATATTCCTGTACATAGGGGGCAGTATTATAGTAGTTATTTTCCTGTACATAGGGGGCAGTATTATAGTAGTTATATTCCTGTACATAGGGGGCAGTATTATAGTAGTTATATTCCTGTACATAGGGGGCAGTATTATAGTAGTTATATTCCTGTACATAGGGGGCAGTATTATAGTAGTTATATTCCTGTACATAGGGGGCAGTGTTATAGTAGTTATATTCCTGTACATAGGGGGCAGTATTATAGTAGTTGTATTCCTGTACATAGGGGGCAGTATTATAGTAGTTATATTCTTGTACATAGGGGGCAGTATTATAGTAGTTATATTTCTGTACATAGGGGGCAGTATTATAGTAGTTATATTCTTGTACATAGGGGGCAGTATTATAGTAGTTATATTTCTGTACATAGGGGGCAGTATTATAGTAGTTGTATTCCTGTACATAGGGGGCAGTATTATAGTAGTTATATTCTTGTACATAGGGGGAAGTATTATAGTAGTTATATTCTTGTACATAGGGGGCAGTATTATAGTAGTTATATTCCTGTACATAGGGGGCAGTATTATAGTAGTTATATTCTTGTACATAGGGGGCAGTATTATAGTAGTTATATTCCTGTACATAGGGGGCAGTATTATAGTAGTTATATTCTTGTACATAGGGGGCAGTATTATAGTAGTTATATTCTTGTACATAGGGTGCAGTATTATAGTAGTTATATTCTTGTACATAGGGGGCAGTATTATAGTAGTTATATTCTTGTACATAGGGGGCAGTATTATAGTAGTTATATTCCTGTACATAGGGGGCAGTATTATAGTAGTTATATTCCTGTACATAGGGGGTAGTATTATAGTAGTTATATTCCTGTACATAGGGGGCAGTATTATAGTAGTTATATTCCTGTACATAGGGGGCAGTATTATAGTAGTTATATTCCTGTACATAGGGGGTAGTATTATAGTAGTTATATTCCTGTACATAGGGGGCAGTATTATAGTAGTTATATTCCTGTACATAGGGACAGTATCCCCTACTTAAGAACACCCAACTTACAGACGACCCCTAGTTAAATAGACCACAGGATATTGGTAATTTACTGTACATTAGCCCCCGGTTACAATCCTCTGTAGGAGTTATAAAAGGTGTCTATAATTAAGCTTTTTTATTAATCCTGGTTCTTTTGTCTTGGGTTACAATTGTAAAATACAGTTCCGATTTATATACAAATTCAAAATCCTGTATGTAACCTGGGTATTGCCTGTATTGGAACTTTTAAGGATCAGTTTTCAAGAAGATTTGGAAAATTTTCTCTTCGCTACTTAAAGGTTGATGAAAAATTCACAAATTCACGTCATCACTTGGTTAATAATCAACCAAACTAAGGAAACCCCAGCAGTGAGAGGGTTAAGGGCAATTACCCGATGTTATGCCCATCATTATAATGTGCAGGGGGGGGGGGCACTGAGCCGAATTGCTGTTACATGACCCCACAGGCATTAGCTGAATGATTGTACATGTATTTGCCATTCAGAGTGTGTGGAAAGCTGAGTGGCCACGTTGTTGTAGTTTAATCGCTTATTTCTTCTTTCTCTCAAATTTAACAAGGTAATAAACAAACCATTGACACGGGACATTTCTGCTCCTCTGTCAACACACGTGTGACCCGTCCAAACACACCTGCCACATCGCCCACGCCACTCGCCACAGCTAACAATGGACGTGTCCTAGGACAGCAGAGCGAGAGGCGTTTTATGGGGAAGAGCTGGGCGCGGCCACGGATGTAGTGGTGGGGGGTAAAGAGAATGGCCACGGCAGCTGGACATAGAGCCACGGAAGACTGGGGGGAGAGTCGGCAGTCTGGTGCGGCCACGGCAGTCTGTGGGGGGAGAGCCGGGCATGGCCACGGAAATCTGGGGGGAGACCCGGCAGTCTGGTGCGGCCACGGCAGTCTGGGGGGAGAGCCGGGCACGGCCACGGAAATCTGGGGGGAGAGCCGGCAGTCTGGTGTGGCCACAGCAGTCTGGGGGGAGAGCCGGGCACGGCCGCGGAAATCTGGGGGGAGAGCCGACAGTCTGGTGTGGCCACGGCAGTCTGGGGGGAGAGCCGGGCACGGCCCGCGGAAATCTGGGGGGAGAGCCGGCCGGGCATGGCCATGGAAGTCGGAGGAGACCTTGGCACGGCCCCTGGGGAGAGCTGGGATCTGCTTCTCATGGCTTCCATATTGTTAGTGGATGTGTCACAGATCCAACCCTCACCCCCTAAATTTCAGGTACCGTAATATGAACTGGTTTTGAACCTGATCCAATATGTTTCCTATTTTTCCGATCGTTATTGTTTCTATTGTTTTGGTTGTTTATTCTTCCTTACGTTTCCTTCTTTCTGTGAGTTCCACATGTTTTACATCTCTTGTAGTTTACATGATGTTGATTACTTCTTATTGTTCCCTCCGCTGCGCATTCCTGATTGTTACATTGTATTTTACCAGATTACATTCCCTATTGTCCCTATTATCTGCATTCCGTATGTTTTACCTGCTGCTTATGGTTTGCGTCTTCTGTTATTCATATTTCCAGTTGTTGTTTTTTCCTTATTGTTACATTATTATTACTATTATTATTATTATTACATTCTCCATTGTCTCCACACACATTGCAGGCGCTATTGTTATAGGGTCACATACGTCTCCCTCGCCGCCTGTAGCCTTCATCAGGGACCACAGATTCCCTTTATTTCTGGTAGACAGTGGTGGTCTCTTCTCATTGCGGGGCCACTTACCCCCCGGGCGCGGGGGGCGCTCATATATGCATATACTCGGCCATGCAGTGACTGGGCCGGGGGTATAATGCTGCCTTTTACATCCGCCTTCTGGAAAAGGGGGAAGTATTTTGTGGGATAGAATAGTCCAGGACCAATAATTATAATGTATATTTAGCTTTAGAACAACACGCTGGAGACGTTTTCACTGACTCGGCCGTTTGAGCGCGCGCTCGCACTGAGGCATTCTGGGAGGGAGCCAATATCTACAGCCGCGCTGAGCCCCCGCCGCAGCCAAGTGCTGCTCAAAATCCAATTGTGCTCATTGACGGCTTTTTACAGGGGATTTAGGAGGAAAACATAAAAATTTCTGCTAAATTTACTCCTTCACTTCCCGAACCATTTGGACGTGTGAGAAAGTTTCTAAAAGTGCGGCGTCACCTTAAAACCTCCGTGTTTTCACAGCCGCAGGTTTGGTACAATTGCTTCCAGTCTAGACAATCTGACCACATGAGCGTAAATCCTGTCGTGGTGCTTTGTTACAATGTTTCAGTTCAGGTAAATTCACGCACTTCCCCTTTAAGACCTGACCATTGCCCTTTGGTTTTGTTGATGAACCTTTGACCGCACAAATGTATTTTCTAATTGACGCAATGGCAGTCCATAACGGAATATTGCTTTTTACAGTATAACCTGCGCACATGGCGGTTAATGCTTGGTCTGGATTTTGGATAATGAGGTTACTTCGTAACTTTGTATCAGTTACTGTCTGCCGGATCAGGTTCTGCACTTAATGCGATTCCGCCTGGATTCCTGTATATATCATCTTCTAATCACCTGCTATATGATGCTCATTACATGGCCGCGCTGCAGTACCATCCTCCTACCCTAGGTGTCACTCTAACAGGTAACAGCGCCACCTACAGGGCAGGGATTGTAAGGAGAACGCTCAAGGTACAAGAAACTCATCCCAAAGCTGCTTGATTCTTGTAAATGGTCACATACTTACAAGAGCGTGGGCATGCTGGGAAATGTAGTCCGCCACAGCCACGGAGCACCAGATCATTGATAAGAGGGGCTTAATTATCAGGGCATGGGCACGCTGAGAGTTGTAGTTCAACAATATTCATATTACGATATAGTTTTACCGGTTCAATATCATTGACTATATGGATTAAATTCTCAGATGATTGGGCATGCTGGGAGTTGTAGTTACAGGTTGCGGAGAGGTTGAAACTCGCCAGTTTTATGGACTAGGCTGGAAGAGCAATGGTATGCTGGTAGTTGTAGTTACATGTTGGAGAGATCTCGAAGGTCAGCAGTTAAAGGAACCAGGCTATTGGAACATGGACATGCTGGGAGTTGTAGTTTTTTTATTGACTGCGGATGACTTCAACAGAGACTAGGCTATGAAATAATTTAGAGTTTCGGTCGGCAATCTCTGGAGATCAGCTGGGTTGCTGGGAGTTGTAGTTTTCAGTTGCTGGAGAGATGTTTTAGGCACTGGATATGCTGGGAGTTGTAGTTTGCAATAGCTCAGGACCACATTGATCTGTCAATAGGACTAGATCCTTGGTGCCTTCTGGGAGTTGGAGTTGTGGAGCCACAGACTGTAGTTTGTGTAGGGGAGCAGTTGTCCACTAGGGGTGCTGCTGCGTCAGATCATTTCTATAGAGCACAACCCCCATCATTTGCTCCCAGCCTGACATTTGCTCTACATGTGTCTCTCCCCTCACAAGTTCCAAACTCCAGATTCCAGCGGGCGACACAGTGCGTGTTTGTTTTCGTCAGCGTGCACGCACTAAAGATGTCAGATAAATATGCGGCTGTCTACATATCCGACATTACATCGAAAACGTGTCGGGGGGGCGTCACGGGCGGAACGTGCAAACAAATTGTGCCATTTACAGTAGTGTCCTCAGATGATCCCCTAACCACAGGCGGCGCAGGGCAAAGTCTTATAGAAGCCACATGTGGCCGGCTGCCGCCTCCTCCATGGGGGCCCCCGCACCGCGTCACCCTCCGCAGGTCGGTGCCCGCTGGTGGCGCTCACATGGGGCGGCCGCTGCCAAATCTGTCCATGGAGGAGGACGGAAGAGTAAATATCTGTGAGAGGGATGTGGACTTATCACCTCGTAAATTACTGTCACCCGGGTAATTGGGGCAGCGCTTCTCCCCGGGAGCCGCAGAGAATGGACCCGACTGTCCTGACCACCGGCCACAAACATCTTCAAGGAAGATCCCGGGAAGGGAAAGACGTCACTGATGGATAAAGGGAAGGGCTGAGAGGTCCCGTGAGGTCAGAGCCACGAGGGGCCGTGCCCGGACACATCTGCGGAGAGGAGAAATTCCCAGAATTTGTGTGAACCAATCATATCGGATCTTAGATCCAATCCGGTAGCGAATTGAATATGTCCCGACTATGAAGACCTGTAAGACTTCATGAGGCCAAACAATTTAGGATGAGGCCCTGAAAGTGGAGTCTGCGGGGGTAGGTAGGCAGATTCCTGGAGTCTCCAAACCGTCAGAGAGCAGGAGCCACTGCTCATGGAGAGGAAGGTGATGTCCCTCTGACGCTTCTTCAGGCTGCTCCTCCCTGGACCTGGGCCAACGGCTGCAGAGCAAGGTCCTGCTCCCACTCTCCAGGGTCCTGGAACTATTCCCCAGCTTATCCTGTGCAGAAAGTCACATCTACTGTGTGACCCAAGTCAGGCTACAGGACAGGAGGAAAGTGACCACCCTGTGGGGCAGTGTACTGTATAGCAGAGCACATTACAGCAAGCAGTGCAAGGACATCTACTGCATATAAGAGCCAAACCGCTCTGTGCTCCACTGTATAGCAACAAAAAGGGAAAAGGTCTGTGCTGCAACGAAAGGACTGGACACCATCAGAACTAAAACAAGTCTGTGCAGCACAAAGGGTCAGTGTAATGTATAGCAGAAACCTAAAGCAAGTCTATGTGCCATGTAAAGGCAGTCTCTTGTAGAGTAGTATAATATCTAGTGTGAGATATATAGAGACAGTCTGGTAGAGAGAGGGGCCATCTGCAGCTCCTCCTCCCCTCTCACAGCATACATTCTGGTAGAGAGAGGGGCCATCTGCAGCTCCTCCTCTCCTCTCACAGCATACAGTATGGTAGAGAGAGGGAATCTGCAGCTCCTCCTCCCCTCTCACAGCATACAGTCTGGTAGAGAGAGGGAATCTGCAGCTCCTCCTCTCACAGCACAGTCTGGTAGAGAGAGGGGCCATCTGCAGCTCTTCCTCTCCTCTCACAGCATACAGTCTGGTAGAGAGAGGGAATCTGCAGCTCCTCCTCCCCTCACAGCATACAATCTGGTAGAGAGAGGGAATCTGCAGCTCCTCCTCCCCTCACAGCATACAATCTGGTAGAGAGAGGGAATCTGCAGCTCCTCCTCCCCTCACAGCATACAGTCTGGTAGAGAGAGGGAATCTGCAGCTCCTCCTCCCCTCTCACAGCATATAGTATGGTAGAGAGAGAAGGAATCTGCAGCTCCTTCTCCCTTCCCACAGCATACAGTCTGGTAGAGAGATTGGGGCCATCTGCAGCTCCTCCTCCCCTCTCACAGCATACAGTCTGGTAGAGAGAGGTAATCTGCAGCTCCTCCTCTCCTCTCTCACAGCATATAGTATGGTATAAACAGAGGGAATCTGCAGCTCCTACTCCCCTCCCACAGCATATAGTCTGAGACAGAGTGAATCTGCAACTGAAGCTCCTTCTTCCCTTCAACAGCATTCAGTCTAGTAGGGGGAAAGATGATCTGCGGCTGCAGTTCCTCATCTGCCCCCCGTAGATTGAAATAAGCTGCAGCTCTTCTTCCTCTCCCCATACATGCAGTCCAGTATTAAGAGACAGAGAATGTGCAGCTACAGCTATTACTCCATTCTCATGCAGTTCAGTAGATAGAGAATGTGAAACTACCCCCCCACACACACAGCATGCAGTCATAGAGAGAATCTGCAGCTCCTCCTCCCCTCTCACAGCATGTAGTTGTAGAGAGACAGAGAGAGAATCTGCAACTCCTCTTCCCCTATCACAACATGTAGTCAGAGAGAGAGAGAGAGAATCTGCAGCTCCTCCTCCCCTATTACAGCATGTAGTCATAGAGAATCTGCAGCTCCTCCTTCCCTCTCACAGCATGTAGTCATAGAGAGAAAATCTGCAGCTCCTCCTTCCCTCTCACAGCATGTAGTCATAGAGAATCTGCAGCTCCTCCTCCCCTCTCACAGCATGTAGTCAGAGAGAGAGAATCTGCAGCTCCTCCTTCCCTCTCACAGCATGTAGTCATAGAGAATCTGCAGCTCCTCCTCCCCTCTCACAGCATGTAGTTGTAGAGAGAGAGAGAGAATCTGCAACTCCTCTTCCCCTATCACAACATGTAGTCAGAGAGAGAGAGAGAGAGAGAATCTGCAGCTCCTCCTCCCCTATTACAGCATGCAGGCATAGAGAGACAGAATCTGCAGCTCCTCCTCCCCTCTCACAGCATGTAGTAATAGAGAGAGAGAGAATCTGCAGCTCCTCCTCCCCTCTCACAGCATGTAGTTGTAGATGGAGAGAATCTGCAGCTCCTCCTCCCCTCTCACAGCATGTAGTTGTAGAGGGAGAGAATCTGCAGTTCCTCCTTCCCTCTCACAGCATGTAGTCATAGAGAATCTGCAGCTCCTCCTCCCCTCTCACAGCATGTAGTCATAGAGAATCTGCAGCTCCTCCTCCCCTCTCACAGCATGTAGTCAGAGAGAGAGAATCTGCAGCTCCTCCTTCCCTCTCACAGCATGTAGTTGTAGAGGGAGAGAATCTGCAGCTCCTCCTTCCCTCACAGCATGTAGTCATAGAGAATCTGCAGCTCCTCCTCCCCTCACAGCATGTAGTTGTAGATGGAGAGAATCTGCAGCTCCTCCTCCCCTCACAGCATGTAGTTGTAGAGGGAGAGAATCTGCAGCTCCTCCTCCCCTCACAGCATACAATCTGGTAGAGAGAGGGAATCTGCAGCTCCTCCTCCCCTCTCACAGCATATAGTATGGTAGAGAGAGAAGGAATCTGCAGCTCCTTCTCCCTTCCCACAGCATACAGTCTGGTAGAGAGATTGGGGCCATATGCAGCTCCTCCTCCCCTCTCACAGAATACAGTCTGGTAGAGAGAGGTAATCTGCAGCTCCTCCTCCCCTCTCACAGCATGTAGTCATAGAGAATCTGCAGCTCCTCCTCCCCTCTCACAGCATGTAGTCAGAGAGAGAGAATCTGCAGCTCCTCCTTCCCTCTCACAGCATGTAGTTGTAGAGAGACGGAGAGAGAATCTGCAACTCCTCTTCCCCTATCACAACATGTAGTCAGAGAGAGAGAGAGAATCTGCAGCTCCTCCTCCCCTATTACAGCATGCAGGCATAGAGAGACAGAATCTGCAGCTCCTCTTCCCCTCTCACAACATGTAGTCATAGAGAGAGAATCTGCAGCTCCTCCTCCCCTCTCACAGCATGTAGTTGTAGATGGAGAGAATCTGCAGCTCCTCCTCCCCTCTCACAGCATGTAGTTGTAGATGGAGAGAATCTGCAGCTCCTCCTCCCCTCTCACAGCATGTAGTCATAGAGAATCTGCAGCTCCTCCTCCCCTCTCACAGCATGTAGTCAGAGAGAGAGAATCTGCAGCTCCTCCTTCCCTCTCACAGCATGTAGTTGTAGAGGGAGAGAATCTGCAGCTCCTCCTTCCCTCTCACAGCATGTAGTCATAGAGAATCTGCAGCTCCTCCTCCCCTCTCACAGCATGTAGTCAGAGAGAATCTGCAGCTCCTCCTCCCCTCTCACAGCATGTAGTCAGAGAGCGAGAATCTGCAGCTCCTCCTTCCCTCTCACAGCATGTAGTCAGAGAGAGAGAATCTGCAGCTCCTCCTTCCCTCTCACAGCATGTAGTAATAGAGAGAAAGAGAGAGAATCTGCAACTCCTCTTCCCCTATCACAACATGTAGTCAGAGAGAGAGAGAGAGAATCTGCAGCTCCTCCTCCCCTATTACAGCATGCAGGCATAGAGAGACAGAATCTGCAGCTCCTCTTCCCCTCTCACAACATGTAGTCATAGAGAGAGAATCTGCAGCTCCTCCTCCCCTCTCACAGCATGTAGTAATAGAGAGAAAGAGAGAGAATCTGCAGCTCCTCATTCCCTCTCACAGCATGTAGTCATAGAGAATCTGCAGCTCCTCCTCCCCTCTCACAGCATGTAGTTGTAGATGGAGAGAATCTGCAGCTCCTCCTCCCCTCTCACAGCATGTAGTTGTAGATGGAGAGAATCTGCAGCTCCTCCTCCCCTCTCACAGCATGTAGTCATAGAGAATCTGCAGCTCCTCCTCCCCTCTCACAGCATGTAGTCAGAGAGAGAGAATCTGCAGCTCCTCCTTCCCTCTCACAGCATGTAGTCAGAGAGCGAGAATCTGCAGCTCCTCCTTCCCTCTCACAGCATGTAGTCAGAGAGAGAGAATCTGCAGCTCCTCCTTCCCTCTCACAGCATGTAGTCAGAGAGAATCTGCAGCTCCCCCTCCCCTCTCACAGCATGTAGTTGTAGAGAGAGAGAGAGAGAGAGAGAGAGAGAGAATCTGCAGCTCCTCCTCCCCTATTACAGCATGCAGGCATAGAGAGACAGAAACTGCAGCTCTTCCCCTCTCACAGCATGTAGTTGTAGAGGGAGAGAATCTGCAGTTCCTCCTTCCCTCTCACAGCATGTAGTCATAGAGAATCTGCAGCTCCTCCTCCCCTCTCACAGCATGTAGTTGTAGAGGGAGAGAATCTGCAGCTCCTCCTCCCCTCTCACAGCATGTAGTTGTAGAGAGAAGGAGAGAGAATCTGCAACTCCTCTTCCCCTATCACAACATGTAGTCAGAGAGAGAGAATCTGCAGCTCCTCCTCCCCTATTACAGCATGCAGGCATAGAGAGACAGAATCTGCAGCTCCTCTTCCCCTCTCACAACATGTAGTCATAGAGAGAGAATCTGCAGCTCCTCCTCCCCTCACAGCATGTAGTAATAGAGAGAAAGAGAGAGAATCTGCAGCTCCTCCTTCCCTCTCACAGCATGTAGTCATAGAGAATCTGCAGCTCCTCCTCCCCTCTCACAGAATGTAGTTGTAGAGGGAAAGAATCTGCAGCTCCTCCTTCCCTCTCACAGCATGTAGTTGTAGATGGAGAGAATCTGCAGCTCCTCCTCCCCTCTCACAGCATGTAGTTGTAGAGGGAGAGAATCTGCAGTTCCTCCTTCCCTCTCACAGCATGTAGTCATAGAGAATCTGCAGCTCCTCCTCCCCTCTCACAGCATGTAGTTGTAGAGAGAAGGAGAGAGAATCTGCAACTCCTCTTCCCCTATCACAACATGTAGTCAGAGAGAGAGAATCTGCAGCTCCTCCTCCCCTATTACAGCATGCAGGCATAGAGAGACAGAATCTGCAGCTCCTCTTCCCCTCTCACAACATGTAGTCATAGAGAGAGAATCTGCAGCTCCTCCTCCCCTCACAGCATGTAGTAATAGAGAGAAAGAGAGAGAATCTGCAGCTCCTCCTTCCCTCTCACAGCATGTAGTCATAGAGAATCTGCAGCTCCTCCTCCCCTCTCACAGCATGTAGTTGTAGAGGGAAAGAATCTGCAGCTCCTCCTTCCCTCTCACAGCATGTAGTTGTAGATGGAGAGAATCTGCAGCTCCTCCTCCCCTCTCACAGCATGTAGTTGTAGAGGGAGAGAATCTGCAGTTCCTCCTTCCCTCTCACAGCATGTAGTCATAGAGAATCTGCAGCTCCTCCTCCCCTCTCACAGCATGTAGTCATAGAGAATCTGCAGCTCCTCCTTCCCTCTCACAGCATGTAGTCAGAGAGAGAAAATCTTCAGCTCCTCCTTCCCTCTCACAGCATGTAGTCAGAGAGAGAGAATCTGCAGCTCCTCCTTCCCTCTCACAGCATGTAGTCAGAGAGAATCTGCAGCTCCTCCTCCCCTCTCACAGCATGTAGTTGTAGAGAGAGAGAATCTGCAACTCCTCTTCCCCTATCACAACATGTAGTCAGAGAGAGAGAATCTGCAACTCCTCTTCCCCTATCACAACATGTAGTCAGAGAGAGAGAATCTGCAGCTCCTCCTCCCCTCTCACAGCATGTAGTCATAGAGAATCTGCAGTTCCTCCTCCCCTCTCACAGCATGTAGTCATAGAGAATCTGCAGCTCCTCCTCCCCTCTCACAGCATGTAGTCAGAGAGAGAGAGAGAGAATCTGCAGCTCCTCCTCCCCTCTCACAGCGTGTAGTCATAGAGAGACAGGGAGAGAATCTGCAGCTCCTCCTCCCCTCTCACAGCATGTAGTTGTAGAGGGAGAGAATCTGCAGCTCCTCCTCCCCTCTCACAGCATGTAGTCATAGAGAATCTGCAGCTCCTCCTCCCCTCTCACAGCATGTAGTTGTAGAGGGAGAGAATCTGCAGCTGGATCTCCCCTAATATACATTCTGGTAGATGGAGAGAGACTCTTCAGCCCCCAAACCCAAGGAACATGAGGACATTTTTGTACATATTTTACTAAGCGTTGATTCTATAAACGGCGTCTCCTCTCGCTGTGCGCCTGTGACTGAGCGCTCTGTGGATGTGCAGCGTCCGTCTCTGGGTAAACACTGCAGCACACTGGCTCTTCTGTTGCTGCGGGGTTAACCCTTTCTATGCCTCTACTGAGCATCTTTCTGACTCAGAACCTCCACTAACAAGGGATGAGCGGCCGCGGTCCCTGCCTGCGCCCGCTGCTGCGCCCTCTCCGCCTTGGCAGCGCCTTGTGAGCAAATATTTTCTTGTCAAATAAAGTTGCTTGATGGACACATCCTGTTAAAGGTGATGTCATCCGCACGTGTGACATCATGGGAACAGGTAAGATTAATGGAGCTGCTGCCTGTAAGAGGGGGGTGGCTGACATCAGAGGGGGCGCCCCAATGCTTGGCTGACTCCTCCTCCCTCTTCCTATGCAAATTCTTGACACAGAAGTTGTTAACAGAGCAGATAATGTCCAAAACTTCCCAAAAAGTGGAAATGGACCACTATGTGGCATATCTCGTGATAATGTACCGCCCTATGTCACCTCTCGTGATAATGTACCGCCCTATGTGGCCTCTCGTGATAATGTACCGCCCTATGTCGCCTCTCGTGATAATGTACCGCCCTACGTGGCCTCTCGTGATAATGTACCGCCCTATGTCACCTCTCGTGATAATGTACCGCCCTATGTGGCCTCTCGTGATAATGTACCGCCATATGTCGCCTCTCGTGATAATGTACCGCCCTACGTGGCCTCTCGTGATAATGTACCGCCCTATGTGGCCTCTCGTGATAATGTACCGCCCTACGTGGCCTCTCGTGATAATGTACCGCCCTACGTGGCCTCTCGTGATAATGTACCGCCCTATGTGGCCTCTCGTGATAATGTACCGCCCTATGTCGCCTCTCGTGATAATGTACCGCCCTACGTGGCCTCTCGTGATAATGTACCGCCCTATGTGGCCTCTCGTGATAATGTACCGCCCTATGTCACCTCTCGTGATAATGTACCGCCCTATGTGGCCTCTCGTAATAATGTACTGCCCTATGTCACCTCTCGTGATAATGTACCGCCCTATGTGGCCTCTCGTGATAATGTACCGCCCTATGTCGCCTCTCGTGATAATGTACCGCCCTATGTGGCCTCTCGTGATAATGTCCCGCCCTATGTCGCCTCTCGTGATAATGTACCGCCCTATGTCGCCTCTCGTGATAATGTACCGCCCTATGTCGCCTCTCGTGATAATGTACCGTCCTATGTCGCCTCTCGTGATAATGTACCGCCCTATGTCACCTCTCGTGATAATGTACCGCCCTATGTCACCTCTCGTGATAATGTACCGCCCTATGTCACCTCTCGTGATAATGTACCGCCCTATGTCACCTCTCGTGATAATGTACCGCCCTATGTCACCTCTCGTGATAATGTACCGCCCTATGTCACCTCTCGTGATAATGTACCGCCCTATGTCACCTCTCGTGATAATGTACCGCCCTATGTCACCTCTCGTGATAATGTACCGCCCTATGTGGCCTCTCGTGATAATGTACCGCCCTACGTGGCCTCTCGTGATAATGTACCGCCCTATGTGGCCTCTCGTGATAATGTACCGCCCTATGTGGCCTCTCGTGATAATGTACCGCCCTATGTGGCCTCTCGTGATAATGTACCGCCCTATGTGTACCGCCCTATGTGGCCTCTCGTGATAATGTACCGCCCTATGTCACCTCTCGTGATAATGTACCGCCCTATGTCACCTCTCGTGATAATGTACCGCCCTACGTGGCCTCTCGTGATAATGTACCGCCCTATGTCGCCTCTCGTGATAATGTACCGCCCTATGTCACCTCTCGTGATAATGTACCGCCCTACGTGGCCTCTCGTGATAATGTTCCGCCATATGATGAGAGGTGATATAGGTCGGTACCTTATTACGAGATATACCATATAGCGACACATTGAAATCTTTAGGGCTGGAAATAGATACAATGTTTTTTCCACTCTCACTGACACCAGACATTATCTGCTCTGTAAAGACCTAGGGGGGAAGATTTACTTACCCGGTCCAGTTGCGATCCAACGGCGCGTTGTCCGACAAGGATTCGGGTTCTGCCGGGATTCACTAAGATCCTGCGCCGATATCCTGCATGTGTCGCTGTTGCGCCGAGGTCCGCCGGAGTTCACCTCCTTCTTCCTGGTGCATCTGAGTGCTGATCTTGCGACACAATTCTTTTTTAAAATTCCACGGTTTGTCCGAATCCGTTGGGTTGTCCGACGGGCACGCCCACCCAACTTCTGTCGTGGGGCCAATGCGCCACAATCTGATCGCATGCGCCAAAACCTGGGGCAATACAGAGCAAATCAGAAATATTTGGGAAAACCCGATGGAATCGTGGCCGCAGGACCCTTAGTAAATGAGCCCCTCTGTGTGCAGAATTTGAATAGGAAGAGTGAGGCGCAGGAGAGGCGAAGTGGGGCGGTCGGGGGTCACCTCTCGATGTACCGCCAAACCCAATGTTATACAGATGGCGGCACAGGGGGCGGGGCCACGCTACATATGTGATGTCACATGACGCGCCCATCCCGTGGGAAAATGTAGGAAAACTTCACCTCCAGACTGGGAGACGTCGGCAGGTCCCAGTACAACCGGTCATGGGGGAGGCAATAACAATCCATACAATTATTAGACACAGTAACATATACAAAACTTTATAGAAAAATGTATTCTGACTTTTTAGGGAAAATTCCTTACTGTAGAGAAGGGGTTAATACACTCACTTCAGATCAACAGCTTTGGTTGTAACTGGAGAATAGAATGCAGTAGCAGGACCTACTGGAAATGTTACTGCAGCTCTGGATGTGATTAGAGTTGCCATTTACATCTGCTATGAAACTCTGTAAGGGTGGATGCTGGGAGTTGTAGTGTTTTGGAAGTAAGCGCTCTGGATGTGACTGGAGAATACATCATTATATCATAGTAGAATGGTGAATGCAGCTCTGGATGTGACTGGAGAATACCTCATTATATCATAGTAGAATGGTGAATGCAGCTCTGGATGTGACTGGAGAATACCTCATTATATCATAGTAGAATGGTGAATGCAGCTCTGGATGTGACTGGAGAATACCTCATTATATCATAGTAGAATGGTGAATGCAGCTCTGGATGTGACTGGAGAATACATCATTATATCATAGTAGAATGGTGAATGCAGCTCTGGATGGGACTGGAGAATACCTCATTATATCATAGTAGAATGGTGAATGCAGCTCTGGATGGGACTGGAGAATACATCATTATATCATAGTAGAATGGTGAATGCAGCTCTGGATGTGACTGGAGAATACCTCATTATATCATAGTAGAATGGTGAATGCAGCTCTGGATGGGACTGGAGAATACATCATTATATCATAGTAGAATGGTGAATGCAGCTCTGGATGTGACTGGAGAATACATCATTATATCATAGTAGAATGGTGAATGCAGCTCTGGATGTGACTGGAGAATACATCATTATATCATAGTAGAATGGTGAATGCAGCTCTGGATGGGACTGGAGAATACATCATTATATCATAGTAGAATGGTGAATGCAGCTCTGGGTGTGACTGGAGAATACATCATTATATCATAGTAGAATGGTGAATGCAGCTCTGGATGGAACTGGAGAATACCTCATTATATCATAGTAGAATGGTGAATGCAGCTCTGGATGGGACTGGAGAATACATCATTATATCATAGTAGAATGGTGAATGCAGCTCTGGATGGGACTGGAGAATACATCATTATATCATAGTAGAATGGTGAATGCAGCTCTGGATGTGACTGGAGAATACATCATTATATCATAGTGGAATGGTGAATGCAGCTCTGGATGTGACTGGAGAATACATCATTATATCATAGTAGAATGGTGAATGCAGCTCTGGATGTGACTGGAGAATACATCATTATATCATAGTGGAATGGTGAATGCAGCTCTGGATGTGACTGGAGAATACATCATTATATCATAGTAGAATGGTGAATGCAGCTCTGGGTGTGACTGGAGAATACCTCATTATATCATAGTAGAATGGTGAATGCAGCTCTGGATGTGACTGGAGTATCCTGTTCTGAGTTATCCTGTGTTGTGCCGTCCTTACCTTGTCGCACTCCATTACTGCTGTAGGGCCTTGCATTGTAACAAAATTTTGAAAAACATTTCAGAAAAAAACACAAATATTGAGAGCCCCACCCCCTCAGATGTGCGCAGTAATGGGGTCACCTGACTGCATCCCAGGGGCTCCGGGTCATGGTGAGGACAGATACCCCCGGGGTAAAATCACATGAGGTCCATGTCAGGAAACAAGGGTCAGAAGGGCAAGAAATGTGACTGCAGCTCTGGATGTGACTGGAGCAGGACGCACGTCAGATTATCGCTCTCAGCGCTGGGATTATTTGTATCTTCGCACTTTTTTCTGTTTGCGTCTCATTTGTCTTTTTCATGCGTCTGATTCCGGATGTCGTTGCGTATTTACTATTGGCTTGTGCCTAAAGAGGCGCAAGAGGCGGAGGGAAGGAAATGCAGATAATGACCCCCATGATGTCACCGCAGCTCTGGATACAAAGTAACAAACCCAGAGCAGAGAGCAGGGCGCGCCATGTGCAGGTTTGTTACAATGTATCAGTCCTAGTTGTTGAAAAGATGGCACAGGAGACATCAACTTACTGGGTAACATCGGGTGATACTGATCCTATTGTACAGCATATAGCAGATGTTACCATTCGGAGGCTTGGGAAAGCTGGGTGGCCATCGTACTGGCTGACTGTTTTGAGTTTCCTGTACTTTAAATCCCAAATCCTGATAATATTGCACAGCCAGGATTACCATCCAGGACCTTCAGGTTTGCACCCAGCTTTCTATCAATGACACTAGAAAAGCTGGGTTACTGTCCCACTAGCTGGACATTTTCCCAGGATGCTCGTGCTCGTCATGTCGGCTGCGGGAGGCTGTTCTGGAGGGGCCCAGATTCTGGAGAGCAAAAATATCCCGAGTTATGGGGAAAAACATTTGTTGGATTCTTAAAGGTTGGACTTGGGTCTTTTTCCAACCTTATATACCAGTGATGGCGAACCTATGGCACGGGTGCCAGAGGCGGCACTCAGAGTCCTTTCTGTGGGCACCCGGGCCATCACCCCAGCACCAGACAGGACTCAAATAATCTTCCTGCAGTTCCAAGAAACTTAAAAGATACTGCTTCCAGTCATATTTTGATACTTGGGACTATAGGAAGAGGGAGAATAAGTAGACAGGGCTGAATTATCTTTGGAGGACCTCCTGCTGGCCCCACGATTTTCTCTGTACAGAGGGACACTGGAAAGAAGCTAAAATTATGAAAATTTTCCATCTTTCTACTGTGTTGCTGTCCTCAGGAGGCCGATATGATTGAAAATTGTTGAACAAGGAGCAATAAGTTACTGCTTTAATTTTTGGTTGGCACCTCGCGATAAATCAGGGGGGGTTTGGGTCGGAGTTTGGGCACTCGGCTGCTAAAAGGTTCGCCATCACTGTTATATACTATGGAAGCTTTGCCATTCAGGAACGTAGAAAGCTGTGTGACCACCTATCAGCATGATTGGGAAAGCTGGGTTAGTGTCCTATTGGCAGAGAGATGTTTGTGTGTAGACTGAGAAAGCTGGGTGCCCCCCTCCCCTAGAAGGCTGGATCTGGGGGACCCCCCCTAGAAGGCTGGATCTGGGGTACCCTGGGGAGGCCGAAGCCTCCATTTACTCTCTATGGCACTTACCTGTTTTCCGGATCTCGGGTTTCCATCCAGGGTCTGGCGAGGGGGGTGGGATGTGGGGGGGGCAGTTGGTGTGTCATGGGGGATGGGGGCTACAAAACTGAACCCAAACCCTTTCTGCGGTTCATGTGACTCCGACCGGTCCTGGAGCGTCGCCAAGAGCAACATATGGGCTAAGCTGTGGTCATTGTAGAACATCTGGACTGAGACAATAGCAGCTTGGAAAAGCTGGGTGACTGCTCATAGGATCCAGGATGTCTGCTGCACAACTTTCCTAGGTTCCTGAAGGGCAAACCTCACAGTTCTGACGTGATAAAAATGTTACATACAATAATTTTAAAGACATCCAGCTTTCCCAGGCTCCTGAATGGCAAATCCAACCATAAACCTCCTGCAGATGTATTCCTGTAATATTTGGGATGTGGGGTCATCACTTAGACCCCCAGCATAAAGGCTGCTTGTTATGCAGCTTTTCCAGGCTGCTGAATGGCAATGATAAACCCACTGATACCGTATATATGCAATATTTGCTTTGTCAGACTGGAAGACCCTGGCCAGAACTTTATTTTACTGTTATCCAGCTTTCTTAGGCTCCTGAAATGCCCCCCCCCCTATTTATATAAAGATAAACCCTCTGCTACCAGCTACTCAGATTTTCCATGTTCCAGACAGATTTACAGCCATAAATCCTGCACTATGAAGATTTCTAGTAAAATTTTAAATAAATTGATCCAGCTTTTCTAGGGCACTGAATGGCAATCTCATCGTTTACACAGTGATAAAACCACGGCCTTCATATTACAAGCAGATACAGAGAAAGCTGAGTGATCGCTGATCACCGCTGGATCTGCACAGGATTGTGACCCAGCTTTTCCAGGATTCTGAATGGCATGGTGATACAATAACAAGCACACTGCTGTTATAGTGAGGAAGCGGGACAGCGGGAGCACAGGGTGACACACTGTTACATCTCTAGGAAGTTCATAGTCTGGACTTTCCCAGGATCCTGAGTGGCAGCCCCATGTCGCTGAGGGTCATCTACTTCCTTACTTGATAGATTTGACATTCAGGAATCCAGAAACGTTTAGTGGTCTCTCCTGTATTGGCAGTCACTCAGCTTTCCCAGATACAGAATTCTGGCTGCTCCATATACAGAAGGAATGTTTGTTGTCTCTGGGGGTCCGGCCTCCGATATCCGGGGGCTTCTGGGACAGACTCACACATTTCCTTGTTGAAAAGCTAAAAATAAGTGAAAAAAGGAAAAAATCCTTGTCCATAAATGTTGTGGAGTGTGAGAGCGGAGCCGGCGGTCAGACACGGGGGAACCCTCTGGTTTCCTGCAGGGGGCGGCGGCTGCGATTATGAGAGGGGCCCCCACTATTACAACCCAGCCCCCCGCCAAAAGCCCCCCCCCCCCCCCCCCCCCTAGCGCTGCCAGGAGATTTCTAGATATATTTAATAGGAAAGTGAAACAGGGGCCCCAGTGTGCGACATAGAAATCCTTCCCCCACCATAGTCACTGCAGACATGAGCAGAGCGCCCCCTAATGTCTCTACCAGGGATCTGACTGCACCAAGACTGACCAGGATACCTGATCCCTCAGAGGGGACACGTCCTCACACTGCTGTGCTCTGTGCTCTCTGCAGCCAGTGTTATGTCTTGTCCCTGGAGAGATGTGTAATCAGACCTCACACTGCTGTGCCCTGTGCTCTCTGCAGCCAGTGTTATGTACTGTCCCTGGAGAGATGTGTAATCAGTCCTCACACTGCTGTGCTCTGTGCTCTCTGCAGCCAGTGTTATGTACTGTCCCTGGAGAGATGTGTAATCAGACCTCACACTGCTGTGCCCTGTGCTCTCTGCAGCCAGTGTTATGTACTGTCCCTGGAGAGATGTGTAACCAGACCTCACACTGCTGTGCTCTCTGCAGCCAGTGTTATGTATTGTCCCTGGAGAGATGTGTAATCAGACCTCACACTGCTGTGCTCTGTGCTCTCTGCAGCCAGTGTTATGTAGTGTCCCTGGAGAGATGTGTAATCAGACCTCACACTGCTGTGCTCTGTGCTCTCTGCAGCCAGTGTTATGTATTGTCCCTGGAGAGATGTGTAATCAGACCTCACACTGCTGTGCTCTGTGCTCTCTGCAGCCAGTGTTATGTATTGTCCCTGGAGAGATGTGTAATCAGACCTCACACTGCTGTGCTCTGTGCTCCCTGCAGCCAGTGTTATGTATTGTCCCTGGAGAGATGTGTAATCAGACCTCACACTGCTGTGCTCTGTGCTCTCTGCAGCCAGTGTTATGTATTGTCCCTGGAGAGATGTGTAATCAGACCATTCTGTGTGTTCCTAGTAGCAGCAGGACTGTGATACATGGATTTATATTCCAGGATTGTAACTTCTCCAAGTCTGCTTGTTTGTCCTCGCACTTCTGTGCTCTGTGCCCTCTGTAGCTAGAGTTGGATATCGGCTACTTTTTCACCGTCCTGCTGCTACTAACACATGCAGTTTATGAGGTGACACCTGCTGCCTGATCCCTTGTAATGAGACCCCTGACAAGTCTGTGACCCATCATGACACCAGAGTGTCCGGGAGGTGAATAGATGAGACTTACCTCAGGACTGTCAGTTTCCCGATACCTGGATGTCGGCTCAGATCCTGTCACCCCCCCCCCCCCCACAGCCGCAGATTTCTCATTAATGATGTTCATACCGAGGAAATAACACAAGAAAGTGAGAAATTCTATCAACTGCTGCGACATTCTGCATCCCGGGGGAGAAGGAACTAATCAGAGGATCTGCCCAAAATAACAGGGAATCCCAGATGTGTGACCCCCACAGGACCCAGCAAAGACTGTACAGAATATAACTACAATAATACTGCCCCCTATGTACAAGAATATAACTACTATAATACTGCCCCCTATGTACAGGAATATAACTACTATAATACTGCCCCCTATGTACAGGAATATAACTACTATAATACTGCCCCCTATGTACAAGAATATAACTACTATAATACTGCCCCCTATGTACAAGAATATAACTACTATAATACTGCCCCCTATGTACAAGAATATAACTACTATAATACTGCCCCTATGTACAAGAATATAACTACTATAATACTGCCCCCTATGTACAGGAATATAACTACTATAATACTGCCCCCTATGTACAGGAATATAACTACTATAATACTGCCCCCTATGTACAGGAATATAACTACTATAATACTGCCTCCTATGTACAGGAATATAACTACTATAATACTGCCCCCTATGTACAGGAATATAACTACTATAATACTGCCCCCTATGTACAGGAATATAACTACTATAATACTGCCCCCTATGTACAAGAATATAACTACTATAATACTGCCCCCTATGTACAGGAATATAACTACTTTAATACTGCCCCCTATGTACAGGAATATAACTACTATAATACTGCCCCCTATGTACAGGAATATAACTACTATAATACTGCCCCTATGTACATCATATAACAACTATAATACTGCCCCCCTATGTACAGGAATATAACTACTATAATACTGCCCCCTATGTACAGGAATATAACTACTATAATACTGCCCCCCTATGTACAGGAATATAACTACTATAATACTGCCCCTATGTACATCATATAACAACTATAATACTGCCCCCTATGTACAAGAATATAACTACTATAATACTGCCCCCTATGTACAGGGATATAACTACTATAATACTGCCCCCTATGTACAAGAATATAACTACTATAATACTGCTCCCTATGTACAGGAATATAACTACTATAATACTGCCCCCTATGTACAGGAATATAACTACTATAATACTGTCCCCTATGTACAAGAATATAACTACTATAATACTGCCCCCTATGTACAGGAATATAACTACTATAATACTGCCCCCTATGTACAAGAATATAACTACTATAATACTGCCCCCTATGTACAGGAATATAACTACTATAATACTGCCCCCTATGTACAGGAATATAACTACTATAATACTGCCCCCCTATGTACAGGAATATAACTACTATAATACTGCCCCCTTTGTACAAGAATATAACTACTATAATACTGCCCCCTATGTATAGGAATATAACTACTATAATACTGTTCCCTATGTACAAGAATATAACTACTATAATACTGCCCCCCTATGTACAGGAATATAACTACTATAATACTGCCCCCTATGTACAGGAATATAACTACTATAATACTGCCCCTATGTACATCATATAACAACTATAATACTGCCCCCCTATGTACAGGAATATAACTACTATAATACTGCCCCCTATGTACAGGAATATAACTACTATAGTACTGCCCCCTATGTACAGGAATATAACTACTATAATACTGCCCTCTATGTACAAGAATATAACTACTATAATACTGCCCCTATGTACAGGAATATAACTACTATAATACTGCCCCCTATGTACAAGAATATAACTACTATAATACTGCCCCCTATGTACAGGAATATAACTACTATAATACTGCCCCCTATGTACAGGAATATAACTACTATAATACTGCCCCCTATGTACAGGAATATAACTACTATAATACTGCCCCTATGTACAGGAATATAACTACTATAATACTGCCCCCTATGTACAGGAATATACCTACTATAATACTGCCCCTATGTACAAGAATATAACTACTATAATACTGTCCCCTATGTACAAGAATATAACTACTATAATACTGCCCCCTATGTACAAGAATATAACTACTATAATACTGTCCCCTATGTACAAGAATATAACTACTATAATACTGCCCCCTATGTACAAGAATATAACTACTATAATACTGCCCCCTATGTACAGGAATATAACTACTACAATACTGCCCCCTATGTACAAGAATATAACTACTATAATACTGCCTCCTATGTACAGGAATATAACTACTATAATACTGCCCCCTATGTACAGGAATATAACTACTATAATACTGCCCCCTATGTACAGGAATATAACTACTATAATACTGCGCCCTATGTACAGGAATATAACTACTATAATACTGCCCCCTATGTACAAGAATATAACTACTATAATACTGCCCCCTATGTACAGGAATATAACTACTATAATACTGCCCCCTATGTACAAGAATATAACTACTATAATACTGCGCCCTATGTACAGGAATATAACTACTATAATACTGCCCTCTATGTACAGGAATATAACTACTATAATACTGCCCCCTATGTACAAGAATATAAGTACTATAATACTGTCCCTATGTACAAGAATATAACTACTATAATACTGCCCCCCATGTACAAGAATATAACTACTATAATACTGCGCCCTATGTACAGGAATATAACTACTATAATACTGCCCCCTATGTACAGGAATATAACTACTATAATACTGCGCCCTATGTACAGGAATATAACTACTATAATACTGCCCTCTATGTACAGGAATATAACTACTATAATACTGCCCCCTATGTACAAGAATATAAGTACTATAATACTGTCCCTATGTACAAGAATATAACTACTATAATACTGCCCCCCATGTACAAGAATATAACTGCTATAATACTGCCCCCTATGTATAGGAATATAACTACTATAATACTGCCCCCTATGTAGTAGGCTATGGCTGGTTCTATGTGGCGGTTTTATAGTCTCCTGGCAGTAATGCTGTGGATGCTGTGGTCATTGGTGATGCTGTCAGTCTTATGGCAGTTGTATACCGTAGTAGCACTATAATGGCCCCTCTACCTGTATGTTGGGTATGTGACCTCTGACCTCCCCCATAGCAGGGTGGATGTGGCTCCTCGGGTCGGGGGTCTTGTTACTATTTATAATTGGTGACACTTGGTGGCTGCGGCTCCTCTGAGATCCGGGGTCTTCTCCTCCGGCTCCTTTCTCTCGCTGACCTTAGTGACCTCCATATTGATCTGAGTAATAGAGAACCTGCAGCAGGTTCATCTCTGTTAATGTGGTGTCACTCCCCCCCCCCCTTCAGCCGCAGCAGAGATTAACCCCTCGCTGGATCTTTGAGGATGATTGTGTTTATCTTTGTTATTTCCATAATCTATTACTAATTGCAGCGCAAGGACCCGTCCACGTTCCTCCGTGTCCGATGTGTAATGGGTGGTGACGCTGACCCAATCTCACTGGGTTCTGGAGAAAGTCATCTCTTCATTATATAACATGAGACCCTCTTTCCAGAACCGGGGCTGTGCTCTAGAACCAGTTAATTATCACATTTTTAGAACTAGTTGGTTTCCCCAGGCAGCATTCTAGAACCAGACGGTTTCCCCTGACAGGCTCTCTAGAACCAGTTGGTTTCCAGCGGTCTGTGCTCTAGAACCAGTTGGTTTTTTTCCACAGTCTGTGCTCTAGAACCAGTTGGTTTCCCGCGGCCTGTGCTCTAGAACCAGTTGGTTTCCCCACAGTCTGTGCTCTAGAACCAGTTGGTTTCCCACAGTCTGTGCTCTAGAACCAGTTGGTTTCCCACAGTCTGTGCTCTAGAACCAGTTGGTTTCCCACAGTCTGTGCTCTAGAACCAGTTGGTTTCCCACAGTCTGTGCTCTAGAACCAGTTGGTTTCCCACAGTCTGTGCTCTAGAACCAGTTGGTTTCCCCCGGGCAGGCGCTCTAGAACCAGTCGTTTCCCCCGGGCAGGCGCTCTAGATCTGGTTTCTTCTTGGAATGTGCTGAGCTCTGGTGGATTCTGTGTCTCTGCTTTAGAATTTGTGCAGTATCTTCTTCTTCCTCCTTCGCCAGTGACATCAGACAATGAAGGACTTATCACTCCAATGTTCCTCTCCTCTCTGATAAATCAGATTCTGTCATCCAGAACATGTGATGAATTGTACTAATTAACCCTCGCAGTGGAGGCATCAATCACTGATCCGTGGCCATGATATCACGGAATCTGCGCGGCGTCCGCTCCATCACCGTGAGCTGTCAGGACAAATAAATTAACAAAAGTCCAATAAATTTCTGGAAATGACTGAATCCAGTCCCCGATAATCTGTGACATGTAATAATCACCGCGTCTGCGGAGCGGCCGACACTTCAGACGTCTCTCATACCAATTATTGAAAAACATAGAAATGGATTGTTATGAATTGGACAGAAACTTAATCTTCAATTACAGAGGTCAACGATCCGACCGCAGCGACGACCGTAATGATAAAAAACGATGTGTAACTACATGTATAAATATCCCAGGATACAATGTATAGATCCATAACGATACAATGTAACGAGTGCCCAGAACTGATGTGTAACTACATGTATAAATATCCCAGGATACAATGTATAGATCCATAACGATACAATGTAACGAGTGCCCAGAACTGATGTGTAACTACATGTATAAATATCCCAGGATACAATGTATAGATCCATAACGATACAATGTAACGAGTGCCCAGAACTGATGTGTAACTACATGTATAAATATCCCAGGATACAATGTATAGATCTGTAACGATACAATGTAACGAGTGCCCAGAACTGATGTGTAACTACATGTATAAATATCCCTGGATACAATGTATAGATCTGTAACGATACAATGTAACGAGCCCCCAGAACTGATGTGTAACTACATGTATAAATATCCCAGGATACAATGTATAGATCTGTAATGATACAATGTAACGAGTGCCCAGAACTGATGTGTAACTACATGTATAAATATCCCAGGATACAATGTATAGATCTGTAACGATACAATGTAACGAGCGCTCAGAACTGATGTGTAACTACATGTATAAATATCCCTGGATACAATGTATAGATCCATAACGATACAATGTAACGAGTGCCCAGAACTGATGTGTAACTACATGTATAAATATCCCTGGATACAATGTATAGATCTGTAACGATACAATGTAACGAGCCCCCAGAACTGATGTGTAACTACATGTATAAATATCCCAGGATACAATGTATAGATCTGTAACGATACAATGTAACGAGTGCCCAGAACTGATGTGTAACTACATGTATAAATATCCCAGGATACAATGTATAGATCTGTAACGATACAATGTAACGAGCGCTCAGAACTGATGTGTAACTACATGTATAAATATCCCTGGATACAATGTATAGATCTGTAACGATACAATGTAACGAGCCCCCAGAACTGATGAGTAACTACATGTATAAATATCCCAGGATACAATGTATAGATCTGTAACGATACAATGTAACGAGCCCCCAGAACTGATGAGTAACTACATGTATAAATATCCCAGGATACAATGTATAGATCTGTAATGATACAATGTAACGAGTGCCCAGAACTGATGTGTAACTACATGTATAAATATCCCAGGATACAATGTATAGATCTGTAACGATACAATGTAACGAGCGCTCAGAACTGATGTGTAACTACATGTATAAATATCCCAGGATACAATGTATAGATCCATAACGATACAATGTAACGAGTGCCCAGAACTGATGTGTAACTACATGTATAAATATCCCTGGATACAATGTATAGATCTGTAACGATACAATGTAACGAGCCCCCAGAACTGATGTGTAACTACATGTATAAATATCCCAGGATACAATGTATAGATCTGTAATGATACAATGTAACGAGTGCCCAGAACTGATGTGTAACTACATGTATAAATATCCCAGGATACAATGTATAGATCTGTAACGATACAATGTAACGAGCGCTCAGAACTGATGTGTAACTACATGTATGAATATCCCAGGATACAATGTATAGATCTGTAACGATACAATGTAACGAGTGCCCAGAACTGATGTGTAACTACATGTATAAATATCCCAGGATACAATGTATAGATCTGTAACGATACAATGTAACGAGTGCCCAGAACTGATGTGTAACTACATGTATAAATATCCCAGGATACAATGTATAGATTTGTAATGATACAATGTAACGAGTGCCCAGAACTGATGTGTAACTACATGTATAAATATCCCAGGATACAATGTATAGATCTGTAACGATACAATGTAACGAGCCCCCAGAACTGATGTGTAACTACATGTATAAATATCCCTGGATACAATGTATAGATCTGTAACGATACAATGTAACGAGCGCTCAGAGCTGATGAATTACTATATATATGTTAGTGGGGGATGGGCTCTCGTGGTTCCAGCAGTTGTCCCAGTTATCTCTTCAGCTCATGACAAGAAGGGAGAACCACAGTCCATATAAAGGGTCCTGTCTGGATCCATCCTGCAGCAGGTGGAGTCCTGTGATATCGGCTGCGGCCGCAGTCCAGCGGACAGACCTCTGCTAACGCGACGCTATTGTTATCCGGGGAGAAGTCATTCCCTCTGCTCTTTGATGACATCCGTAAAAACCGACCCAGATCAAGTACAGAAAGAAACTAAACTACACATCAAAAATGTCCGAAGCCTTAGACTCCGCCCAAACACTAATGTCCGTTACTGCGGCCGGGCACCTGGGGGACACATCTGCCACCAGTGGCCCCTCGTGCGTCTCACTATTATATAATGACCGGCCCGGACATAGGAGACTCCTCTGCACTACAGATGTTACTTCTAGTAGTAGGGATCTGAGGTGTCAGAAATAGAGAGAAGATTTGGGAATTGCACTGGGAAGAAAAATTAACAATAATGAATGATCACGTTGATGGAGACCTAGCGGTGGCTGCTGCGTAGGGTGGTGCAGCTGGGGCCCGTGGCGTAGGGCGCAGGAGCTGGGGCCCGTCGTGCAGCTGGGGGCTGTGGTGTAGGGCACAGGATCTGGGCGCCCATGGCACAGGGAGCAGGATCTGGGGCCCGTGACGTAGGGCGCAGGAGCTGGGGCCCGTGACGTAGGGCGCAGGAGCTGGGGCCCGTGACGTAGGGCGCAGGAGCTGGGGCCCGTGACGTAGGGCGCAGGAGCTGGGGCCCGTGACGTAGGGCGCAGGAGCTGGGGCCCGTGACGTAGGGCGCAGGAGCTGGGGCCCGTGACGTAGGGCGCAGGAGCTGGGGGCCCGTGACGTAGGGCGCAGGAGCTGGGGGCCCGTGACGTAGGGCGCAGAAGCTGGGGGCCCGTGACGTAGGGCGCAGAAGCTGGGGGCCCGTGACGTAGGGAGCAGGAGCTGGGGCCCGTGGCGTACAGTGCAGGATTGGGCGGCAATGTAACAAATGCTCAGAACTGATGTGTAACAAAATATATGATAGAATTCCGAAGATACAAAGTAATGATTGGATATAACAATCGCTCAGGACCCGCCCCCTAGTGATACCCACCTGATCATGAGGATGCGGATGATGGAGGAGGATGAGGATGATGCGGAGGTTCTCCGCTGTGATGACACGTGTTACATCAATCATTCCTCCTGTTACCTGTGATGCTGGACTGCAGCTCTCTGATTGGTTCGCATTGATTACACTACATGATGGATTCCCACCCACTGCTGGTATTTGTGACAATGTATCAGTGTGGTCGCTCCTGACATTCTTTGATCCATCCTGGGACTGCGAGGGTTAAATATTGCTATTTATTTTCTAATTATTCCGAGTTCTGGATGAAGGAATCCGACTCATTCCGGAGGAGCGGAAAAATGGACTAAAAATCTAAATTGTTATCCTAAAACTAATTACAGAAAAAAGTTGAATAATGAATTGTTTGTACTGGATCTGCATGAGAATAAGAGAAGGAAAACCAGAAACTTCATGTTCAGGGACTCCCGAGGACGTTCTGCATATAAGACAGTATTAGAGAGGAGTGTATGGCGGTATAATATAGGTATGACATGTTATGGAGCAGTGTATGGCGGTATAATATAGGTATGACATGTTATGGAGCAGTGTATGGCGGTATAATATAGGTATGGCATGTTATGCAGCAGTGTATGGCGGTATAATATAGGTATGACATGTTATGGAGCAGTGTATGGCGGTATAATATAGGTATGGCATGTTATGGAGCAGTGTATGGCGGTATAATATAGGTATGACATGTTATGGAGCTGTGTATGGCGGTATAATATAGGTATGGCATGTTATGGAGCTGTGTATGGCGGTATAATATAGGTATGGCATGTTATGGAGCTGTGTATGGCGGTATAATATAGGTATGGCATGTTATGGAGCTGTGTATGGCGGTATAATATAGGTATGACATGTTATGGAGCAGTGTATGGCGGTATAATATAGGTATGGCATGTTATGGAGCAGTGTATGGCGGTATAATATAGGTATGGCATGTTATGGAGCAGTGTATGGCGGTATAATATAGGTATGACCTGTTATGGAGCAGTGTATGGCGGTATTGTATAGGCTCTGTATTGCGGTATATATTAAGTTTGGCGTCGGGTGACCGACTCTCGGGCCGCCATCACCTGACCTTGTCTGACGGCTGGCACGGGGCGGGCACCTGGAGGGGAATCACCCGGGCAGATGGGCGGATATTATTCTATGAAAATCAGCGCCAAAGTCTGAACGTCCTACACGTGTGAGCTACATAGCGATGCAGCAGCCAGAGGGCGGCACAATGTATCAGCGCAGATCTCCAGCCACTGTCCGCTTATCTGTCTCCAGGAAAGCTGGGTGATAGCAGTCAGGAAAGCTGGGTGATAGCAGTCAGGAAAGCTGGGTGATAGCAGTATGCTCACACACACCTTCTCACCCTACTTAGAGATTTGCAGCAGCGCCAGGATGTTTATAGGCTCCACTGCGGATGTCACCCAGCTTTCCCAGAGCCCAGATGCCCTTTCTATCACCGATTCTCAGGTCCTTATCATCAGTCCCTAAAGTTCTTGTTGGCAACAAATGCCATAAAACTTCCTCTGAACGACTGCAGCGTCTGATACCAGAGAAGTGTCATTATAGCGGCACCTCAACACAGACCCCAGGAAAGAGATAAAGACCGACACAGCGGCTCCACACTGAAATAATACTGATACCAGCGCTCTGCACAGTGTCACCACCCTGCCAGATACCAGCTGTATTATAGTTATATCACTGTGCATAGGAGGCAGTGTTATAGCAGTTATATTCCTGTACATAGGGGGCAGTGTTATAGCAGTTATATTCTTGTACATAGGGGGCAGTATTATAGTAGTTATATTCTTGTACATAGGGGGCAGTATTATAGTAGATATATTCCTGTACATAGGGGGCAGTATTATAGTAGTTATATTCTTGTACATAGGGGCAGTATTATAGTAGTTATATTCCTGTACATAGGGGACAGTATTATAGTAGATATATTCCTGTACATAGGGGGCAGTATTATAGTAGTTATATTCTTGTACATAGGGGCAGTATTATAGTAGTTATATTCCTGTACATAGGGGGCAGTATTATAGTAGTTATATTCCTGTACATAGGGGACAGTATTATAGTAGTTATATTCCTGTACATAGGGGGCAGTATTATAGTAGTTATATTCTTGTACATAGGGGGCAGTATTATAGTAGTTATATTCTTGTACATAGGGGGCAGTATTATAGTAGTTATATTCTTGTACATAGGGGGCAGTATTATAGTAGTTATATTCCTGTACATAGGGGTAGTATTATAGTAGTTATATTCCTGTACATAGGGGGCAGTATTATAGTAGTTATATTCTTGTACATAGGGGGCAGTATTATAGTAGTTATATTCCTGTACATAGGGGGCAGTATTATAGTAGTTATATTCCTGTACATAGGGGGCAGTATTATAGTAGTTATATTCCTCTACATAGGGGGCAGTATTATAGTAGTTATATTCTTGTACATAGGGGGCAGTATTATAGTAGTTATATTCCTGTACATAGGGGGCAGTATTATAGTAGTTATATTCCTGTACATAGGGGGCAGTATTATAGTAGTTATATTCCTGTACATAGGGGGCAGTATTATAGTAGTTATATTCCTGTACATAGGGGGCAGTATTATAGTTGTTATATTCTTGTACATAGGGGGCAGTATTATAGTAGTTATATTCTTGTACATAGGGGGCAGTATTATAGTAGTTATATTCCTGTACATAGGGGGCAGTATTATAGTAGTTATATTCCTGTACATAGGGGGCAGTATTATAGTAGTTATATTCCTGTACATAGGGGGCAGTATTATAGTAGTTATATTCCTGTACATAGGGGGCAGTATTATAGTTGTTATATTCTTGTACATAGGGGGCAGTATTATAGTAGTTATATTCTTGTACATAGGGGGCAGTATTATAGTAGTTATATTCTTGTACATAGGGGGCAGTATTATAGTAGTTATATTCCTGTACATAGGGGGCAGTATTATAGTAGTTATATTCCTGTACATAGGGGGCAGTATTATAGTAGTTATATTCCTGTACATAGGGGGCAGTATTATAGTAGTTATATTCCTGTACATAGGGGGCAGTATTATAGTAGTTATATTCCTGTACATAGGGGGCAGTATTATAGTAGTTATATTCTTGTACATAGGGGGCAGTATTATAGTAGTTATATTCTTGTACATAGGGGGCAGTATTATAGTAGTTATATTCCTGTACATAGGGGGCAGTATTATAGTAGTTATATTCCTGTACATAGGGGGCAGTATTATAGTAGTTATATTCCTGTACATAGGGGGCAGTATTATAGTAGTTATATTCCTGTACATAGGGGGCAGTATTATAGTAGTTATATTCTTGTACATAGGGGGCAGTATTATAGCAGTTATATTCCTGTACATAGCGGGCAGTATTATAGCAGTTATATTCTTGTACATAGGGGTCAGTATTATAGTAGTTATATTCTTGTACATGGGGGACAGTATTATAGTAGTTATATTCTTGTACATAGGGGGTAGTATTATAGTAGTTATATTCCTGTACATAGGGGGCAGTATTATAGTAGTTATATTCTTGTACATAGGGGCAGTATTATAGTAGTTATATTCCTGTACATAGGGGGCAGTATTATAGTAGTTATATTCTTGTACATAGGGGGCAGTATTATAGTAGTTATATTCTTGTACATAGGGGGCAGTATTATAGTAGTTATATTCTTGTACATAGGGGGCAGTATTATAGTAGTTATATTCTTGTACATAGGGGGCAGTATTATAGTAGTTATATTCTTGTACATGGGGGGCAGTATTATAGTAGTTATATTCCTGTGCTCTTACCTGTCATAGCCAGAAGTCGTATATTTGGGTGCAGTATTGTGGAGTGTCGGTATTTCTATGCTGCACCGTGTATGGAGGGTTGTTGTCTATGTAGTTACATTGTGTTGCTTCTCTTTTGCTCTTGTGTTAGAATATTCCAGACGTGGATCTGGTAAGTAACATGTTCCTCCAGATCCCTTGGTTCTGGGGCTCCATACCTTAGTATTTTAACCTTGTCTCCCGCACCCCTTCACCAGGTTGGATAATTTGGGGTATAATGAGGGTCCTTGGTGCTATTTCCTCCCTCCTCGCTGTTATCATTGAGGCTTGAGCCACATTCTCTACAACTGACATCATTCATGAAATTACAGTATGAAAAGTGAGAAAAAACACAAATTCTTTATCATGTCGACCCCAAACCATCTCACATCCTTGTAACACGACGAGTCTGACACATGGGCCCCGTGTTACAGAGGAGAGAGGAAAACTAAAGCTTCTACAAGACAGAGGGGGAAGCTCCAGATAGTCCTCACTACAACTCTACATCCTCCAGAGCCTGCACTATGTGCACAGTACTACTACTCCTATTCTGTATATATGGGCACAGCACAGTACTACTACTCCTATCCTGTATATATGGGCACAGCACAGTACTACTACTCCTATCCTGTATATATGGACACGGCACAGTACTACTACCCCTATCCTGTATATATGGGAACAGCACAGTACTACTACTCCTATCCTGTATATATGGGCACAGCACAGTACTACTACTCCTATCCTGTATATATGGGCACAGCACAGTACTACTACTCCTATCCTGTATTTATGTACACAGCACAGTACTACTACTCCTATCCTGTATATAAGGGCACAGTACTACTACTCCTATCCTGTATATATGGGTACAGCACAGTACTACTACTCCTATCCTGTACATATGGGCACAGCACAGTACTACTACTCCTATCCTGTATATATGGGCACAGCACAGTACTACTACTCCTATCCAGTATATATGGACACAGAACAGGACTACTACTCCTATCCTGTATATATGGGTACAGCACAGTACTACTACTCCTATCCTGTATATATGGGCACAGTACAGTACTACTACTCCTATCCTGCATATATGGGCACAGTATTGCTGCTCCTATCCTGTATATATGGGTACAGCACAGTACTACTACCCCTATCCTGTATATATGGGCACAGTATTGCTGCTCCTATCCTGTATATATGAGCACAGCACAGTACTACTACTCCTATCCTGTATATATGGGCACAGCACAGTACTACTACTCCTATCCTGTATATATGGGCACATTACTACTACTCCTATCCTGTATATATGGGCACAGTACTACTACTCCTATCCTGTATATATGGGCACAGTACTACTACTCCTATCCTGTATATATGGGCACAGTATTGCTGCTCTCCAGCATACTGAATATTGTAAAAATATTCCAAATATTTTGAGGAAGTAATTTCAGATTTACGATCTGTTCCCGTTGGTGGATTTTCCGTGAAATGTAACGTTGCAGGATTTTATAGCCGCTCGGGGAGAGGTTAATGTGGCGCACATGTTCCCCTCCCCCTCGGGGTATAAGAGGGGATTAAGCTCCGTCCCTCCGGGTAATGGCTGAAGACGTCGTTGCTGTTCGTTATCTTCATTCTGGACGTTCAGAACTGATTTGGCGCCAATTCTTGGGACTGTTACTAAACTGAATCCATAATGTAACAATTATTCCATCGTCCCGGTGGTGGAGCGTTAGGACGAGATCTTCCGGCTATGAGCTGCAGGTTTTCAATGAGAATCAATGAGTCCTATCCAATACAAGCCTCTGCCGACCCCCGGGCTTAGGTCATTTAGTTTCATGTTAGTGATAACGTTCGCCTGAAATACTTGTTTTTATCTCTAGGGAAAAAGCTGATCAGTATCAGTTATATTATACATGTCATTCATATGTAAGGAAAAGCTGCAGCCTCAAAGGGAACCTGTCAGCAGCTGTTACTATACACACTGCAGTCACTGTTTTGTATTGTCCCTGGAGAGATGTGTAATCAGACCTCACACTGCTGTGCTCTGTGCTCTCTGCAGCCAGTGTTATGTATTGTCCCTGGAGAGATGTGTAATCAGACCTCACACTGCTGTGCTCTGTGCTCTCTGCAGCCAGTGTTATGTATTGTCCCTGGAGAGATGTGTAATCAGACCTCACACTGCTGTGCTCTGTGCTCTCTGCAGCCAGTGTTATGTACTGTCCCTGGAGAGATGTGTAATCAGACCTCACACTGCTGTGCTCTGTGCTCTCTGCAGCCAGTGTTATGTATTGTCCCTGGAGAGATGTGTAATCAGACCTCACACTGCTGTGCTCTGTGCTCTCTGCAGCCAGTGTTATGTATTGTCCCTGGAGAGATGTG
Organism: Engystomops pustulosus; assembly: GCF_040894005.1. Taxonomy (NCBI): domain Eukaryota; kingdom Metazoa; phylum Chordata; class Amphibia; order Anura; family Leptodactylidae; genus Engystomops; species Engystomops pustulosus. The sequence goes on from NC_092415.1 coordinate 211,204,256, forward strand.
TAATCAGACCTCACACTGCTGTGCTCTGTGCTCTCTGCAGCCAGTGTTATGTATTGTCCCTGGAGAGATGTGTAATCAGACCTCACACTGCTGTGCTCTGTGCTCTCTGCAGCCAGTGTTATGTGTAGTCCTTGGAGAGATGTGTAATCAGACCTCACACTGCTGTGCTCTGTGCTCTCTGCAGCCAGTGGTATGTATTGTCCCTGGAGAGAGGTGTAATCAGACCTCACACTGCTGTGCTCTGTGCTCTCTGCAGCCAGTGTAATGTATTGTCCCTGGAGAGATGTGTAATCAGACCTCACACTGCTGTGCTCTGTGCTCTCTGCAGCCAGTGTTATGTAGAGATGTGTAATCAGACCTCACACTGCTGTGCTCTGTGCTCTCTGCAGCCAGTGTTATGTAGAGATGTGTAATCAGACCTCACACTGCTGTGCTCTGTGCTCTCTGCAGCCAGTGTTATGTAGAGATGTGTAATCAGACCTCACACTGCTGTGCTCTGTGCTCTCTGCAGCCAGTGTTATGTATTGTCCCTGGAGAGATGTGTAATCAGACCTCACACTGCTGTGCTCGGTGCTCTCTGCAGCCAGTGTTATGTACTGTCCCTGGAGACATGTGTAATCAGACCTCACACTGCTGTGCTCTGTGCTCTCTGCAGCCAGTGTTATGTATTGTCCCTGGAGAGATGTGTAATCAGACCTCACACTGCTGTGCTCTGTGCTCTCTGCAGCCAGTGTTATGTATTGTCCCTGGAGAGATGTGTAAGCAGACCTCACACTGCTGTGCTCTGTGCTCTCTGCAGCCAGTGTTATGTATTGTCCCTGGAGAGATGTGTAATCAGACCTCACACTGCTGTGCTCTGTGCTCTCTGCAGCCAGTGTTATGTAGAGATGTGTAATCAGACCTCACACTGCTGTGCGCTGTGCTCTCTGCAGCCAGTGTTATGTATTGTCCCTGGAGAGATGTGTAATCAGACCTCACACTGCTGTGCTCTGTGCTCTCTGCTGCCAGTGTTATGTATTGTCCCTGGAGAGATGTGTAATCAGACCTCACACTGCTGTGCTCTGTGCTCTCTGCAGCCAGTGTTATGTAGAGATGTGTAATCAGACCTCACACTGCTGTGCTCTGTGCTCTCTGCAGCCAGTGTTATGTAGAGATGTGTAATCAGACCTCACACTGCTGTGCTCTGTGCTCTCTGCTGCCAGTGTTATGTATTGTCCCTGGAGAGATGTGTAATCAGACCTCACACTGCTGTGCTCTGTGCTCTCTGCAGCCAGTGTTATGTAGAGATGTGTAATCAGACCTCACACTGCTGTGCTCTGTGCTCTCTGCAGCCAGTGTTATGTAGAGATGTGTAATCAGACCTCACACTGCTGTGCTCTGTGCTCTCTGCTGCCAGTGTTATGTAGAGATGTGTAATCAGACCTCACACTGCTGTGCTCTGTGCTCTCTGCAGCCAGTGTTATGTAGAGATGTGTAATCAGACCTCACACTGCTGTGCTCTGTGCTCTCTGCTGCCAGTGTTATGTATTGTCCCTGGAGAGATGTGTAATCAGACCTCACACTGCTGTGCTCTGTGCTCCCTGCAGCCAGTGTTATGTAGTGTCCCTGGAGAGATGTGTAATCAGACCTCACACTGCTGTGCTCTGTGCTCTCTGCAGCCAGTGCTATGTATTGTCCCTGGAGAGATGTGTAATCAGACCTCATACTGCTGTGCTCTGTGCTCTCTGCAGCCAGTGTTATGTAGAGATGTGTAATCAGACCTCACACTGCTGTGCTCTGTGCTCTCTGCAGCCAGTGTTATGTAGAGATGTGTAATCAGACCTCACACTGCTGTGCTCTGTGCTCTCTGCTGCCAGTGTTATGTAGAGATGTGTAATCAGACCTCACACTGCTGTGCTCTGTGCTCTCTGCAGCCAGTGTTATGTAGAGATGTGTAATCAGACCTCACACTGCTGTGCTCTGTGCTCTCTGCTGCCAGTGTTATGTATTGTCCCTGGAGAGATGTGTAATCAGACCTCACACTGCTGTGCTCTGTGCTCTCTGCAGCCAGTGTTATGTAGAGATGTGTAATCAGACCTCACACTGCTGTGCTCTGTGCTCTCTGCAGCCAGTGTTATGTAGAGATGTGTAATCAGACCTCACACTGCTGTGCTCTGTGCTCTCTGCTGCCAGTGTTATGTATTGTCCCTGGAGAGATGTGTAATCAGACCTCACACTGCTGTGCTCTGTGCTCTCTGCAGCCAGTGTTATGTATTGTCCCTGGAGAGATGTGTAATCAGACCTCACACTGCTGTGCTCTGTGCTCTCTGCAGCCAGTGTTATGTAGAGATGTGTAATCAGACCTCATGCCGCGTCTTGCAGGGTCGTTTATAATTATATTTATAATTCCTAATTTTTATCTTTTATTTTCTTTTTATTTTGATCAATTTCTGATTTTCCTTAAATTGGGTTTTAAAAAATAACAAACCCAGAATGAGGTCAGCGCTGAGGGCGTGACCTGTGACCCCTGACCCGGGGAGTCTCTGGGATTATCTCTGGGGCTCTCACTTTTCCTAATATTTCCCGTCTTCTCGTGTCTGTTTGGAAAATGAAGGAATTACTGCGTCGTCTGGGAATATCACATAGTCGCTGCAGTTTCTAGCCAGGATTATGGCGCTGACGTGTGACGCACAGACGCGACGCCGGACCCCGTCACACACATTTATCGGATCTTTGTAGTGGATTAGCGCCGGAGACTCGTAACAGATGTGATACAAAGATAATGGAGATCCCTGGTACATACACATCATCCACAAGATTCTGGAAGTCATAGAATGTGATTAGACGGATGGATACATGATGGATGATGGATACATGGATAGGAGATGATACATATATACATGATGGATGATGCATGGATAGGACATAATACAGATGGATGGATACATACATTATGGATGATTGATAATGGATGGATAGAGGATCATACATTCATAGATGGATGATGAAATAGATGGGTGGATAGGAGATGATGCGTGATGCATGGATGGTGGCTACAGGATGCATGGATGATGGATGCAGGATGTATGATGGATGGATAGGGGATAATACATACATAGATGGATGATGGATATGAAATGATGGTTGGATAGGAGATGATACTTGATACATGGATGATGGAGGGATAGGACATGGATGATGGAGCGATGGGACATGGATGATGGAGCGATGGGACATGGATGATGGAGCGATGGGACATGGATGATGGAGCGATGGGGCATGGATGATGGAGCGATGGGGCATGGATGATGGAGCGATGGGACATGGATGATGGAGGGATGGGACATGGATGATGGAGTGATGGGACATGGATGATGGAGGGATGGGACATGGATGATGGAGGGATGGGGCATGGATGATGGAGGGATAGGAGATGACATATAAGATGCTGCTCCCTCCTCGTGACTTTCTAGTCCATCATCATGTAGCGGAGGAGATGAGCACAGTTTGGTTTTTCTTCTGCCGCGGCCGGCTGACACGGGGTTAATGTGAGCGGAGAGATAATCGGATTTTCTATTTTTACGTATCGTGTCTCAGGAGCCGCATTTCTTTACAGCTGAGAAGAAAGGAAGGTAAAAATATCTTGGGATAGAAGGATGGAGCAGATAAGTCTACAAAGCGTCTTCAGCGCGGAAACTGCGACCTGATGATGAGCGACTTCAGACCACGTCATGTGTCACGGATTTATTCCACCGCACAGGGGTCCTGCCGTCTACACAAGCCGAGGCGCCCCCTATAGATGTATCCGGAATGGAAGGTTGTGTTCAGAAACACACGCATATTGGGGGGTGTCCAGGAGTCTAGTGGGGTACAAGCAGATTCTAGATCATTCAGCCAACATGACAAACCCTAAAATTTGCGCCACCCCCAAGGTTATGTTGCACGCTTCCACAAGAACCTCAGCTGCTGCAGAACCTCATCATTCACACCTCAGCTGCCACAGAACCTCATCATACACGCCTCAGCTGCTGCAGAACCTCATCATACACACCTCCACTGCTGCAGGACATAAAGCACACTGCAGAAGCAGCGCTTCCCCCACCACTGTTGCACTCTGGGTGATAGTAATGTCTGGGTGCATGAGATGGCCCCATGTAGAAGCTTTGATGTGGCAGCATCTCCTGGGTGTGTAGTGGACCAGCGCAGAGATGACCCACAGCAGGTATTAGCTGTATCCTGCCCCAGTATAGCGCAAGTCTCCACCGGACCGGAACCTATAGATAGATCCGGCACAATCAGCGCTTAATACATCTCCATTATGTGTAAGGAGTTCTACACCTAAAGATGGATAGAATGAGGATAGATAAGAGATGGATGGAGAGAGGATGGAGAGAAGAGAGAGGATAGAGAGAGGATGGAGAGAAGAGAGAGGATAGAGAGATGATAGAGAGAAGAGAGAGGATAGAGAGAAGATAGAGGATAGATGATGGAGAGAAGATAGAGAGGATAGATGATGGAAAGAAGAGAGGATAAAGAGTAGAGAGAGAGAGAGATGATAGAGAGAAGAGAGAGGATAGAGGGAAGAGATGGATAGAGAGAGGATAGATGATGGAGAGAAGAGAGGATAAAGAGTAGAGAGAGAGAACTGAGGGTGGAGAGAGGATAGAGGATAAAGAGTGAAGAGAGATTAGAGAGAAGTGAGAGAGGATAAAGAGGAGAGAGAGAGAAGAGAGATGATAGAGAGAGGAAAGAAGATAAAGAGTAGAGCGTGGAGAGAGAGAAGTGAGAGAGAAGATGGATATATAGAGATGGATATATAGAGATGGATATATAGAGATGGATATATAGAGATGGATATATAGAGATGGATATATAGAGATGGATATATACAGATAGATGGATATATAGAGATGGATATATAGAGATGGATATAGATATACGATGGGTGAATGACACACAGATGGAAGATAATTGGATATTCCGTCGTTTCCCTTCCATTGGCGGATAATTCCGGTCGCACTTGGTGTTGGTTTGGAGACGTTTTGGTTCCAGGTTGTTGCTGTATGTAAATATTTGCTACATTTTATTGTAATTAAGGTGCACGGGGCTGATGGGTAATTACACAGACGCATCCTGCAGGTCGCTGCGCTGGCGGGACGCTATGTTTACTCTCCTGAGCTTATTACAGCTTGGAGAAGCTCCGGGGCCGGGATGATGATGGTGCCTACGGCAGACGAGCAATGTGCCCTGCCAGGACCTTCCACACCGCTCCTGGACTGGACTACAGGACCTGCTGTACCTTGTACATGATATAAAGTGTCTGCGCCAGTTTCCTGGTACTATATACTGATAGAAGGTCTTTGTATCTTGTATATGATATAAAGTGTCTGCGCCAGTTTTCTGGTACTATATACTGATAGAAGGTCTTTGTATCTTGTACATGTTATAAAGTGTCTGCGCCAGTTTCCTGGTACTATATACTGATAGAGGATCTTTGTATCTTGTACATGTTATAAAGTGTCTGCGCCAGTTTTCTGGTACTATATACTGATAGAAGATCTTTGTATCTTGTACATGTTATAAAGTGTCTGCGCCAGTTTTCTGGTACTATATACTGATAGAAGGTCTTTGTATCTTTTACATGTTATAAAGTGTCTGCGCCAGTTTCCTGGTACTATATACTGATAGAAGGTCTTTGTATCTTGTACATGTTATAAAGTGTCTGCGCCAGTTTCCTGGTACTATATACTGATAGAAGATCTTTGTATCTTGTACATGTTATAAAGTGTCTGCGCCAGTTTTCTGGTACTATATACTGATAGAGGATCTTTGTATCTTGTACATGATATAAAGTGTCTGCACCAGTTTCCTGGTACTATATACTGATAGAGGATCTTTGTATCTTGTACATGATATAAAGTGTCTGCACCAGTTTCCTGGTACTATATACTGATAGAGGATCTTTGTATCTTGTACATGTTATAAAGTGTCTGCACCAGTTTCCTGGTACTATATACTGATAGAAGGTCTTTGTATCTTGTACATGTTATAAAGTGTCTGCACCAGTTTCCTGGTACTATATACTGATAGAAGATCTTTGTACCTTGTACATGATATAAAGTGTCTGCACCAGTTTCCTGGTACTATATACTGATAGAAGGTCTTTGTATCTTGTACATGTTATAAAGTGTCTGCACCAGTTTCCTGGTACTATATACTGATAGAAGATCTTTGTACCTTGTACATGATATAAAGTGTCTGCACCAGTTTCCTGGTACTATATACTGATAGAAGGTCTTTGTATCTTGTACATGATATAAAGTGTCTGCACCAGTTTTCTGGTACTATATACTGATAGAAGGTCTTTGTATCTTGTACATGTTATAAAGTGTCTGCACCAGTTTCCTGGTACTATATACTGATAGAAGGTCTTTGTATCTTGTACATGTTATAAAGTGTCTGCACCAGTTTCCTGGTACTATATACTGATAGAAGATCTTTGTACCTTGTACATGATATAAAGTGTCTGCACCAGTTTCCTGGTACTATATACTGATAGAAGGTCTTTGTATCTTGTATATGATATAAAGTGTCTGCGCCAGTTTTCTGGTACTATATACTGATAGAAGGTCTTTGTATCTTGTATATGATATAAAGTGTCTGCACCAGTTTTCTGGTACTATATACTGATAGAAGGTCTTTGTATCTTGTACATGTTATAAAGTGTCTGCACCAGTTTTCTGGTACTATATACTGATAGAAGGTCTTTGTATCTTGTACATGTTATAAAGTGTCTGCGCCAGTTTTCTGGTACTATATACTGATAGAAGGTCTTTGTATCTTGTACATGTTATAAAGTGTCTGCGCCAGTTTTCTGGTACTATATACTGATAGAAGGTCTTTGTATCTTGTACATGATATAAAGTGTCTGCACCAGTTTCCTGGTACTATATACTGATAGAGGATCTTTGTATCTTGTACATGATATAAAGTGTCTGCACCAGTTTTCTGGTACTATATACTGATAGAAGGTCTTTGTATCTTGTACATGTTATAAAGTGTCTGCACCAGTTTCCTGGTACTATATACTGATAGAAGGTCTTTGTATCTTGTACATGTTATAAAGTGTCTGCACCAGTTTCCTGGTACTATATACTGATAGAAGATCTTTGTACCTTGTACATGATATAAAGTGTCTGCACCAGTTTCCTGGTACTATATACTGATAGAAGGTCTTTGTATCTTGTACATGTTATAAAGTGTCTGCACCAGTTTCCTGGTACTATATACTGATAGAAGATCTTTGTACCTTGTACATGTTATAAAGTGTCTGCACCAGTTTCCTGGTACTATATACTGATAGAAGGTCTTTGTATCTTTTACATGTTATAAAGTGTCTGCACCAGTTTCCTGGTACTATATACTGATAGAAGGTCTTTGTATCTTGTACATGTTATAAAGTGTCTGCGCCAGTTTTCTGGTACTATATACTGATAGAAGGTCTTTGTATCTTGTACATGATATAAAGTGTCTGCACCAGTTTCCTGGTACTATATACTGATAGAAGGTCTTTGTATCTTGTACATGATATAAAGTGTCTGCACCAGTTTCCTGGTACTATATACTGATAGAAGGTCTTTGTATCTTGTACATGATATAAAGTGTCTGCACCAGTTTTCTGGTACTATATACTGATAGAAGGTCTTTGTATCTTGTACATGATATAAAGTGTCTGCACCAGTTTCCTGGTACTATATACTGATAGAAGGTCTTTGTATCTTGTACATGTTATAAAGTGTCTGCGCCAGTTTTCTGGTACTATATACTGATAGAAGATCTTTGTAAAGTGTCTGCGCCAATTTTCTGGTACTATATACTGATCTTTGCCAGATACGGTTCTGATGAATCTGGCGCCCCCTGTGCACTCCACAGGACACTGCGCATGGTCCAGACTGCGCTGGTTCTGATAAATCTGGGCCTCAGAATTGTGTTCCATTTTTGTTACTTTCTCATGGGAGGGGCCCCCGGTGCTGGTGGGCCCCATAGTCCTAGCACACAGCGGCTAGTGGGACTCTTTGGTGCTGGAGAGGGGGGGGGGGGTCTCTTCCCACATGTGGTCGGGAAACAATCACTAACCCACTAATTGCATTGTCAGCAGGAGGGAATTAAAGGGGCGGGCGGCTGCTGGTGCAATGTGGCTGTGTGATACATCAGAGGCCGCGGGATCAGACCTTAGTCACATCCAAAGCTGCATTAGAAATTGTGCTGACCTCTCCCGGCCGCCTGGTAACAGCACATCACTGGAGAAGCCGCGATCCTGGGATCTTCGCTGCTCGGTCTGCTTGCTGACAGTTTCCTTTATTGAGTCATTTTCTTAGTTGTTTTAGTGTTTTGTATCAGCAGATGATGAGATCGATGAGGCTCAGTGTGAACAGCGTCCTGCGCTCCGGGGGGCCCCCTGTCTGTCTCCGGGGGGGGGGGGGGGGGGGGGATGGATCGTTCTCTGGGGATTTGCACTAATCTTGATGGATTACACTTTGTACATTGATCTTTACTTAAATAAAAAGGGACTTTATTTGGACGCGATCAATGCTGTCAGCAAAGGGCCACATGTACAGAGCGAGGAAATGTTATATATCACTACAGAGCATTATATAATATCACAGGACATCATGGAGATAGCAGCACATATTATATATATATACAGTGCACAGTACTACTTCTCCTGTGTATATACAGTGCACAGTACTACTTCTCCTGTATATATGGGCAGTGCACAGTACTACTTCTCCTGTATATATGGGCAGTGCACAGTACTACTTCTCCTGTGTATATATACAGTGCACAGTACTACTTCTCCAGTATATATATACAGTGCACAGTACTACTTCTCCAGTATATATATACAGTGCACAGTACTACTTCTCCTGTATATATACAGTGCACAGTACTACTTCTCCTGTGTATATACAGTGCACAGTACTACTTCTCCTGTATATATATACAGTGCACAGTACTACTTCTCCTGTATATATATACAGTGCACAGTACTACTTCTCCTGTATATATATACAGTGCACAGTACTACTTCTCCTGTATATATGGGCAGTGCACAGTACTACTACTCCTGTATATATACAGTGCACAGTACTACTTCTCCTGTATATATATACAGTGCACAGTACTACTTCTCCTGTATATATATACAGTGCACAGTACTACTTCTCCTGTATATATATACAGTGCACAGTACTACTTCTCCTGTATATATGGGCAGTGCACAGTACTACTTCCCCTGTATATATACAGTGCACAGTACTACTTCTCCTGTATATATACAGTGCACAGTACTACTTCCCCTGTATATATACAGTGCACAGTACTACTTCCCCTGTATATATACAGTGCACAGTACTACTTCTCCTGTATATATATATACAGTGCACAGTACTACTTCTCCTGTATATATACAGTGCACAGTACTACTTCTCCTGTATATATACAGTGCACAGTACTACTTCTTCTGTATATATATATAGTGCACAGTACTACTTCTTCTGTATATATATACAGTGCACAGTACTACTTCTCCTGTGTATATACAGTGCACAGTACTACTTCTCCTGTATATATAGTGCACAGTACTACTTCTCCTGTATATATACAGTGCACAGTACTACTTCTCCTGTATATATACACAGTGCACAGTACTACTTCTCCTGTATATATACAGTGCACAGTACTACTTCTCCTGTATATATGGACAGTGCACAGTACTACTTCTCCTGTATATATACAGTGCACAGTACTACTTCTCCTGTATATATACAGTGCACAGTACTACTTCTCCTGTATATATATACAGTGCACAGTACTACTTCTCCTGTATATAGACAGTGCACAGTACTACTTCTCCTGTGTATATATACAGTGCACAGTACTACTTCCCCTGTATATATGGGCAGTGCACAGTACTACTTCTCCTGTATATATACAGTGCACAGTACTACTTCTACTGTATATATATACAGTGCACAGTACTACTTCTCCTGTATATATATACAGTGCACAGTACTACTTCTCCTGTATATATATACAGTGCACAGTACTACTTCTCCTGTATATATACAGTGCACAGTACTACTTCTCCTGTATATATACAGTGCACAGTACTACTTCTCCTGTATATATACAGTGCACAGTACTACTTCTCCTGTATATATATACAGTGCACAGTACTACTTCTCCTGTATATATATATACAGTGCACAGTACTACTTCTCCTGTGTATATATAGACAGTGCACAGTACTACTTCTCCTGTATATATACAGTGCACAGTACTACTTCTCCTGTATATATACAGTGCACAGTACTACTTCTCCTGTATATATATACAGTGCACAGTACTACTTCTCCTGTATATATATACAGTGCACAGTACTACTTCTCCTGTATATATATACAGTGCACAGTACTACTTCTCCTGTATATATATACAGTGCACAGTACTACTTCTCCTGTGTATATATAGACAGTGCACAGTACTACTTCTCCTGTATATAGACAGTGCACAGTACTACTTCTCCTGTATATAGACAGTGCACAGTACTACTTCTCCTGTGTATATATACAGTGCACAGTACTACTTCCCCTGTATATATGGGCAGTGCACAGTACTACTTCTACTGTATATATATACAGTGCACAGTACTACTTCTACTGTATATATATACAGTGCACAGTACTACTTCTCCTGTATATATATACAGTGCACAGTACTACTTCTCCTGTATATATATATATACAGTGCACAGTACTACTTCTCCTGTATATATGGGCAGTGCACAGTACTACTTCTCCTGTATATATGGGCAGTGCACAGTACTACTTCTCCTGTATATATGGGTAGTGCACAGTACTACTTCTCCTGTATATATATACAGTGCACAGTACTACTTCTCCTGTGTATATATGGGCAGTGCACAGTACTACTTCTCCTGTATATATGGGCAGTGCACAGTACTACTTCTCCTGTGTATATATACAGTGCACAGTACTACTTCCCCTGTATATATGGGCAGTGCACAGTACTACTTCTACTGTATATATATACAGTGCACAGTACTACTTCTACTGTATATATATACAGTGCACAGTACTACTTCTCCTGTATATATATACAGTGCACAGTACTACTTCTCCTGTATATATATACAGTGCACAGTACTACTTCTCCTGTATATATACAGTGCACAGTACTACTTCTCCTGTATATATACATTGCACAGTACTACTTCTCCTGTGTATATATACAGTGCACAGTACTACTTCTCCTGTGTATATATACAGTGCACAGTACTACTTCTCCTGTATATATATATATATATACAGTGCACAGTACTACTTCTCCTGTATATATATATATATATACAGTGCACAGTACTACTTCTCCTGTATATATACAGTGCACAGTACTACTTCTCCTGTATATATATACAGTGCACAGTACTACTTCTCCTGTATATATATATATACAGTGCACAGTACTACTTCTCCTGTATATATGGGCAGTGCACAGTACTACTTCTCCTGTATATATGGGCAGTGCACAGTACTACTTCTCCTGTATATATGGGTAGTGCACAGTACTACTTCTCCTGTATATATATACAGTGCACAGTACTACTTCTCCTGTGTATATATGGGCAGTGCACAGTACTACTTCTCCTGTATATATGGGCAGTGCACAGTACTACTTCTCCTGTATATATATACAGTGCACAGTACTACTTCTCCTGTATATATGGGCAGTGCACAGTACTACTTCTCCTGTATATATATACAGTGCACAGTACTACTTCTCCTGTATATATGGGCAGTGCACAGTACTACTTCTCCTGTATATATACAGTGCACAGTACTACTTCTCCTGTATATATGGGCAGTGCACAGTACTACTTCTCCTGTATATATACAGTGCACAGTACTACTTCTCCTGTATATATATACAGTGCACAGTACTACTTCTCCTGTATATATATATATACAGTGCACAGTACTACTTCTCCTGTATATATGGGCAGTGCACAGTACTACTTCTCCTGTATATATGGGCAGTGCACAGTACTACTTCTCCTGTATATATGGGTAGTGCACAGTACTACTTCTCCTGTATATATATACAGTGCACAGTACTACTTCTCCTGTGTATATATGGGCAGTGCACAGTACTACTTCTCCTGTATATATGGGCAGTGCACAGTACTACTTCTCCTGTGTATATATACAGTGCACAGTACTACTTCCCCTGTATATATGGGCAGTGCACAGTACTACTTCTACTGTATATATATACAGTGCACAGTACTACTTCTACTGTATATATATACAGTGCACAGTACTACTTCTCCTGTATATATATACAGTGCACAGTACTACTTCTCCTGTATATATATACAGTGCACAGTACTACTTCTCCTGTATATATACATTGCACAGTACTACTTCTCCTGTGTATATATACAGTGCACAGTACTACTTCTCCTGTGTATATATACAGTGCACAGTACTACTTCTCCTGTATATATACAGTGCACAGTACTACTTCTCCTGTATATATATATATATATATATATATATACAGTGCACAGTACTACTTCTCCTGTATATATACAGTGCACAGTACTACTTCTCCTGTATATATATACAGTGCACAGTACTACTTCTCCTGTATATATATATATACAGTGCACAGTACTACTTCTCCTGTATATATGGGCAGTGCACAGTACTACTTCTCCTGTATATATGGGCAGTGCACAGTACTACTTCTCCTGTATATATGGGTAGTGCACAGTACTACTTCTCCTGTATATATATACAGTGCACAGTACTACTTCTCCTGTGTATATATGGGCAGTGCACAGTACTACTTCTCCTGTATATATGGGCAGTGCACAGTACTACTTCTCCTGTATATATATACAGTGCACAGTACTACTTCTCCTGTATATATGGGCAGTGCACAGTACTACTTCTCCTGTATATATATACAGTGCACAGTACTACTTCTCCTGTATATATGGGCAGTGCACAGTACTACTTCTCCTGTATATATACAGTGCACAGTACTACTTCTCCTGTATATATGGGCAGTGCACAGTACTACTTCTCCTGTATATATGGGTAGTGCACAGTACTACTTCCCCTGTATACATGGCAGCAGTGCGGAGTCTCTGCCCCGGGTGCTGTCGCTGCCCATCATACGTCCTGTGACTGTGCGGCTCCTGCAGGGACACGGATGAGCCGCTCGCTCTGCGCCACGTCCCGCGTTGCTCTTCCCCGGAGCAATGTTTCTGGTGCCACAAGAATAAAAGTACAAGGAACGTGGGACAGATACTGAGGAAGTGACTGGTAGCGGAGGAGGACGGGGGGCTCCTGCATCCTCATCATCCGTCTCCACTCACATCCAAAGCTGCAGATATTATTGCCTAGAGAAGGGGGGGGGGTATTGGTCCTCGGAGGAGGGGGGTTATACTTTTGGAAGGAGCAGGGGGGAGTTATATCTTTCTAATATACAAGGGGTAAGAATGAGCCAATTCATGTAATCACGTCTCTGCTGTGCGGAGCGCACAATCCTGACTCTGCTTCATCACAATGGACTCAGCAATTCCTCAATTATTAATAAATCTGCCCTTCACCTGACGAACTGCGGGGTACACAGGGACATGGAGGAGGAGAAGAGAGGAGGAAAGAGGAGAAGAGGAGGAGGAAAGAGGAGAAGAGGAGGAGGAAAGAGGAGAAGAGGAGGAGGAAAGAGGAGAAGAGGAGGAGGAAAGAGGAGAAGAGGAGGAGGAAAGAGGAGAAGAGGAGGAGGAAAGAGGAGAAGAGGAGGAGGAAAGAGGAGAAGAGGAGGAGGAAAGAGGAGAAGAGGAGGAGGAAAGAGGAGAAGAGGAGGAGGAAAGAGGAGAAGAGCGAAGGAGGAGGAGGAAAGAGGAGAAGAGCGAAGGAGGAGGAGGAAAGAGGAGAAGAGCGAAGGAGGAGGAGGAAAGAGGAGAAGAGCGAAGGAGGAGGAGGAAAGAGGAGAAGAGCGAAGGAGGAGGAGGAAAGAGGAGAAGAGCGAAGGAGGAGGAGGAAAGAGGAGAAGAGCGAAGGAGGAGGAGGAAAGAGGAGAAGAGCGAAGGAGGAGGAGGAAAGAGGAGAAGAGCGAAGGAGGAGGAGGAAAGAGGAGAAGAGCGAAGGAGGAGGAGGAAAGAGGAGAAGAGCGAAGGAGGAGGAGGAAAGAGGAGAAGAGCGAAGGAGGAGGAGGAAAGAGGAGAAGAGCGAAGGAGGAGGAGGAAAGAGGAGAAGAGCGAAGGAGGAGGAGGAAAGAGGAGAAGAGCGAAGGAGGAGGAGGAAAGAGGAGAAGAGCGAAGGAGGAGGAGGAAAGAGGAGAAGAGCGGAGGAGGAGGAGGAAAGAGGAGAAGAGCGGAGGAGGAGGAGGAAAGAGGAGAAGAGCGAAGGAGGAGGAGGAAAGAGGAGAAGAGCGAAGGAGGAGGAGGAAAGAGGAGAAGGAGGAGGAGGAAAGAGGAGAGGAGGAGGAGGAAAGAGGAGAGGAGGAGGAGGAGGAAAGAGGAGAGGAGAGGAGAGAAGGAGGAGGAGGAAAGAGGAGAGGAGAGGAGAGAAGGAGGAGGAGGAAAGAGGAGAAGGGAGAGGAGGAGGAGGAGGAAAGAGGAGGAGGAGGAGAAGGGAGAGGAGGAGGAGGAAAGAGGAGAAGGGAGAGGAGGAGGAGGAGGAGGAAAGAGGAGAAGGGAGAGGAGGAGGAAGGGAGAGGAGGAGGAGGAGGAAAGAGGAGAAGAAGGGAGAGGAAGAGGAGGAGGAGGAAAGAGGAAGAAGGATGGAGGGAAAGGAGAGGTTGAGGGGGGAGAGGAGTGAAGAGAAAGAAGGAACGTTACAGTACAAGGGAACTCCAGGAAATTAGGGGATGAGTTGCGTAGAATACACAAGAGCAGGGGAGAGGGGAGGATGAGACAATATTGCACCCAGAAGAATGGACAATGCGGCTCCGCACGTTTCCTCCCACACTCCATACATACTGGTAGCTGATTAGATTGTGAGCCCCTGGGGACAGGGACTGGTTTGGTAAACTCTTAATTAGTTAATGAAGGGATTAGAGAATAAGGGAATTGGGGAAATGGATAGTGAGGATTAAAGGAATGGGCGGACTCCCATTGGTTGGATGAAAGAGCTATGAAATACTAGGAATGGGAGGATTACAGGATAGGTTATCAGACTACAAGGAATATTATGGTAATAAGTGGCTAGAAAAGAAGGGAATTGGAGAATGGGTGGATTAGAGCACAAGGGAATACCAGATATGGATGGATTTACAGTCCAAGGAGGGGCTGGTGGATTGCAGTGTAAGGATGGGCTCAGACTACGAGGTGATGATATTACAGATACCTGGCTGGACGTTAGAAAGACCTTTATAATGACAGGATTATTTATGGCAAGAGCAACGACCAAGAATTATGTTATGGATGATACATGGTACAGGGTCAGGAGGGGCCGGGATGTCTGCAGTGTAATAATATCACATGTTATGGATGATACATGGTACAGGGTCAGGAGGGGCCGGGATGTCTGCAGTGTAATAATATCACATGTTATGGATGATACATGGTACAGGGTCAGGAGGGGCTGGGATGTCTGCAGTGTAATAATATCACATGTTATGGATGATACATGGTACAGGGTCAGGAGGGGCCGGGATGTCTGCAGTGTAATAATATCACATGTTATGGATGATACATGGTACAGGGTCAGGAGGGGCTGGGATGTCTGCAGTGTAATAATATCACATGTTATGGATGATACATGGTACAGGGTCAGGAGGGGCCGTGATGTCTGCAGTGTAATAATATCACATGTTATGGATGATACATGGTACAGGGTCAGGAGGGGCCGGGATGTCTGCAGTGTAATAATATTACATGTTATGGATGATACATGGTACAGGGTCAGGAGGGGCCGGGATGTCTGCAGTGTAATAATATCACATGTTATGGATGATACATGGTACAGGGTCAGGAGGGGCCGGGATGTCTGCAGTGTAATAATATCACATGTTATGGATGATACATGGTACAGGGTCAGGAGGGGCTGGGATGTCTGCAGTGTAATAATATCACATGTTATGGATGATACATGGTACAGGGTCAGGAGGGGCTGGGATGTCTGCAGTGTAATAATATCACATGTTATGGATGATACATGGTACAGGGTCAGGAGGGGCCGGGATGTCTGCAGTGTAATAATATTACATGTTATGGATGATACATGGTACAGGGTCAGGAGGGGCCGGGATGTCTGCAGTGTAATAATATCACATGTTATGGATGATACATGGTACAGGGTCAGGAGGGGCCGGGATGTCTGCAGTGTAATAATATCACATGTTATGGATGATACATGGTACAGGGTCAGGAGGGGCCGGGATGTCTGCAGTGTAATAATATTACATGTTATGGATGATACATGGTACAGGGTCAGGAGGGGCCGGGATGTCTGCAGTGTAATAATATCACATGTTATGGATGATACATGGTACAGGGTCAGGAGGGGCCGGGATGTCTGCAGTGTAATAATATCACATGTTATGGATGATACATGGTACAGGGTCAGGAGGGGCCGGGATATCTGCAGTGTAATAATATCACATGTTATGGATGATACATGGTACAGGGTCAGGAGGGGCCGGGATGTCTGCAGTGTAATAATATCACATGTTATGGATGATACATGGTACAGGGTCAGGAGGGGCCGGGATGTCTGCAGTGTAATAATATCACATGTTATGGATGATACATGGTACAGGGTCAGGAGGGGCTGGGATGTCTGCAGTGTAATAATATCACATGTTATGGATGATACATGGTACAGGGTCAGGAGGGGCTGGGATGTCTGCAGTGTAATAATATCACATGTTATGGATGATACATGGTACAGGGTCAGGAGGGGCCGGGATGTCTGCAGTGTAATAATATCACATGTTATGGATGATACATGGTACAGGGTCAGGAGGGGCCGGGATGTCTGCAGTGTAATAATATCACATGTTATGGATGATACATGGTACAGGGTCAGGAGGGGCCGGGATGTCTGCAGTGTAATAATATCACATGTTATGGATGATACATGGTACAGGGTCAGGAGGGGCCGGGATGTCTGCAGTGTAATAATATCACATGTTATGGATGATACATGGTACAGGGTCAGGAGGGACCGGGATGTCTGCAGTGTAATAATATCACATGTTATGGATGATACATGGTACAGGGTCAGGAGGGGCCGGGATGTCTGCAGTGTAATAATATCACATGTTATGGATGATACATGGTACAGGGTCAGGAGGGGCCGGGATGTCTGCAGTGTAATAATATCACATGTTATGGATGATACATGGTACAGGGTCAGGAGGAGCCGGGATGTCTGCAGTGTAATAATATTACATGTTATGGATGATACAGGGTCAGGAGGGGCCGGGATGTCTGCAGTGTAATAATATCACATGTTATGGATGATACATGGTACAGGGTAATGAGAGGCCGGGATGTCTGCAGTGTAATAATATCATATGTTATGGATGATACATGGTACAGGGTCGGGAGGGGCCGGGATGTCTGCAGTGTAATAATATCACATGTTATGGATGATACATGGTACAGGGTCAGGAGGGGCCGGAATGTCTGCAGTGTAATAATATCACATGTTATGGATGATACATGGTACAGGGTCAGGAGGGGCCGGGATGTCTGCAGTGTAATAATATCACATGTTATGGATGATGCATGGTACAGGGTCAGGAGGGGCCGGGATGTCTGCAGTGTAATAATATCACATGTTATGGATGATACATGGTACAGGGTCAGGAGGGGCCGGGATGTCTGCAGTGTAATAATATCACATGTTATGGATGATACATGGTACAGGGTCAGGAGGGGCCGGGATGTCTGCAGTGTAATAATATCACATGTTATGGGTGATACATGGTACAGGGTCAGGAGGGGCCGGGATGTCTGCAGTGTAATAATATCACATGTTATGGATGATACATGGTACAGGGTCAGGAGGGGCCGGGATGTCTGCAGTGTAATAATATCACATGTTATGGATGATACATGGTACAGGGTCAGGAGGGGCCGGGATGTCTGCAGTGTAATATTATCACATGTTATGGATGATACATGGTACAGGGTCAGGAGGGGCCGGGATGTCTGCAGTGTAATAATATCACATGTTATGGATGATACATGGTACAGGGTCAGGAGGATGTCTGCAGTGTAATAATATCACATGTTATGGATGATACATGGTACAGGGTCAGGAGGGGCTGGGATGTCTGCAGTGTAATAATATCACATGTTATGGATGATACATGGTACAGGGTCAGGAGGGGCCGGGATGTCTGCAGTGTAATAATATCACATGTTATGGATGATACATGGTACAGGGTCAGGAGGATGTCTGCAGTGTAACAGTCATTGTTAGTGTAGTCGTAGTCGTGGTCCTTCCTGCTTTTCCTCTCTGCTATCTATAAGGCTTTCAGTTTCTCTTCTCCGGAGCTGTGTGTATCCGACACTGCGCGTATCTAAGCCGCTGTATCTCTGCATAAGCTGAATGAAATGAATGTGGTCAGGCTGCGGCGCACATCTCACTCCCCGGACCGGACGCCGCCTGACACCTTATTAGCGAGACCCCAGATGTAATTGTAGATCTCGGGGGTGGGGGGGGCTCTATCATATAATTGATCGGCTCGTAATAACGGCACAGCGCAGGCAGCAGGGAATCTCATGTGCAGCTTGTGAAGGGCCAGGGATAGAACGTCTCATGGAAAGCGGATCTGCTGCGGGTCATTTTCTCACTTTTGTCAAGACCTCTGCTTGCTGTCAGTGAATAGATCGGCAGCTGGAGACACGGGGGGGGGGGGGGGGGACATGTATCAATGTACGACTTACTATACATGATTCCAAAATGAGATATCAGCAGCGGGGTACAGAAGGGGGGGGGGGCGACAGGGGGCAGGAGTGGGCGGCAGGAGAGGCAGGGTGCAGGAGGGCGGCAGGAGAGGCAGGGTGCAGGAGGGGGGGGGCGACAGGGTGCAGGAGGGGGCAGGAGAGGCAGGGTGCAGGAGGGCGGCAGGAGAGGCAGGGTGCAGGAGGGGGGGGGCGACAGGGTGCAGGAGGGGGCAGGAGAGGCAGGGTGCAGGAGGGGGGGGGCGACAGGGGGCAGGAGAGGCAGGGTGCAGGAGGGGGGGGCGACAGGGTGCAGGAGGGGGCAGGAGAGGCAGGGTGCAGGAGGGGGGGGGGCAACAGGGTGCAGGAGGGGGGGCAGGAGAGGCGGGGTACAGGAGGGGGGGGCAGGAGAGGCAGGGTGCAGGAGGGGGGCAGGAGAGGCAGGGTACAGGAGGGGGGGCAGGAAAGGCAGGGTACAGGAGAGGCAGGGTACAGGAGGGTGGGGGCAGGAGAGGCAGGGTGCAGGAAGGGGGGGTGACAGGGTGCAGGAGAGGCAGGGTACAGGAGGGGGGGCAGGAGAGGCGGGGTACAGGAGGGGGGGCAGGAGAGGCAGGGTACAGGAGGGGGGGCAGGAGAGGCAGGGTGCAGGAGGGGGGCAGGAGAGGCAGGGTACAGGAGGGGGGCAGGAGAGGCAGGGTACAGGAGGGGGGCAGGAGAGGCAGGGTACAGGAGGGGGGGCAGGAGAGGCAGGGTGCAGGAGGGGGGCAGGGTACAGGAGGGGGGCAGGAGAGGCAGGGTACAGGAGGGTGGGGGCAGGAGAGGCAGGGTGCAGGAAGGGGGGGTGACAGGGTGCAGGAGAGGCAGGGTACAGGAGGGGGGGCAGGAGAGGCGGGGTACAGGAGGGGGGGCAGGAGAGGCAGGGTACAGGAGGGGGGCAGGAGAGGCAGGGTGCAGGAGGGGGGCATGAGAGGCAGGGTACAGGAGGGGGGGCAGGAGAGGCAGGGTGCAGGAGGGGGGGGCAGGAGAGGCAGGGTGCAGGAGGGGGGGGCAGGAGAGGCAGGGTACAGGAGGGGGGCAGGAGAGGCAGGGTGCAGGAGGGGGGGGGCGACAGGGTGCAGGAGGGGGCAGGAGAGGCAGTGTACAGGAGGGGGGCAGGAGAGGCAGGGTGCAGGAGGGGGGGGCGACAGGGTGCAGGAGGGGGGCAGGAGAGGCAGGGTACAGGAGGGGGGGGGCGACAGGGTGCAGGAGGGGGCAGGAGAGGCAGGGTGCAGGAGGGGGCAGGAGAGGCAGGGTGCAGGAGGGGGGCAGGAGAGGCAGGGTACAGGAGGGGGGCAGGAGAGGCAGGGTACAAGAGGGGGGGCAGGAGAGGCAGGGTGCAGGGTACAGGAGGGGGGCAGGAGAGGCAGGGTACAGGAGGGGGGGCAGGAGAGGCAGGGTACAGGAGGGGGGGCAGGAGAGGCAGGGTACAGGAGGGGGGCAGGAGAGGCAGGGTGCAGGAGGGGGGGCAGGAGAGGCAGGGTGCAGGAGGGGGGGGCAGGAGAGGCAGGGTACAGGAGGGGGGGCAGGAGAGGCAGGGTGCAGGAGGGGGGGGCAGGAGAGGCGGGGTACAGGAGGGGGGGCAGGAGAGGCAGGGTGCAGGAGGGGGGCAGGAGAGGCAGGGTGCAGGAGGGGGGCAGGAGAGGCAGGGTACAGGAGGGGGGGCAGGAGAGGCAGGGTACAGGAGGGGGGGCAGGAGAGGCAGGGTACAGGAGGGGGGGGCAGGAGAGGCAGGGTGCAGGAGGGGGGGGCAGGAGAGGCAGGGTGCAGGAGGGGGGGCGACAGGGTGCAGGAGGGGGCAGGAGAGGCAGGGTACAGGAGGGGGGCAGGAGAGGCAGGGTGCAGGAGGGGGGGGGCGACAGGGTGCAGGAGGGGGGCAGGAGAGGCAGGGTACAGGAGGGGGGGGGGGGCGACAGGGTGCAGGAGGGGGCAGGAGAGGCAGGGTGCAGGAGGGGGGCAGGAGAGGCAGGGTACAGGAGGGGGGCAGGAGAGGCAGGGTACAAGAGGGGGGGCAGGAGAGGCAGGGTGCAGGGTACAGGAGGGGGGGCAGGAGAGGCTGGGTACAGGAGGGGGGGCAGGAGAGGCAGGGTGCAGGAGGGGGGGGCAGGAGAGGCAGGGTACAGGAGGGGGGGCAGGAGAGGCAGGGTACAGGAGGGGGGCGGCAGGGTACAGGAGGGGGGCAGGAGAGGCAGGGTACAGGAGGGGGGCGGCAGGGTACAGGAGGGGGGCAGGAGAGGCAGGGTACAGGAGGGGGGCGGCAGGGTACAGGAGGGGGGGCAGGAGAGGCAGGGTACAGGATGGGGGCCGCAGGTAATAGGATGGGGCGGGGTAACTGAGGGGCCGCTGTGGGGGCAGTAGGAGACATCGGGGGACCGGTGAGGGCAGCAGGGGGCGGGGGCAGCCAGGGTCTATTGTAGGGAATATTGAGGAGTTTATTATACTGTAATAACCGGTATTATCCCCCTGTAGATGGAGCAGTGGGTAAGAGCCCCGGCCCCTCCCCCGCTGCCCTCAATCGCTCCCTCTGTGTGACCCAGTGACTGCTCCGCGTCTCGATCCGTTTCCTGCAGAAGGGAAACCTGGAAGGAAGGAAAACAAGCGAGAAATGGGGATTTCATACATAATAAATGTAATGTTCAGGATTCCTGTAAATGGCTCCTGCCAGCAGAGAATGTTCCGGCAGCGGCTGCGGGGCCCCTGGGGACGGGGCCAGGGCGAGGTGCGAGGACAACAAGCCCCGGATTTATCACTTCTGCCTTCACTTGTATCGATTTGTGGAATTAAAAGGAGAAAGTTCCTGCAGAGACGGGACCTGGAGACGCTTAAAGGGGAACTCCACTCACAGAGCGTCACATGTACAAGCTGCAGGTTTTATCTAGTCACATGCAAAGCGTAATGCCTGCACAGAGCACAGCAGTGTGAGTACAACCCCCATCCCTATCCAGATCACATGTTACAGCATTGTGAGGTCTGATTACACATCTCTCCAGGGACAATACATAACACTGGCTGCAGAGAGCACAGAGCACAGCAGTGTGAGGTCTGATTACACATCTCTCCAGGGACAATACATAACACTGGCTGCAGAGAGCACAGAGCACAGCAGTGTGAGGTCTAATTACACATCTCTCCAGGGACAATACATAACACTGGCTGCAGAGAGCACAGAGCACAGCAGTGTGAGGTCTGATTACACATCTCTCCAGGGACAGTACATAACACTGGCTGCAGAGAGCACAGAGCACAGCAGTGTGAGGTCTGATTACACATCCCTCCAGGGACAGTAAATAACACTGGCTGCAGAGAGCACAGAGCACAGCAGTGTGAGGTCTGATTACACATCTCTCCAGGGACAATAGATAACACTGGCTGCAGAGAGCACAGAGCACAGCAGTGTGAGGTCTGATTACACATCTCTCCAGGGACAATACATAACACTGTCTGCAGAGAGCACAGAGCACAGCAGTGTGAGGTCTGATTACACATCTCTCCAGGGACAATACATAGCACTGGCTGCAGAGAGCACAGAGCACAGCAGTGTGAGGTCTGATTACACATCTCTCCAGGGACAATACATAACACTGGCTGCAGAGAGCACAGAGCACAGCAGTGTGAGGTCTGATTACACATCTCTCCAGAGACAATACATAACACTGGCTGCAGAGAGCACAGAGCACAGCAGTGTGAGGTCTGATTACACATCTCTCCAGAGACAATACATAACACTGGCTGCAGAGAGCACAGAGCACAGCAGTGTGAGGTCTGATTACACCTCTCTCCAGGGACAATACATACCACTGGCTGCAGAGAGCACAGAGCACAGCAGTGTGAGGTCTGATTACGCATTTCTCCAGGGACAATACATAACACTGGCTGCAGAGAGCACAGAGCACAGCAGTGTGAGGTCTGATTACACATCTCTCCAGGGACAATACATAACACTGGCTGCAGAGAGCACAGAGCACAGCAGTGTGAGGTCTGATTACACATCTCTCCAGGGACAGTACATAACACTGGCTGCAGAGAGCACAGAGCACAGCAGTGTGAGGTCTGATTACACATCTCTCCAGGGACAATACATAAAACTGGCGCAGAGAGCACAGAGCACAGCAGTGTGAGGTCTGATTACACATCTCTCCAGGGACAATACATAACACTGGCTGCAGAGAGCACAGAGCACAGCAGTGTGAGGTCTGATTACACATCTCTCCAGGGACAATACATAACACTGGCTGCAGAGAGCACAGAGCACAGCAGTGTGAGGTCTGATTACACATCTCTCCAGGACAATACATAACACTGGCTGCAGAGAGCACAGAGCACAGCAGTGTGAGGTCTGATTACACATCTCTCCAGGGACAATACATAACACTGGCTGCAGAGAGCACAGAGCACAGCAGTGTGAGGTCTGATTTCACATCTCTCCAGGACAATACATAATACTGGCTGCAGAGAGCACAGAGCACAGCAGTGTGAGGTCTGATTACACATCTCTCCAGGGACAATACATAACACTGGCTGCAGAGAGCACAGAGCACAGCAGTGTGAGGTCTGATTACACATCTCTCCAGGACAATACATAACACTGGCTGCAGAGAGCACAGAGCACAGCAGTGTGAGGTCTGATTACACATCTCTACATGGATAATACATAACACTACTGCAGAGAGCACAGAGCACAGCAGTGTGAGGTCTGATTACACATCTCTCCAGGACAATACATAACACTGGCTGCAGAGAGCACAGAGCACAGCAGTGTGAGGTCTGATTACACATCTCTCCAGGGACAATACATAACACTGGCTGCAGAGAGCACAGAGCACAGCAGTGTGAGGTCTGATTACACATCTCTCCAGGGACAATACATAACACTGGCTGCAGAGAGCACAGAGCACAGCAGTGTGAGGTCTGATTACACATCTCTCCAGAGACAATACATAACACTGGCTGCAGAGAGCACAGAGCACAGCAGTGTGAGGTCTGATTACACATCTCTCCAGAGACAATACATAACACTGGCTGCAGAGAGCACAGAGCACAGCAGTGTGAGGTCTGATTACACCTCTCTCCAGGGACAATACATACCACTGGCTGCAGAGAGCACAGAGCACAGCAGTGTGAGGTCTGATTACGCATTTCTCCAGGGACAATACATAACACTGGCTGCAGAGAGCACAGAGCACAGCAGTGTGAGGTCTGATTACACATCTCTCCAGGGACAATACATAACACTGGCTGCAGAGAGCACAGAGCACAGCAGTGTGAGGTCTGATTACACATCTCTCCAGGGACAGTACATAACACTGGCTGCAGAGAGCACAGAGCACAGCAGTGTGAGGTCTGATTACACATCTCTCCAGGGACAATACATAAAACTGGCGCAGAGAGCACAGAGCACAGCAGTGTGAGGTCTGATTACACATCTCTCCAGGGACAATACATAACACTGGCTGCAGAGAGCACAGAGCACAGCAGTGTGAGGTCTGATTACACATCTCTCCAGGGACAATACATAACACTGGCTGCAGAGAGCACAGAGCACAGCAGTGTGAGGTCTGATTACACATCTCTCCAGGACAATACATAACACTGGCTGCAGAGAGCACAGAGCACAGCAGTGTGAGGTCTGATTACACATCTCTCCAGGGACAATACATAACACTGGCTGCAGAGAGCACAGAGCACAGCAGTGTGAGGTCTGATTTCACATCTCTCCAGGACAATACATAATACTGGCTGCAGAGAGCACAGAGCACAGCAGTGTGAGGTCTGATTACACATCTCTCCAGGGACAATACATAACACTGGCTGCAGAGAGCACAGAGCACAGCAGTGTGAGGTCTGATTACACATCTCTCCAGGACAATACATAACACTGGCTGCAGAGAGCACAGAGCACAGCAGTGTGAGGTCTGATTACACATCTCTACATGGATAATACATAACACTACTGCAGAGAGCACAGAGCACAGCAGTGTGAGGTCTGATTACACATCTCTCCAGGACAGTACATAACACTGGCTGCAGAGAGCACAGAGCACAGCAGTGTGAGGTCTGATTACACATCTCTCCAGGGACAATACATAACACTGGCTGCAGAGAGCACAGAGCACAGCAGTGTGAGGTCTGATTACACATCTCTACATGGATAATACATAACACTACTGCAGAGAGCACAGAGCACAGCAGTGTGAGGTCTGATTACACACCTCTCCAGGGACAATACATAACACTAGCTGCAGAGGGCACAGAGCACAGCAGTGTGAGGTCTGATTACACATCTCTCCAGGGACAGGACATAACACTGGCTCCCGGCCTCCTCCGGACACTCGGGGTCTCCCGGCCTCTAGGCACACTGCGACCCCTGCTGGAGGGGGATATTCATCCTTATTTATGGGTTTGATCAGTTAGAATAACAGCGCGTTGTGTGAGCTCTGCCTGGCGACCGGCCAAGAGGCAAACACTATCCGATACAGCGACTACTGACTACCGGCCCCCCGGGACCCCCATAATTATGTGTCTGGACGGCAGCAATTACCAGGCAATTAGAGGGTCAGAATCCTGAGGCGCTGGAAGAAGAAGCCGCAACGTATACAGAGAGCAAGACCCCGAGCCCAAGACAGAACATTCACCGGGACGTGGGGGACCCCAAGACACTGAGGGGGGCCCAAATACAGGGGCAATCTCCACCAAGAAATCACAGGGGCACAGTGAAGACCTATCTATCTATCCGTCCATCCGTCTATCTGTTCTGTCTTTGAGTCTTGGCCTTGGCTCAGTGAGAGGCGCAGATAATGGCTTTCGGCTTTACCCCCTGTAGACCCCTCCTGTCTCTCTGTGGAGCCCCCAGGTTTATGTTTTTGGCTGCTGTTTCCTCTCATTTGGGGGTTTCAGGAGGTGCAGGTGGGGGCGACCTCTGACGATCATTGTGGTACTTGTCATGTCCTTGGCCTATAAATCAGACGCCGGACTCTGCACCGCTGCGCTCAGGCTGGGAGTTGTAGTCCTCCTGTTCTCTGCCTGGGGGCCGCACACATGAAAGACAACAAAGGGTGGAAACATTTGTGATCCCTATTACAGACACTGAAGTAGAAAGGATGCTGCTCGGTGCCTCTTGCCCTGTGTCAGTCTTCACTGCAGTCCTGGAGTTCTGTTCATGGAGCAGAGGTAGGACCGTTTCTAAGCTCCAGCTGCACCTGCACAAGGTCCTACAATTCCTTCTCCAATCACCATGAAACACTATACAATACGATATATATGGGTTCTGCGCCTGCACCAGCAGGGGGAGTCTCTTCAGCCAGCAATGGTGTCTGCAGCTCTGGTGTCTGGTGTGATGGCAGAAGTGTCACCGCAGAGCAATAGAGAATAGGTTCCGGGACCTGGGGAGAGGCGCGGGGTCTGGTGCCCGGGGAGTGGTGCGGGGTGCGGTACCTGGGGAGAGGCATGGGGTGCTGTACCTTGGGAGCGGCGTGGGGTCTGGTGCCCGGGGAGTGGTGTGTGGTGCCTGGGAGTGGTGCAGGGTGCGGTACCTGGGGAGCGGCGCGGGGTCGGGTGCCCGGGGAGTGGTGCAGGGTGCGGTGCCCGGGGAGCAGCGCGGGGTCCGGTGCCCGGGGAGTGGTGTGCGGTGCCCGGGGAGCGGCGAAGGGTCCGGTGCCCGGGGAGCGTTGCGGAGTCCGTACCTGGGGAGAGGCACGTGGTGCGGCACCCAGGGAGAAGCGCGGGGTCCAGTGCCCGGGGAGTGGCGTGGGGTCCGGTACCTGGAGAGAGGCGCGGGGTCTGGTGCCCGGGGAGTGGTGCGGGGTGCGGTACCTGGGGAGCGGCGAAGGGTCCGGTGCCCGGGAAGTGGTGCAGGGTGCGGTACATGGAGAGCGGCGTGGGGTTCGGTGCCCGGGGAGTGGTGTGCGGTGCCAGGAGCTGGGTTGGCGCCGCTCATACCTGGGATTTCTCAGCTTCTCCATTCTTATGCCGCTGCTCTCCTGTATAAGTCGCCCATTCAGCTCCGCTGCGCCGCCCGGGTAATTGCTGCAATTTTGGTAACTTTGGATTGATCCTCTGCAGAGACGGCGACTGGACGGGATTTCGCGCTGGAATTTGGCATCAAAACATTTGAGATCCTGAGAGTAAACAGAAGGAAACTCAAGCAGTAACATTATCAGGATACATGTGCTCCACTCCCTACCAGAGCTGCATTCACAACAGCGTCCTCTTATTGATGGCCGGATGCAAAAATCTGGAGCATTATTGGAGCTGAGACTTCGGTACAGTGTGTGGTGTGAATACTCCATCTCCCATAATGCATTACAGGAGATACTGAACAAACATACAGATCCAATTCATCAATCATCAGTACTTCTAACAGCTGAGGGTTTGTCACAGTATATCCAAGCCAGAACAAGCTCTATCAGGCGCAGATCTCTCATGTGCTGGCGCTTGTTACAATGTATTATCTGACACATTGTAACAAACCATCAGCTTCCATCCGCTGATCGCGCACAAATGTCTGGAAACAGCTTCTTCCATTATGTGATTGTGTGTCCTTCCTATAGGAGCCGAATAGGGGCTCGCACTGCGCTCCTGCCAAATCACAGATGTTAGGTGGTCGGTCTTGTCGTCTTGTAGCAGATTGTGTTCTCTGGTAGCAGGTTGTGCCCCCTGGTGGCAGGTTGTGTCCTCTGGTGGCAGGTTGTGTCCTCTGGTGGCAGGTTGTGGCCTCTGGTGGCAGGTTGTGCCCCCTGGTGGCTGGTTGTGTCCTCTGGTGGCAGGTGGTGCCCCCTGTTGGCTGGTTGTGTCCTCTGGTGGCTGGTTGTGTCCTCTGGTGGCAGGTTGTGTCCTCTGTTTCCTGGTTGTGCCCCCTGGTGGCAGGTGGTGTCCTCTGTTTCCTGGTTGTGCCCCCTGGTGGCAGGTGGTGCCCCTCTGGTGGCAGGTTGTGTCCTCTGGTGGCCGGTTGTGTCCTCTGGTGGCCGGTTGTGTCCTCTGGTGGCAGGTTGTGGCCTCTGGTGGCCGGTTGTATCCTCTGGTGGCAGGTTGTGGCCTCTGGTGGCAGGTTGTGCCCCCTGGTGGCTGGTTGTGTCCTCTGGTGGCAGGTTGTGCCCCCTGGTGGCAGGTTGTGTCCTCTGGTGGCTGGTTGTGTCCTCTGGTGGCAGGTTGTGTCCTCTGTTTCCTGGTTGTGCCCCCTGGTGGCAGGTGGTGTCCTCTGTTTCCTGGTTGTGCCCCCTGGTGGCAGGTGGTGCCCCTCTGGTGGCAGGTTGTGTCCTCTGGTGGCCGGTTGTGTCCTCTGGTGGCAGGTTGTGGCCTCTGGTGGCCGGTTGTGCCCCCTGGTGGCAGGTTGTGTCCTCTGGTGGCAGGTTGTGCCCCCTGGTGGCAGGTGGTGTCCTCTGGTAGCAGGTTGTGTCCTCTGGTAGCAGGTTGTGCCCCCTGGTGGCAGATTGTGTCCTCTGGTGGCAGGTTGTGCCCTCTGGTGGCAGGTTGTGTCCTCTGGTGGCAGATTGTGTCCTCTGGTGGCTGGTTGTGTCCTCTGGTGGCAGATTGTGTCCTCTGGTGGCAGATTGTGTCCTCTGGTGGCAGGTTGTGCCCCCTGGTGGCAGGTGGTGTCCCCTGGTGGCAGGTTGTGCCCCCTGGTGGCTGGTTGTGTCCCTGGCACACTGTACATTATATCCGGTACAGAACATGTGGACAGTTACAATTGCGCTTTCCAGGTCTGACAGATTCCAGGACGCCCCTCGCCCTGGGGCGATATCCGGAGCCTATAAATGACTTTGGTTATATTTGGCGCTGACCCCGCGCCGCCCCCTCGGATGTGTTTGTCGCAGGTCACGGCACCAGCATTTACAGAATGAGGTTGATAGATTGAGCCAGATTGTCAGGGCCCGGAGTCATGTCCACAGCGGGGGAAGGGGACAGCGCATTGTGATACGTCCGGGAGATTTATCAATCAGAAATGTCATGTTTATCAAAGCCTTAGACCAATCTCTTTAAACTTCTCCAATTAGTACAATAAAGGGGGCGTGGCCTCGCGACAAAATGTATTTGGCGCAGAAACCAGACCAACTTCTAAGCAAAGCACAACTAGAAAATATAACATTTACTAGAAAACTCACCCAATCTTTTCCCAGCAATGCCCCGCCCCTTTGTCATACTGGTCACCAAACCGTCTTAAACCTCTGATAAATAAAAGCACAGATAAATTGATAAATGTTCCCTATTGTATTCCCACCACATACAAGTCCTCCCTTCTGGGACAAGGGGGCGGGGTTTGATGTATCAAATACATTCACATGAAAATTACAAAAATTGTTGCAATTTCCCTCCAGTAGAAGATGAAGAACATCGAGCAGCGTCTCAGTCTGGAATGTTCCTTAGTGTTCTGTCTTTCTTGTTTAATAAGTTGCCAAAATATCGAGATTTTCTGTTTTTCAGGATAGGGGGGGGGGGGGGGGTGACAGAGGGCCCGTTACAGGGGGGGGGGGGGT
This sequence comes from Engystomops pustulosus, assembly GCF_040894005.1. Taxonomy (NCBI): domain Eukaryota; kingdom Metazoa; phylum Chordata; class Amphibia; order Anura; family Leptodactylidae; genus Engystomops; species Engystomops pustulosus. Next base: position 211,233,734 of record NC_092415.1, read on the forward strand.
TAGTGTGCCCATTACTGGGGGGGGGGAGGCAGAGGGCACATTACTAGGGGGGGGGCAGAGGGCTCATTACTAGGGGGGGCAGAGGGCTCATTACTGGGAGGGGCAGAGGGCACATTACTGGGGGGGAGCAGAGGGCACATTACTGGGGGGGAGCAGAGGGCACATTACTGAGGGGGGCAGAGGGCACATTACTGTGGGGCAGAGGGCACATTACTGGGGGGGAGCAGAGGGCACATTACTGAGGGGGGCAGAGGGCACATTACTGTGGGGCAGAGGGCACATTACTAGGGGGGGCAGAGGGCTCATTACTGGGGGGAGCAGAGGGCACATTACTGAGGGGGGCAGAGGGCACATTACTGTGGGGCAGAGGGCACATTACTGGGGGGGAGCAGAGGGCACATTACTGAGGGGGGCAGAGGGCACATTACTGTGGGGCAGAGGGCACATTACTAGGGGGGGCAGAGGGCTCATTACTGGGGGGAGCAGAGGGCACATTACTGAGGGGGGCGGAGGGCACATTACTGGGGGGGCAGAGGGCACATTACTGGTGGGGCAGATGACACATTACTGGGGGACAGAGGGGATATTACAGGGGGACAGGGGGGACATTACTGGGGGGTGCAGAGGGCACATTACTGGGGGGACAGAGGGCACATTACTGGGGGACAGGGGGGACATTACTGGGGGTGCAGAGTGCACGATACTGGGGGGGACAGAGGGCACATTACTGGGGGGACAGAGGGCACATTACTGGGGGGACAGAGGGCACATTACTGGGAGGGGCAGAGGGCACATTACTGGGGGGGCAGAGGGCTCATTACTGGGAGGGGCAGAGGGCACATTACTGGGGGGGAGCAGAGGGCACATTACTGGGGGGGAGCAGAGGGCACATTACTGAGGGGGGCAGAGGGCACATTACTGGGGGGGCAGAGGGCACATTACTGGGGGGGGCAGAGGGCACATTACTGGGGGACAGAGGGGACATTACTGGGGGGGCAGAGGGAACATTACTGGCGGGGACAGAGTGCACATTACTGGGAGACAGAGGGCACATTACTGGGGGGGCAGAGTGCACGATACTGGGGGGGGACAGAGGGCACATTACTGGGGGGACAGAGGGCACATTACTGGGGGGACAGAGGGCACATTACTGGGGGGGCAGAGGGCACATTACTGGGGGGACAGAGGGCACATTACTGGGGGGACAGAGGGCACATTACTGGGGGGACAGAGGGCACATTACTGGGGGGACAGAGGGCACATTACTGGGGGACATTAATGAGCAAGAAAAAAAAAACTTTCTTGATCTTGCCAATTGGCTGCAATAAAACTAACAAACCAGTCACTCAGTAGAAATGAGATTGGTAATTGTGAAATGAGGAAAGTCTCGGTCCCCATGATGGACTGCCCCCCCTCCCCATGATGCCCCCCCCCCTCCCCTCCCCATGATGCCCCCCCCTTCCCTCCCCATGATGCCCCCCCTTCCCCTCCCCATGATGCCCCCCCTTCCCCTCCCCATGATGCCCCCCTTCCCCCCCCATTCTCCCTTGTGTCAGATGTCGGTAGCTTGTGTCCGTCACCAGGGCGGTTTGTAATTCACCCAGTGCTGACCGACAAGTGATGAGACCCCCGGGGGGAGAGAGTCGTGCGCTCTGCATCAATTCACTGAACGGGAAATATGGGAATAATAATCCGGAAAATCTGTCATGAACGCTGGGATGGCTGCCCAATCCACTGGATAGAAGGATGAGTGCGAGATCCTCCTGCATCTATCATCACATATATGTATCTTTACAATGTGAAGGCTCCTCTACAGCAGCGCAGAGTATTTCAGCAGTGTGTGACCCTCCCTCCTGACTCCTCCCTCCTGACTCCTCTATCCTGGTTGTCCTGCAGGTGGATACGGATGATGTCCTCACCAGAGAGGAGCAGATCTACATGCTGATGGAAGAGAAGGGAAAGTGTGAACAGCAGCTGAAGTCCCAGGCACAAGGTATTACAGGATAGGGGGCGCCCAAATGGGGGGATGCTGAGGATGTAGTACAGTGTATAGTCCACATGGGGGGATGCTGAGGATATAGTACAGTGTATAGTCACATGGGGGGATGCTGAGGATATAGTACAGTGTATAGTCACATGGGGGGATGCTGAGGATGTAGTACAGTGTATAGTCCACATGGGGGGATGCTGAGGATGTAGTACAGTGTATAGTCACATGGGGGGATGCTGAGGATGTAGTACACTGTATAGTAACATGGGGGGGATGCTGAGGATGTAGTACAGTGTATAGTCACAAGGGGGGATGCTGAGGATGTAGTACACTGTATAGTAACATGGGGGGGATGCTGAGGATGTAGTACAGTGTATAGTAACATGGGGGGATGCTGAGGATGTAGTACAGTGTATAGTCCACATGGGGGGATGCTGAGGATGTAGTACAGTGTATAGTCACATGGGGGGATGCTGAGGATGTAGTACAGTGTATAGTCCACATGGGGGGATGCTGAGGATGTAGTACAGTGTATAGTCACATGCGGGGATGCTGAGGATGTAGTACAGTGTATAGTCACATGGGGGGATGCTGAGGATATAGTACAGTGTATAGTCACATGGGGGGATGCTGAGGATGTAGTACACTGTATAGTAACATGGGGGGGATGCTGAGGATGTAGTACAGTGTATAGTAACATGGGGGGGATGCTGAGGATGTAGTACAGTGTATAGTAACATGGGGGGATGCTGAGGATGTAGTACAGTGTATAGTAACATGGGGGGGATGCTGAGGATGTAGTACAGTGTATAGTCACATGGGGGGATGCTGAGGATGTAGTACAGTGTATAGTCACATGGGGGGAGGCTGAGGATGTAGTACAGTGTATAGTCACATGGGGGGATGCTGAGGATGTAGTACAGTGTATAGTCACATGGGGGGATGCTGAGGATGTAGTACAGTGTATAGTCACATGGGGGGATTCTGAGGATGTAGTACAGTGTATAGTCACATGGGGGGATTCTGAGGATGTAGTACAGTGTATAGTCACATGGGGGGATGCTGAGGATGTAGTACAGTGTATAGTCCACATGGGGGATGCTGAGGATGTAGTACAGTGTATAGTCACATGGGGGATGCTGAGGATGTAGTACAGTGTATAGTCCACATGGGGGATGCTGAGGATGTAGTACAGTGTATAGTCCACATGGGGGGATGCTGAGGATGTAGTACATTGTATAGTCCACATGGGGGGATGCTGAGGATGTAGTACAGTGTATAGTCCACATGGGGGGATGCTGAGGATGTAGTAAAGTGTATAGTCACATGGGGGGATGATGAGGATGTAGTGCAGTGTATAGTCCACATGGGAGGATGCTGAGGATGTAGTACAGTGTATAGTCACATGGGGGGATGATGAGGATGTAGTACAGTGTATAGTCACATGGGGGGATGCTGAGGATGTAGTACAGTGTATAGTAACATGGGGGGGATGCTGAGGATGTAGTACAGTGTATAGTCACATGGGGGGATGCTGAGGATGTAGTACAGTGTATAGTCACATGGGGGGGATGCTGAGGATGTAGTACAGTGTATAGTCACATGGGGGGGATGCTGAGGATGTAGTACAGTGTATAGTCATATGGGGGGATGCTGAGGATGTAGTACAGTGTATAGTCACATGGGGGGATTCTGAGGATGTAGTACAGTGTATAGTCACATGGGGGGATGCTGAGGATGTAGTACAGTGTATAGTCACATGGGGGGATTCTGAGGATGTAGTACAGTGTATAGTCACATGGGGGGATGATGAGGATGTAGTACAGTGTATAGTCACATGGGGGGATGCTGAGGATGTAGTACAGTGTATAGTCACATGGGGGGATGCTGAGGATGTAGTACAGTGTATAGTCATATGGGGGGATGCTGAGGATGTAGTACAGTGTATAGTCACATGGGGGGATGATGAGGATGTAGTACAGTGTATAGTCACATGGGGGGATTCTGAGGATGTAGTACAGTGTATAGTCACATGGGGGGATGCTGAGGATGTAGTACAGTGTATAGTCACATGGGGGGATTCTGAGGATGTAGTACAGTGTATAGTCACATGGGGGGGATGCTGAGGATGTAGTGCAGTGTATAGTCACATGGGGGGATGCTGAGGATGTAGTACAGTGTATAGTCACATGGGGGGGATGCTGAGGATGTAGTACAGTGTATAGTCACATGGGGGGATGCTGAGGATGTAGTACAGTGTATAGTCATATGGGGGGATGCTGAGGATGTAGTACAGTGTATAGTCACATGGGGGGATTCTGAGGATGTAGTACAGTGTATAGTCACATGGGGGGATGCTGAGGATGTAGTACAGTGTATAGTCACATGGGGGGATGATGAGGATGTAGTACAGTGTATAGTCACATGGGGGGATGATGAGGATGTAGTGCAGTGTATAGTCCACATGGGAGGATGCTGAGGATGTAGTACAGTGTATAGTCACATGGGGGGAGGCTGAGGATGTAGTACAGTGTATAGTCACATGGGGGGATGCTGAGGATGTAGTACAGTGTATGGTCACATGGGGGGAGGCTGAGGATGTAGTACAGTGTATAGTCACATGGGGGGATGCTGAGGATGTAGTACAGTGTATAGTCACATGGGGGGATGCTGAGGATGTAGTACAGTGTATAGTCACATGGGGGGGATGCTGAGGATGTAGTACAGTGTATAGTCACATGGGGGGATTCTGAGGATGTAGTACAGTGTATAGTCACATGGGGGGATGCTGAGGATGTAGTACAGTGTATAGCCCACATGGGGGGATTCTGAGGATGTAGTACAGTGTATAGTCACATGGGGGGATGCTGAGGATGTAGTACAGTGTATAGTCACATGGGGGGATTCTGAGGATGTAGTACAGTGTATAGTCACATGGGGGGATGCTGAGGATGTAGTACAGTGTATAGCCCACATGGGGGGATGCTGAGGATGTAGTACAGTGTATAGTCACATGGGGGGATGCTGTGGATGTAGTACAGTGTATAGTCACATGGGGGGATGCTGAGGATGTAGTACAGTGTATAGTCACATGGGGGGATGCTGAGGATGTAGTACAGTGTATAGTCACATGGGGGGATGCTGAGGATGTAGTACAGTGTATAGTCACATGGGGGGATGCTGAGGATGTAGTACAGTGTATAGTCACATGGGGGGATGCTGAGGATGTAGTACAGTGTATAGTCACATGGGGGGATGCTGAGGATGTAGTACAGTGTATAGTCACATGGGGGGATTCTGAGGATGTAGTACAGTGTATAGTCACATGGGGGGATGATGAGGATGTAGTACAGTGTATAGTCACATGGGGGGATGATGAGGATGTAGTACAGTGTATAGTCCACATGGGGGGAGGCTGAGGATGTAGTACAGTGTATAGTCCACATGGGGGGATGCTGAGGATGTAGTACAGTGTATAGTCCACATGGGGGGATGCTGAGGATGTAGTACAGTGTATAGTCACATGGGGGGGATGCTGAGGATGTAGTACAGTGTATAGTCACATGGGGGGATGCTGAGGATGTAGTACAGTGTATAGTCACATGGGGGGATGCTGAGGATGTAGTACAGTGTATAGTCCACATGGGGGGATGCTGAGGATGTAGTACAGTGTATAGTCCACATGGGGGGATGCTGAGGATGTAGTACAGTGTATAGTCACATGGGGGGATGCTGAGGATGTAGTACAGTGTATAGTCACATGGGGGGGATGCTGAGGATGTAGTACAGTGTATAGTCACATGGGGGGATTCTGAGGATGTAGTACAGTGTATAGTCACATGGGGGGATGCTGAGGATGTAGTACAGTGTATAGTCACATGGGGGGATGCTGAGGATGTAGTACAGTGTATAGTCACATGGGGGGATGCTGAGGATGTAGTACAGTGTATAGTCACATGGGGGGATGCTGAGGATGTAGTACAGTGTATAGTCACATGGGGGGATGCTGAGGATGTAGTACAGTGTATAGTCACATGGGGGGATGCTGAGGATGTAGTACAGTGTATAGTCACATGGGGGGAGGCTGAGGATGTAGTACAGTGTATAGTCACATGGGGGGATGCTGAGGATGTAGTACAGTGTATAGCCCACATGGGGGGATGCTGAGGATGTAGTACAGTGTATAGTCACATGGGGGGATGCTGAGGATGTAGTACAGTGTATAGTCACATGGGGGGATGCTGAGGATGTAGTACAGTGTATAGCCCACATGGGGGGATGCTTAGGATGTAGTACAGTGTATAGTCCACATGGGGGGATGCTGAGGATGTAGTACAGTGTATAGTCACATGGGGGGATGCTGAGGATGTAGTACAGTGTATAGTCACATGGAGGATGCTGAGGATGTAGTACAGTGTATTGTCACATGGGGGGATTCTGAGGATGTAGTACAGTGTATAGTCACATGGGGGGGATGCTGAGGATGTAGTGCAGTGTATAGTCACATGGGGGGATGCTGAGGATGTAGTACAGTGTATAGTCACATGGGGGGATGCTGAGGATGTAGTACAGTGTATAGTCACATGGGGGGATGCTGAGGATGTAGTACAGTGTATAGTCCACATGGGGGGATGCTGAGGATGTAGTACAGTGTATAGTCACATGCGGGGATGCTGAGGATGTAGTACAGTGTATAGTCACATGGGGGGATGCTGTGGATGTAGTACAGTGTATAGTCACATGGGGGGATTCTGAGGATGTAGTACAGTGTATAGTCACATGGGGGGATGCTGAGGATGTAGTACAGTGTATAGTCACATGGAGGATGCTGAGGATGTAGTACAGTGTATAGTCACATGGGGGGATGCTGAGGATGTAGTACAGTGTATAGTCATATGGGGGGATTCTGAGGATGTAGTACAGTGTATAGTCACATGGGGGGATGCTGAGGATGTAGTACAGTGTATAGTCACATGGGGGGATGCTGAGGATGTAGTACAGTGTATAGTCCACATGGGGGGATGCTGAGGATGTAGTACAGTGTATAGTCACATGCGGGGATGCTGAGGATGTAGTACAGTGTATAGTCACATGGGGGGATGCTGTGGATGTAGTACAGTGTATAGTCACATGGGGGGATTCTGAGGATGTAGTACAGTGTATAGTCACATGGGGGGATTCTGAGGATGTAGTACAGTGTATAGTCACATGGGGGGATGATGAGGATGTAGTACAGTGTATAGTCACATGGGGGGATGATGAGGATGTAGTACAGTGTATAGTCCACATGGGGGGAGGCTGAGGATGTAGTACAGTGTATAGTCCACATGGGGGGATGCTGAGGATGTAGTACAGTGTATAGTCCACATGGGGGGATTCTGAGGATGTAGTACAGTGTATAGTCACATGGGAGGATGCTGAGGATGTAGTACAGTGTATAGTCACATGGGGGGATGCTGAGGATGTAGTACAGTGTATAGTCCACATGCGGGGATGCTGAGGATGTAGTACAGTGTATAGTCCACATGGGGGGATTCTGAGGATGTAGTACAGTGTATAGTCACATGGGGGGATGATGAGGATGTAGTACAGTGTATAGTCACATGGGGGGATTCTGAGGATGTAGTACAGTGTATAGTCACATGGGGGGATGCTGAGGATGTAGTACAGTGTATAGTCACATGGGGGGAGGCTGAGGATGTAGTACAGTGTATAGTCACATGGGGGGATGCTGAGGATGTAGTACAGTGTATAGTCACATGGAGGATGCTGAGGATGTAGTACAGTGTATAGTCACATGGGGGGAGGCTGAGGATGTAGTACAGTGTATAGTCACATGGAGGGTGCTGAGGATGTAGTACAGTGTATAGTCACATGGGGGGGATGCTGAGGATGTAGTACAGTGTATAGTCACATGGGGGGATGCTGAGGATGTAGTACAGTGTATAGTCACATGGGGGGATGCTGAGGATGTAGTACAGTGTATAGTCACATGGGGGGATGCTGAGGATGTAGTACAGTGTATAGCCCACATGGGGGGATACTGAGGATGTAGTACAGTGTATAGTCACATGGGGGGATTCTGAGGATGTAGTACAGTGTATAGTCACGTGGGGGGATTCTGAGGATGTAGTACAGTGTATAGTCACATGGAGGATGCTGAGGATGTAGTACAGTGTATAGTCACATGGGGGGATGCTGAGGATGTAGTACAGTGTATAGTCACATGGGGGGATGATGAGGATGTAGTACAGTGTATAGTCACATGGGGGGATTCTGAGGATGTAGTACAGTGTATAGTAACATGGGGGGGATGCTGAGGATGTAGTACAGTGTATAGTCACATGGGGGGATGCTGAGGATGTAGTACAGTGTATAGTAACATGGGGGGGATGCTGAGGATGTAGTACAGTGTATAGTAACATGGGGGGGATGCTGAGGATGTAGTACAGTGTATAGTAACATGGGGGGGATGCTGAGGATGTAGTACATTGTATAGTTCACATGGGGGGATGCTGAGGATGTAGTACAGTGTATAGTCACATGGGGGGATGCTGAGGATGTAGTACAGTGTATAGTTACATGGGGGGATGCTGAGGATGTAGTACAGTGTATAGTCACATGGGGGATGCTGAGGATGTAGTACAGTGTATAGTTACATGGGGGGATGCTGAGGATGTAGTACAGTGTATAGTCACATGCGGGGATGCTGAGGATGTAGTACAGTGTATAGTCACATGGGGGGATGCTGAGGATGTAGTACAGTGTATAGTCACATGGGGGGATGCTGAGGATGTAGTACAGTGTATAGTCCATATGTATCTACTATATTATCCTCACATGAAGGAGCTGTGTTTAGATAATGACCCCCACATGTAACTGTAAATATAGGAAGCGGAGGCGGGGCTGATATCCATCATGGCGGTGTCATCCCCCCATGGGAAGCGCGTTATCTCTGATGTTATCTGCTGGATCCTACATTGTATACACTGCACATTTCTTCTATTCTGGGAACAGGACGATTCTCAGATGTTCTTTTGTCCCATTCAGCCAAAAATGAGAAGTTATTGCACGATCTTGGATTTTGGACCAAAAAAGTGTCTCCTATCTAAAGTCTGTGTTATATTGGGATGTACAACGTGTAGACGGAACGATGAGCTTATCTTTGAGGCAGTGCACTGTACAGCAGATAATACAGGGCTGTGTAGTATATAGAGGCAGTGCACTGTACAGCAGATAATACAGAGCTGTGTAGTATATAGAGGCAGTGCACTGTACAGCAGATAATACAGGGCTGTGTAGTATATAGAGGCAGTGCACTGTACAGCAGATAATACAGGGCTGTGTAGTATATAGAGGCAGTGCACTGTACAGCAGATAATACAGGGTGTGTAGTATATAGAGGCAGTGCACTGTACAGCAGATATTACAGGGCTGTGTAGTATATAGAGGCAGTGCATTGTACAGCAGATAATACAGGGTGTGTAGTATATAGAGGCAGTGCACTGTACAGCAGATAATACAGGGCTGTGTGGTATATAGAGGCAGTGCACTGTACAGCAGATAATACAGGGTGTGTAGTATATAGAGGCAGTGCACTGTACAGCAGATAATACAGGGCTGTGTAGTATATAGAGGCAGTGCACTGTGCAGCAGATAATACAGGGCTGTGCAGTATATAGAGGCAGTGCACTGTACAGCAGATAATACAGGGTGTGTAGTATATAGAGGCAGTGCACTGTACAGCAGATAATACAGGGTGTGTAGTATATAGAGGCAGTGCACTGTACAGCAGATAATACAGGGTGTGTAGTATATAGAGGCAGTGCACTGTACAGCAGATAATACAGGGTGTGTAGTATATAGAGGCAGTGCACTGTACAGCAGATAATACAGGGTGTGTAGTATATAGAGGCAGTGCACTGTACAGCAGATAATACAGGGTGTGTAGTATATAGAGGCAGTGCACTGTACAGCAGATAATACAGGGTGTGTAGTATATAGAGGCAGTGCACTGTACAGCAGATAATACAGGGCTGTGTATTATATAGAGGCAGTGCACTGTACAGCAGATAATACAGGGCTGTGTAGTATATAGAGGCAGTGCACTGTACAGCAGATAATACAGGGCTGTGTAGTATATAGAGGCAGTGCACTGTACAGCAGACAATACAGGGCTGTGTAGTATATAGAGGCAGTGCACTGTACAGCAGATAATACAGGGTGTGTAGTATATAGAGGCAGTGCTCTGTACAGCAGATAATACAGGGCTGTGTAGTATATAGAGGCAGTGCACTGTACAGCAGATAATACAGGGTGTGTAGTATATAGAGGCAGTGCACTGTACAGCAGATAATACAGGGTGTGTAGTATATAGAGGCAGTGCACTGTACAGCAGATAATACAGGGTATGTAGTATATAGAGGCAGTGCACTGTACAGCAGATAATACAGGGTGTGTAGTATATAGAGGCAGTGCGCTGTACAGCAGATAATACAGGGTGTGTAGTATATAGAGGCAGTGCATTGTACAGCAGATAATACAGGGCTGTGTAGTATATAGAGGCAGTGCACTGTACAGCAGATAATACAGGGCTGTGTAGTATATAGAGGCAGTGCACTGTACAGCAGATAATACAGGGTGTGTAGTATATAGAGGCAGTGCACTGTACAGCAGATAATACAGGGCTGTGTAGTATATAGAGGCAGTGCACTGTACAGCAGATAATACAGGGCTGTGTAGTATATAGAGGCAGTGCACTGTACAGCAGATAATACAGGGTGTGTAGTATATAGAGGCAGTGCACTGTACAGCAGATAATACAGGGCTGTGTAGTATATAGAGGCAGTGCACTGTACAGCAGATAATACAGGGTGTGTAGTATATAGAGGCAGTGTACTGTACAGCAGATAATACAGGGCTGTGTAGTATATAGAGGCAGTGCACTGTACAGCAGATAATACAGGGCTGTGTAGTATATAGAGGCAGTGCACTGTACAGCAGATAATACAGGGTGTGTAGTATATAGAGGCAGTGCACTGTACAGCAGATAATACAGGGCTGTGTAGTATATAGAGGCAGTGCACTGTACAGCAGATAATACAGGGCTGTGTAGTATATAGAGGCAGTGCGCTGTACAGCAGATAATACAGGGTGTGTAGTATATAGAGGCAGTGCACTGTACAGCAGATAATACAGGGTGTGTAGTATATAGAGGCAGTGCACTGTACAGCTGATAAAACAGGCTGTGTAATATATAGAGGCAGTGTACTGTACAGCAGATAATACAGGGCTGTGTAGTATATAGAGGCAGTGCACTGTACAGCAGATAATACCGGGTGTGTAGTATATAGAGGCAGTGCACTGTACAGCAGATAATACAGGGCTGTGTAGTATATAGAGGCAGTGCACTGTACAGCAGATAATACAGGGCTGTGTAGTATATAGAGGCAGTGCACTGTCCAGCAGATAATACAGGGCTGTGTAGTATATAGAGGCAGTGCACTGTACAGCAGGTTATACAGGGTGTGTAGTATATAGAGGCAGTGCACTGTACAGCAGATAATACAGGGCTGTGTAGTATATAGAGGCAGTGCACTGTACAGCAGATAATACAGGGCTGTGTAGTATATAGAGGCAGTGCACTGTACAGCAGATAATACAGGGCTGTGTAGTATAGAGGCAGTGCACTGTACAGCAGATAATACAGGGTGTGTAGTATATAGAGGCAGTGCACTGTACAGCAGGTTATACAGGGTGTGTAGTATATAGAGGCAGTGCACTGTACAGCAGATAATACAGGGCTGTGTAGTATATAGAGGCAGTGCACTGTACAGCAGATAATACAGGGCTGTGTAGTATATAGAGGCAGTGCACCGTACAGCAGATAATACAGGGCTGTGTAGTATATAGAGGCAGTGCACTGTACAGCAGATAATACAGGGTGTGTAGTATATAGAGGCAGTGCACGGTACAGCAGATAATACAGGGTGTGTAGTATATAGAGGCAGTGCACTGTACAGCAGATAATACAGGGCTGTGTATTATATAGAGGCAGTGCGCTGTACAGCAGATAATACAGGGTGTGTAGTATATAGAGGCAGTGCACTGTACAGCAGATAATACAGGGTGTGTAGTATATAGAGGCAGTGCACTGTACAGCAGATAATACAGGGTGTGTAGTATATAGAGGCAGTGCGCTGTACAGCAGATAATACAGGGTGTGTAGTATATAGAGGCAGTGCACTGTACAGCAGATAATACAGGGTGTGTAGTATATAGAGGCAGTGCACTGTACAGCAGATAATACAGGGTGTGTAGTATATAGAGGCAGTGTACTGTACAGCAGATAATACAGGGTGTGTAGTATATAGAGGCAGTGCACTGTACAGCAGATAATACAGGGTGTGTAGTATATAGAGGCAGTGCACTGTACAGCAGATAATACAGGGTGTGTAGTATATAGAGGCAGTGCGCTGTACAGCAGATAATACAGGGTGTGTAGTATATAGAGGCAGTGCACTGTACAGCAGATAATACAGGGTGTGTAGTATATAGAGGCAGTGCACTGTACAGCAGATAATACAGGGTGTGTAGTATATAGAGGCAGTGTACTGTACAGCAGATAATACAGGGTGTGTAGTATATAGAGGCAGTGCACTGTACAGCAGATAATACAGGGCTGTGTAGTATATAGAGGCAGTGCACTGTACAGCAGATAATACAGGGCTGTGTAGTATATAGAGGCAGTGCACTGTACAGCAGATAATACAGGGTGTGTAGTATATAGAGGCAGTGCACTGTACAGCAGATAATACAGGGTGTGTAGTATATAGAGGCAGTGCACTGTACAGCAGATAATACAGGGTGTGTAGTATATAGAGGCAGTGCACTGTACAGCAGATAATACAGGGCTGTGTAGTATATAGAGGCAGTGCACTGTACAGCAGATAATACAGGGCTGTGCAGTATATAGAGGCAGTGCACTGTACAGCAGATAATACAGGGTGTGTAGTATATAGAGGCAGTGCACTGTACAGCAGATAATACAGGCTGTGTAGTATATAGAGGCAGTGCACTGTACAGCAGATAATACAGGGCTGTGTAGTATATAGAGGCAGTGCACTGTACAGCAGATAATACAGGCTGTGCAGTATATAGAGGCAGTGCACTGTACAGCAGATAATACAGGGCTGTGTAGTATATAGAGGCAGTGCACTGTACAGCAGATAATACAGGGTGTGTAGTATATAGAGGCAGTGCACTGTACAGCAGATAATACAGGGTGTGTAGTATATAGAGGCAGTGCACTGTACAGCAGATAATACAGGGTGTGTAGTATATAGAGGCAGTGCACTGTACAGCAGATAATACAGGGCTGTGTAGTATATAGAGGCAGTGCACTGTACAGCAGATAATACAGGGTGTGTAGTATATAGAGGCAGTGTGCTGTACAGCAGATAATACAGGGCTGTGTAGTATATAGAGGCAGTGCACTGTACAGCAGATAATACAGGGTGTGTAGTATATAGAGGCAGTGTGCTGTACAGCAGATAATACAGCTCTGTGCAGTATATAGAGGCAGTGCACTGTACAGCAGATAATACAGGGCTGTGTAGTATATAGAGGCAGTGCACTGTACAGCAGATAATACAGGGTGTGTAGTATATAGAGGCAGTGCACTGTACAGCAGATAATACAGGGTGTGTAGTATATAGAGACAGTGCGCTGTACAGCAGATAATACAGGGCTGTGTAGTATATAGAGGCAGTGCACTGTACAGCAGATAATACAGGCTGTGTAGTATATAGAGGCAGTGCACTGTACAGCAGATAATACAGGTTGTTTAGTATATAGAGGTAGTGCACTGTACAGCAGATAATACAGGGTGTGTAGTATATAGAGGCAGTGCACTGTACACCAGATAATACAGGGCTGTGTAGTATATAGAGGCAGTGCACTGTACAGCAGATAATACAGGGTGTGTAGTATATAGAGGCAGTGCACTGTACAGCAGATAATACAGGGTGTGTAGTATATAGAGGCAGTGCACTGTACAGCAGATAATACAGGGTGTGTAGTATATAGAGGCAGTGTGCTGTACAGCAGATAATACAGCTCTGTGCAGTATATAGAGGCAGTGCACTGTACAGCAGATAATACAGGGTGTGTAGTATATAGAGGCAGTGCACTGTACAGCAGATAATACAGGGTGTGTAGTATATAGAGGCAGTGCACTGTACAGCAGATAATACAGGGTGTGTAGTATATAGAGGCAGTGCACTGTACAGCAGATAATACAGGGTGTGTAGTATATAGAGGCAGTGCACTGTACAGCAGATAATACAGGGTGTGTAGTATATAGAGGCAGTGCACTGTACAGCAGATAATACAGGGTGTGTAGTATATAGAGGCAGTGCACTGTACAGCAGATAATACAGGGTGTGTAGTATATAGAGGCAGTGCACTGTACAGCAGATAATACAGGGTGTGTAGTATATAGAGGCAGTGTACTGTACAGCAGATAATACAGGCTGTGTAGTATATAGAGGCAGTGCACTGTACAGCAGATAATACAGGGTGTGTAGTATATAGAGGCAGTGCACTGTACAGCAGATAATACAGGGTGTGTAGTATATAGAGGCAGTGCACTGTACAGCAGATAATACAGGGCTGTGTAGTATATAGAGGCAGTGCGCTGTACAGCAGATAATACAGGGTGTGTAGTATATAGAGGCAGTGCACTGTACAGCAGATAATACAGGGTGTGTAGTATATAGAGGCAGTGCACTGTAAAGCAGATAATACAGGGTGTGTAGTATATAGAGGCAGTGCACTGTACAGCAGATAATACAGGGTGTGTAGTATATAGAGACAGTGCACTGTACAGCAGATAATACAGGGCTGTGTAGTATATAGAGGCAGTGCACTGTACAGCAGATAATACAGGGTGTGTAGTATATAGAGGCAGTGCACTGTACAGCAGATAATACAGGGTGTGTAGTATATAGAGGCAGTGCACTGTACAGCAGATAATACAGGGTGTGTAGTATATAGAGGCAGTGCACTGTACAGCAGATAATACAGGGTGTGTGGTATATAGAGGCAGTGCACTGTACAGCAGATAATACAGGGTGTGTAGTATATAGAGGCAGTGCACTGTACAGCAGATAATACAGGGTGTGTAGTATATAGAGGCAGTGCACTGTACAGCAGATAATACAGGGTGTGTAGTATATAGAGGCAGTGCACTGTACAGCAGATAATACAGGGCTGTGTAGTATATAGAGGCAGTGCGCTGAACAGCAGATAATACAGGGGTGTGTAGTATATAGAGGCAGTGCACTGTACAGCAGATAATACAGGGCTGTGTAGTATATAGAGGCAGTGCACTGTACAGCAGATAATACAGGGTGTGTAGTATATAGAGGCAGTGCACTGTACAGCAGATAATACAGGGTGTGTAGTATATAGGGGCAGTGCACTGTACAGCAGATAATACAGGGTGTGTAGTATATAGAGGCAGTGCACTGTACAGCAGATAATACAGGGTGTGTAGTATATAGAGGCAGTGCGCTGTACAGCAGATAATACAGGGCTGTGTAGTATATAGAGGCAGTGCACTGTACAGCAGATAATACAGGGCTGTGTAGTATATAGAGGCAGTGCACTGTACAGCAGATAATACAGGGTGTGTAGTATATAGAGGCAATGCACTGTACAGCAGATAATACAGGGTGTGTAGTATATAGAGGCAGTGCACTGTACAGCAGATAATACAGGGTGTGTAGTATATAGAGGCAGTGCACTGTACAGCAGATAATACAGGGCTGTGTAGTATATAGAGGCAGTGCACTGTACAGCAGATAATACAGGGTGTGTAGTATATAGAGGCAGTGCACTGTACAGCAGATAATACAGGGTGTGTAGTATATAGAGGCAGTGCACTGTACAGCAGATAATACAGGGTGTGTAGTATATAGAGGCAGTGCACTGTACAGCAGATAATACAGGGTGTGTAGTATATAGAGGCAGTGCACTGTACAGCAGATAATACAGGGCTGTGTAGTATATAGAGGCAGTGCACTGTACAGCAGATAATACAGGGTGTGTAGTATATAGAGGCAGTGCACTGTACAGCAGATAATACAGGGTGTGTAGTATATAGAGGCAGTGCACTGTACAGCAGATAATACAGGGTGTGTAGTATATAGAGGCAGTGCACTGTACAGCAGATAATACAGGGCTGTGTAGTATATAGAGGCAGTGCACTGTACAGCAGATAATACAGGGTGTGTAGTATATAGAGGCAGTGCACTGTACAGCAGATAATACAGGGCTGTGTAGTATATAGAGGCAGTGCACTGTGTTACTGTGTGAGTATATAGGTGAATGTATAATACTGGTGACAATGTGTTATTGTATTGTGTAAGATAAGACTGATGTAAATACTAGTAAAACATTGAAGTGACTCTGATGCAGATTTCCACCTGTCATTTGTTCTATATAACTCGGTGCCCTGACAAGGGCAATGGCTGCTGTTACACAAGTCTTTTCCTAGCTAACTGACCCTATGACCTGCAGAGGATATGCCCTGACTGACCCTATGACCTGCAGAGGATATGCCCTGACTGACCCTATGACCTGCAGAGGATATGCCCTGACTGACCCTATGACCTGCAGAGGATATGCCCTGACTGACCCTATGACCTGCAGAGGATATGCCCTGACTGACCCTATGACCTGCAGAGGATATGCCCTGACTGACCCTATGACCTGCAGAGGATATGCCCTGACTGACCCTATGACCTGCAGAGGATATGCCCTGACTGACCCTATGACCTGCAGAGCTGTGATCAGGGGTCTCTGCTGTCACTTCTCTGTGTCCAGGCTGTGATCAGGGGTCTCTGCTGTCACTTCTCTGTGTCCGGGCTGTGATCAGGGGTCTCTGCTGTCCTGTGCCCGGCTGTGATCAGGGGTCTCTGCTGTCACTTCTCTGTGTCCGTGCTGTGATTAGGGGTCTCTGCTGTCCTGTGTCCGGGCTGTGATCAGGGGTCTCTGCTGTCCTGTGCCCGGCTGTGATCAGGGGTCTCTGCTGTCACTTCTCTGTGTCCGGGCTGTGATTAGGGGTCTCTGCTGTCCTGTGTCCGGGCTGTGATCAGGGGTCTCTGCTGTCCTGTGTCCGGGCTGTGATCAGGGGTCTCTGCTGTCCTGTGTCCGGGCTGTGATCAGGGGTCTCTGCTGTCACTTCTCTGTGTCCGGGCTGTGATCAGGGGTCTTTGCTGTCCTGTGTCCGGGCTGTGATCAGGGGTCTCTGCTGTCACTTCTCTGTGTCCGGGCTGTGATCAGGGGTCTCTGCTTTCCTGTGTCCGGGCTGTGATCAGGGGTCTCTGCTGTCACTTCTCTGTGTCCGGGCTGTGATCAGGAGTCTCTGCTGTCCTGTGTCCGGGCTGTGATCAGGGGTCTCTGCTGTCCTGTGTCCGGGCTGTGATCAGGGGTCTCTGCTGTCCTGTGTCCGGGCTGTGATCAGGGGTCTCTGCTGTCACTTCTCTGTGTCCGGGCTGTGATCAGGGGTCTCTGCTGTCACTTCTCTGTGTCCGGGCTGTGATCAGGGGTCTCTGCTGTCACTTCTCTGTGTCCGGGCTGTGATCAGGGGTCTCTGCTGTCACTTCTCTGTGTCCGGGCTGTGATCAGGGGTCTCTGCTGTCACTTCTCTGTGTCCGGGCTGTGATCAGGGGTCTCTGCTGTCGCTTCCCTGTGTCCGGGCTGTGATCAGGGGTCTCTGCTGTCACTTCTCTGTGTCCGGGCTGTGATCAGGGGTCTCTGCTGTTTCTTCCCTGTGTCCGGGCTGTGATCAGGGGTCTCTGCTGTCACTTCTCTGTGTCCGGGCTGTGATCAGGGGTCTCTGCTGTCCTGTGTCCGGGCTGTGATCAGGGGTCTCTGCTGTCACTTCTCTGTGTCCGGGCTGTGATCAGGGGTCTCTGCTGTCGCTGTCCTGTGTCCGGGCTGTGATCAGGGGTCTCTGCTGTCCTGT
The DNA here is from genome assembly GCF_040894005.1 of Engystomops pustulosus. Taxonomy (NCBI): domain Eukaryota; kingdom Metazoa; phylum Chordata; class Amphibia; order Anura; family Leptodactylidae; genus Engystomops; species Engystomops pustulosus. Next base: position 211,251,757 of record NC_092415.1, read on the forward strand.
GTCCGGGCTGTGATCAGGGGTCTCTGCTGTCCTGTGTCCGGGCTGTGATCAGGGGTCTCTGCTGTCCTGTGTCCGGGCTGTGATCAGGGGTCTCTGCTGTCCTGTGTCCGGGCTGTGATCAGGGGTCTCTGCTGTCACTTCTCTGTGTCCGGGCTGTGATCAGGGGTCTCTGCTGTCACTTCTCTGTGTCCGGGCTGTGATTAGGGGTCTCTGCTGTCACTTCTCTGTGTCCGGGCTGTGATCAGGGGTCTCTGTTGTCCTGTGTCCGGGCTGTGATCAGGGGTCTCTGCTGTCACTACTCTGTGTCCGGGCTGTGATCAGGGGTCTCTGTTGTCCTGTGTCCGGGCTGTGATCAGGGGTCTCTGCTGTCGCTGTCCTGTGTCCGGGCTGTGATCAGGGGTCTCTGCTGTCGCTGTCCTGTGTCCGGGCTGTGATCAGGGGTCTCTGCTGTCGCTGTCCTGTGTCTGGGCTGTGATCAGGGGTCTCTGCTGTCGCTGTCCTGTGTCTGGGGCTTTGCTGGGGGGTCTCTGCTGTCGCTGTCCTGTGTCTGGGGCTTTGCTGGGGGGTCTCTGCTGTCGCTGTCCTGTGTCCGGGCTGTGATCAGGGGTCTCTGCTGTCGCTGTCCTGTGTCCGGGCTGTGATCAGGGGTCTCTGCTGTCGCTGTCCTGTGTCCGGGCTGTGATCAGGGGTCTCTGCTGTCGCTGTCCTGTGTCCGGGCTGTGATCAGGGGTCTCTGCTGTCGCTGTCCTGTGTCCGGGCTGTGATCAGGGGTCTCTGCTGTCGCTGTCCTGTGTCCGGGCTGTGATCAGGGGTCTCTGCTGTCGCTGTCCTGTGTCCGGGCTGTGATCAGGGGTCTCTGCTGTCGCTGTCCTGTGTCCGGGCTGTGATCAGGGGTCTCTGCTGTCGCTGTCCTGTGTCCGGGCTGTGATCAGGGGTCTCTGCTGTCGCTGTCCTGTGTCTGGGGCTTTGCTGGTGGGTCTCTGCTGTCGCTGTCCTGTGTCCGGGCTGTGATCAGGGGTCTCTGCTGTCGCTGTCCTGTGTCCGGGCTGTGATCAGGGGTCTCTGCTGTCGCTGTCCTGTGTCCGGGCTGTGATCAGGGGTCTCTGCTGTCGCTGTCCTGTGTCCGGGCTGTGATCAGGGGTCTCTGCTGTCCTGTGTCCGGGCTGTGATCAGGGGTCTCTGCTGTCGCTGTCCTGTGTCCGGGCTGTGATCAGGGGTCTCTGCTGTCACCTCTCTGTGTCCGGGCTGTGATCAGGGGTCTCTGCTGTCGCTGTCCTGTGTCTGGGGCTTTGCTGGGGGGTCTCTGCTGTCGCTGTCCTGTGTCTGGGGCTTTGCTGGGGGGTCTCTGCTGTCGCTGTCCTGTGTCTGGGGCTTTGCTGGGGGGTCTCTGCTGTCGCTGTCCTGTGTCTGGGGCTTTGCTGGGGGGTCTCTGCTGTCGCTGTCCTGTGTCTGGGGCTTTGCTGGGGGGTCTCTGCTGTCGCTGTCCTGTGTCTGGGGCTTTGCTGGGGGGTCTCTGCTGTCGCTGTCCTGTGTCTGGGGCTTTGCTGGGGGGTCTCTGCTGTTAGCGCATTGATCGGGGTCTTTCTCCTCGGTCTCTTGGGTCGATATTGGATTTGGCCGCTGCGTCGCTGTCATCATTATCCACCACTGCCCTAATCTCATCAACCAGGTGCAGCCCAGGGAGGGGGACAGCGCTGTATACAGGGGGGGCTGCACTGTATATAGGGGGGGCTGTGCTGTATACAGGGGGGGGGGCAGCTAAGTATACAGGGGGGGCTGCGCTGTATACAGGGGGGACTGCGCTGTATATAGGGGGGGCTGTGCTGTATACAGGGGGGGGGCAGCTAAGTATACAGGGGGGGCTGCGCTGTATACAGGGGGGACTGCGCTGTATATAGGGGGGGCTGTGCTGTATACAGGGGGGGGGGGGCAGCTAAGTATACAGGGGGGGCTGCGCTGTATATAGGGGGGGCGGGCGCTGTATATAGGGGGGGCTGTGCTGTATACAGCAGCTAAGTATACAGGGGAGCAGCTAAGTATACAGGGGAGCAGCTAAGTATACAGGAGGGGCTGCGCTGTATACAGGGAAGAGGGGCAGCTAAGTATACAGGGGGGCAGCTAAGTATACAGGGGGGGGCTGCACTGTATACAGGGGTCGGGGGCAGCTAAGTAAACAGGGGCGGGGGGCTGCGCTGTATACAGGGGAAGGGGGCAGCTAAGTATACAGGGGAGGGGGGCAGCTAAGTATACAGGGGGGGGGGCTGTGCTGTATACAGGGGGGGCAGCTAAGTATACAGAGGAGCAGCTAAGTACACGGGGGGGGGGCAGCTAAGTATACAGGGGGGGCTGCGCTGTATACAGGGAAGGGGGGCAGCTAAGTATACAGGGGGGGGGGGCTGCACTGTATACAGGGGAAGGGGGCAGCTAAGTATACAGGGGGGGCTGCGCTGTATACAGGGGGGGGGCAGCTAAGTATACAGGGGGGGCTGCACTGTATACAGGGGGGGGCAGCTAAGTATACAGGGGGGGCTGCGCTGTATACAGGGGGGGGCAGCTAAGTATACAGGGGGGGCTGCACTGTATACAGGGGAGGGCAGCTAAGTATACAGGGGGGGCTGCACTGTATACAGGGGTCGGGGGCAGCTAATTAAACAGGGGCAGGGGGCTGCGCTGTATACAGGGGGGGGGGCAGCTAAGTATACAGGGGGGGGGGCTGCACTGTATACAGAGGAAGGGGGCAGCTAAGTATTCAGGGGGGGCTGCGCTGTATACAGTTGAAGGGGGCAGCTAAGTATACAGGGGTCGGGGGCAGCTAATTAAACAGGGGCAGGGGGCTGCGCTGTATACAGGGGGGGGGCAGCTAAGTATACAGGGGGGGGCTGCTTTGTATACAGGGGGGAGCTGCGCTGTATACAGTGGAGGGGGGCAGCGCTGTAAACAGCGGCAGGGGACAGCTACGTGTACAGGGGAGGGGGGCAGCTAAGTATACAGGAGGGGCTACGCTGTATGCAGGGGATGGGGGCTACGCTGTATGCAGGGGATGGGGGCTACGCTGTATGCAGTATGCACCTGTATACTTAGCTGCCCCCCATCCCCTGTATACAGGAGATACTTGATCTCTGCCCTGACCTGTGACCTGGATCTCTGCTGCCTGCCCTGACCTGTGCCCTTTGCGCTGACCTCACCCTGTACATAGACTACACTCTGTATGTCCCCAGCTGACACCAGCAGTTGTGTAAGGGGCAGTTTCCTGGTGCCATCCCTCCCTCCCCCCATCTTCCCGTGCACACAGGGCCCGGCACATCCGGGACAGGCCGGGGCTTTCTCCTCGTGTCCTGCTCATAGATGTTTATAGGGAGGTTTTATAGGAGCCCATAAAGAGGTTTATATGGATGAGGCCCCATGGGAGGTGCGCGGCCTGTATACACGGAGTTAATGGGCGACAGGTGACGCGCGGCGACCGATCCTGATCATGATGACATCCTGTTACATTGTATCATAATATTATCATTATTACATATTCCCCTCCCCCCGCCCTTGCTCTGTCCCCGCCTCCTCTCATTCTATTATTTCATTCTCTGGCTTCGCATTTTGTCAGTCTTTGTCTTTTCCTCTCTTTTTCTCTGTTGCTCTCTGCCTCTTTATGTCTCATTAGGGGAGGTTTGGGGCCGGGCAGAGGGCAGTCAGGGGGCCGGGCAGAGGGCAGGCAGGGGGCCGGGCAGAGGGCAGGCATGGGCCGGGCAGAGGGCAGGCAGGCGGCCGGGCAGAGGGCAGGCAGGCGGCCGGGGAGAGGGCAGACGGGGCCGGGGAGAGGGCAGGCAGGGGGCCGGGGAGAGGGCAGGCAGGGGCCGGGCAGAGGGCAGGCAGGGGCCGGGCAGAGGGCAGGCATGGGCCGGGCAGAGGGCAGGCAGGGGGCTGGGCAGGCAGGGGGCCGGGGAGAGGGCAGGCAGGGGCCGGGCAGAGGGCAGGCAGGGGCCGGGCAGAGGGCAGGCAGGCGGCCGGGGAGAGGGCAGGCAGGGGCCGGGCAGAGGGCAGGCAGGGGCCGGGCAGAGGGCAGGCAGGGGCCGGGCAGAGGGCAGGCAGGCGGCCGGGGAGAGGGCAGGCAGGGGGCCGGGGAGAGGGCAGGCAGGGGGCCTGTCAGAGGGCAGGCAAGGGCCGGTCAGAGGGCAGGCAGGGGCCGGTCAGAGGGCAGGCAGGGGCCGGTCAGAGGGCAGGCAGGGGCCGGTCAGAGGGCAGGCAGGGGGCCGGGGAGAGGGCAGGCAGGGGCCAGTCAGAGGGCAGGCAGGGTACCAGGGAGAGGGCAGGCAGGGGGCCAGGGAGAGGGCAGTCAGGGGGGCAGGCAGGGGGCCTGGCAGAGGGCAGGCAGGGGGCCGGGGAGAGGGCGGGCAGGCAGAGGGCAGGCAGGGGGCCAGGCAGGGGGCCGGAGAGAGGGCGGGCAGGCAGGGGGCCGGGCAGGGGGCAGGGCAGAAGGCAGGCACAGGGCGGGCAGGATAGGTGGTAGCACTTGCAGTCTCGCCAGGAGATGCGGTTCCTGGAGCTGTAAGAGCAGGAATACCATCACTAACAGGAAAAAAAGTTTTTACAAAATCTGTAAATTAGCTGGAGGGGCTTAGGCTGATCCCACCTGATGCCTCTGGGCACTGCCCTCACTGATAGCCCCGCCTCTCAGACATCACCCCCGGCTCCTCAGGCTAGCAGTGTGGGGTGTGAATAAATTAAAAGATGCCAAGAGGCTAATTTACATATTTTTGAAAGCTTTTAATAACTTTTTCCTGTTGGTGATGCTGTCCCCGGCGAGACTGTAAGTGCCACCACCTACCGCCAGCCCTAAAAGAATGACATCAATGAATCTCTTGTCTTCTCCTCTTCTCCTCTTCTCTTCTATCTGTTCTCTTTCTCCTCTTCTCCTTTTCTCTGTTCTTTCTCCTCTTCTCTCTTCTATCTGTTCTCTTTCTCCTCTTCTCTCTTCTATCTGTTCTCTTTCTCCTCTTCTCCTTTTCTCTCTTCTTTGTTCTCTTTCTCCTCTTCTCTCTTTTATCTGTTCTTTTTCTCCTCTTCTCTCTTCTTTCTGTTCTCTCTCCTCTTCTCTTCTTCTCTCTTCTTTCTGTTCTCTCTCCTCTTCTCTTCTTCTCTCTTCTGTCTATTCTCTTTCTCTTCTTCTCTTTGTTCTATTTCTCCTCTTCTCCTTTTGTCTCTTCTGTCTGTTCTCTTTCTCCTCTTCCCTCTTCTATCTGTTCTCTTTTTCCTCTTCTCTCTTTTATCTGTTCTTTTTCTCCTCTTCTCTCTTCTTTCTGTTCTCTCTCCTCTTCTCTTCTTCTCTCTTCTGTCTATTCTCTTTCTCCTCTTCTATCTGTTCTCTTTTTCCTCTTCTATCTGTTCTCTTTCTCCTCTTCTCTCTTTTATCTGTTCTTTTTCTCCTCTTCTCTCTTTTATCTGTTCTTTTTCTCCTCTTCTCTCTTTTATCTGTTCTTTTTCTCCTCTTCTCTCTTCTTTCTGTTCTCTCTCCTCTTCTCTTCTTCTCTCTTCTGTCTATTCTCTTTCTCTTCTTCTCTCTTCTATTTGTTCTATTTATCCTCTTCTCCTTTTGTCTCTTCTGTCTGTTCTCTTTCTCCTCTTCCCTCTTCTATCTGTTCTTTCTCCTCTTTTTTCTTCAATCTGTTCTTTTTCTCCTCTTTCTGTTCTTTCTCCTCTTCTTCTTTTCTCTCTTCTATCTGTTCTCTTCCTCCTCTTCTCCTCTTCTATCTGTTCTTTTTCTCCTCTTCTCCTCTTTTATCTGTTCTTTCTCCTTTTCTCTCTTCTGTCTGTTCTCTACCTCCTCTTTTTCTTCTATCTGTTCTCTTCCTCCTCTTCTCCTCTTCTATCTGTTCTTTTTCTCCTCTTCTCCTCTTTTATCTGTTCTCTTTCTCCTTTTCTCTCTTCTGTCTGTTCTCTATCTCCTCTTCTCTTTTCTATCTGTTCTCTTCCTCCTCTTCTCCTCTTATATCTGTTCTTTTTTTCCTCTTCTCCTCTTCTATCTGTTCTCTTTATCCACTTACCCTCTTCTGTATTATTTCTGTTATCTATATCCACTTCTCCTTTTCTCCTCTTCCCTCTTCTATCTGTTCTCTTTTTCCTCTTCTCCTCTTCTCTCTTCTATCTGTTGTCTTTCTCCTCTTTTCTCTTCAATCTGTTCTTTTTCTCCTCTTCTTTCTGTTCTTTCTCCTCTTCTCTCTTCTATCTGTTCTCTTCCTCCTCTTCTCTCTTCTATCTGTTATTTCTCCTCTTCTCTCTTCTATCTGTTCTTTCTCCTCTTATCCTCTTCTATCTGTTCTCTTTCTCCCCTTCTCTCTTTTAGCTGTCCTCTTTCCCTTCTTCTCTATTTTATCTGTTTTCTTCTTCCTCTTCTCTCTGTCCTCTTTCTCCTCTTCTCTCTTCTATCTGTTCTCTTTCTCCTCTTCTCTCTTCTATCTGTTCTCTTTCTCCTTTTTCTATCTGTCCTCTTTCCCCTCTTCCCTCTTCAATCTCCTCTTCTCTCTTTTATCTGTCCTCTTTCCCCTCTTCCCTCTTCAATCTCCTCTTCTCTCTTTTATCTGTCCTCTTCCTCCTCTTCTATCTGTTCTTTCTCCTCTTCTCTCTTCTATCTGTTCTTTCTCCTCTTTTTCTCTTCCCCTCTTCTCTCTTCCTTTCTCCTGATATATTTTTATATTCTCCATCTTTTTATGGCCTGATATTAGATTGTGATACTTTCATTTTTTGGTACAACAATATGAACCTATTATTTCCGGGACGTCCCTCCTCCCTCCTCCCTCCTTCCTTCTCCGCAGATTATACATTTTCTTTCTCTTCTTACATAATTTATATTTATTTTTAATCTATTTTTATATTCTACTATATTCAGATTCATTACATTCTGGTAAATGCAATAAATTGCAGCTCCGGGGGTTTTATGCTCCGTAACTGGAAACATTGTTACATCAAAAGCTGAAAACTATTTACAGACGGAATATTTCTCCCAGCTGAGGGTTTGTTACATTGTATTTTGTACTTCAGCAGCTCTGATTCTCTTCTCTTCATTCCTTTCAGTGAAGGGATAAGAGGCCCTCAGTCAGTGCTGCCTAGAATGGATACAATTGTAACAAACCCTCAGCTTGGAGATTCATCAGTTTCAGTATTTAGATAACGTTGTCATTCTCCGGCAGCGAACAGAAATATTATAACATCAAACACAAAGTCTGCGAGGACGTTTCCACACTTCTACCGTGCAATGATGAGGCTTTAGTGGCACAAAACTAGAGGATCCCTTTAACAACATCTTTCCTATAATTATTGGGGGTCATTTACTAAGGCCCGATTCGCGGTTTCCCGACGTGTTACCCAAATATTTCCGATTTGCGCCGATTTCCCCTGAATTGCCCCGGGTTTTTGGCGCACGCGATCGGATTGTGGCGCATCGGCGCCGGCATGCACGCGACGGAAATCGGGGGGCGTGGCCGAGCGAAAACCCGACGGATTCGGAAAAACCGCCACATTTAAAAAAAAAAAAAGTGTTGCGGGACTCGCGCTTACCGCAGAGAACGAGACGCTGGATCGCGAATGGGCCGGGTAAGTAAATCTGCCCCAATGTCTTTGTTTTCAGCAGTAAAATAATAGAGATTATTAACCCTCGGATTGCTGGGTCATCTGCTGCTATTTATTCTATAATAAATAAAGCACTTGGGGTGAGATAGAAGCTTCCTATTACCTCCAGAGGCCTCTGCCTGTGTCTCGTCTACCACTCATCATCAGGGTCATATAGGACATTATAGAGCAGTACTGAGCTGTACTGCAGGGAATAAAGCACTTGGGGTGAGATAGAAGCTTCCTACTATCTGCAGCAGCTTCTGTCTGTGTTTCCTCTATCACTCAGGAGTTGTAGCAGGATCATATAGGACATTATAGAGCAGTACTGAGCTGGCTACATTCAGGGCTGAGCTGACACATTGCAGGGAATCGTTACACTGTGTCACAGACGTCAGCACAGATTACAGCAGGGCGGCCATCATGGGACAAGTGTGACCGCACGTCTGTGCCGCTGACCGCCAGATATCCGACAGCGCTGCATATCTCCCTGAGGATTTAAGAGTCCCGGACCCTTGGAGATCTCCTCTACACCCTGCTGAGGGTCAAAACTGCAGAGCATCCATCTGATCTAAAACCGCAGCTCTGGATGTGACTGGAGCATGTGCCCCAAAAGACTGACTGATCTGTAAACGCAGCTCTGGATGTGACTGGAGCGTGTGCCCCAAAAGACTGACTGATCTGTAAACGCAGCTGTGGATGTGACCGGAGCATGTGCCTCAACAAGACTGACTGATCTGTAACTGCAGCTCTGGATGTGACTGGAGTATGTGCCCCAAAAGACTGACTGATCTGTAAACGCAGCTCTGGATGTGACTGGAGCATGTGCCCCAAAAGACTGACTGATCTGTAAACGCAGCTGTGGATGTGACCGGAGCATGTGCCTCAACAAGACTGACAGATCTGTAAACGCAGCTCTGGATGTGACTGGAGCATGTGCCTCAACAAGACTGACTGATCTGTAACTGCAGCTCTGGATGTGACTGGAGCATGTGACTCAACAAGACTGACTGATCTGTAACTGCAGCTCTGGATGTGACTGGAGCATGTGCCCCAAAAGACTGACTGATCTGTAACTGCAGCTCTGGATGTGACTGGAGTACGTGCCTCAACAGGACTGACTGATCTGTAACTGCAGCTCTGGATGTGACTGGAGCATGTGACTCAACAAGACTGACTGATCTGTAACTGCAGCTCTGGATGTGACTGGAGCATGTGCCTCAACAAGACTGACTGATCTCTAACTGCAGCTCTGGATGTGGCTAGAGCATGTGACTCAACAAGACTGACTGATCTGTATACGCAGCTCTGGATGTGACCGGAGCATGTGACTCAGCACGACTGACTGATCTGTAACTGCAGCTCTGGATGTGACTGGAGCATGTGCCCCAAAAGACTGACTGATCTGTAACTGCAGCTCTGGATGTCACTGGAGCATGTGACTCAACAAGACTGACTGATCTGTAACTGCAGCTCTGGATGTGATTGGAGCCTGTGCCTCAACAAGACTGACTGATCTGTATACGCAGCTCTGGATGTGACCGGAGCATGTGACTCAACAAGACTGACTGATCTGTAAACGCAGCTCTGGATGTGACTGGAGCATGTGACTCAACAAGACTGACTGATCTGTAAACGCAGCTCTGGATGTGACTGGAGCATGTGCCCCAAAAGACTGACTGATCTGTAAACTGCAGCTCTGGATGTGGCTAGAGCATGTGACTCAACAAGACTGACTGATCTGTATACGCAGCTCTGGATGTGACCGGAGCATGTGACTCAACAAGACTGACTGATCTGTAAACGCAGCTCTGGATGTGACCGGAGCATGTGCCTCAGCACGACTGACTGATCTGTAACTGCAGCTCTGGATGTGACTGGAGCATGTGCCCCAAAAGACTGACTGATCTGTAACTGCAGCTCTGGATGTCACTGGAGCATGTGACTCAACAAGACTGACTGATCTGTAACTGCAGCTCTGGATGTGATTGGAGCCTGTGCCTCAACAAGACTGACTGATCTGTATACTTAGCTCTGGATGTGACCGGAGCATGTGACTCAACAAGACTGACTGATCTGTAAACGCAGCTCTGGATGTGACTGGAGCATGTGACTCAACAAGACTGACTGATCTGTAAACGCAGCTCTGGATGTGACTGGAGCATGTGCCCCAAAAGACTGACTGATCTGTAAACTGCAGCTCTGGATGTGGCTAGAGCATGTGACTCAACAAGACTGACTGATCTGTATACGCAGCTCTGAATGTGACCGGAGCATGTGACTCAACAAGACTGACTGATCTGTAAACGCAGCTCTGGATGTGACCGGAGCATGTGCCTCAGCACGACTGACTGATCTGTAACTGCAGCTCTGGATGTGACTGGAGCATGTGCCCCAAAAGACTGACTGATCTGTAACTGCAGCTCTGGATGTCACTGGAGCATGTGACTCAACAAGACTGACTGATCTGTAACTGCAGCTCTGGATGTGATTGGAGCCTGTGCCTCAACAAGACTGACTGATCTGTATACGCAGCTCTGGATGTGACCGGAGCATGTGACTCAACAAGACTGACTGATCTGTAAACGCAGCTCTGGATGTGACTGGAGCATGTGACTCAACAAGACTGACTGATCTGTAAACGCAGCTCTGGATGTGACTGGAGCATGTGCCCCAAAAGACTGACTGATCTGTAAACGCAGCTCTGGATGTGACTGGAGCATGTGCCTCAACAAGACTGACTGATCTGTAACTGCAGCTCTGGATGTGACTGGAGCATGTGCCCCAAAAGACTGACTGATCTGTAACTGCAGCTCTGGATGTCACTGGAGCATGTGACTCAACAAGACTGACTGATCTGTATACGCAGCTCTGGATGTGACTGGAGCATGTGCCCCAAAAGACTGACAGATCTGAAAGGCAGCTCTGGATGTGACCGGAGCATGTGACTCAGCAAGACTGACTGATCTGTAAACGCAGCTCTGGATGTGACTGGAGCCTGTGCCTCAACAAGACTGACTGATCTGTAAACGCAGCTCTGGATGTGACCGGAGCATGTGCCTCAACAAGACTGACTGATCTGTAAACGCAGCTCTGGATGTGACTGGAGCATGTGACTCAACAAGACTGACTGATCTGTAAACGCAGCTCTGGATGTGACTGGAGCATGTGCCCCAAAAGACTGACTGATCTGTAAACTGCAGCTCTGGATGTGGCTAGAGCATGTGACTCAACAAGACTGACTGATCTGTAAACGCAGCTCTGGATGTGACCGGAGCATGTGCCTCAACAAGACTGACTGATCTGTAAACGCAGCTCTGGATGTGACTGGAGCATGTGACTCAACAAGACTGACTGATCTGTAAACGCAGCTCTGGATGTGACTGGAGCATGTGCCCCAAAAGACTGACTGATCTGTAAACTGCAGCTCTGGATGTGGCTAGAGCATGTGACTCAACAAGACTGACTGATCTGTAAACGCAGCTCTGGATGTGGCTAGAACATGAGTCTATTTGGATGCTGTGGCGGACACTTGCAGGCTAGCCTCCAGGCCCTGGCACTAGTCACACAACAAGCTGCTCCCCCCTCATTAATGTCTCATCGCCCCATATGTTCCTGATCCATAATCCGGTCCAGAATGGCCGAGCTACATCCTCCATCATTGCTACCCGCACCCGGAGGATGAGCCTCAGCGGGGTGGCGGGGGGGGGGGGGATACTCACCATTATGGCCGCCCCTCCCCCTCCCGGGCCATTACATCCACAGCCAATCTGCTCCGCTGTGAGATTTTATGGGAGAGACGCAGAAAGCGGCCACAGAATTATCCGGAACAAATGGAAAATATAAGGAATAAGGCAATAGAAAGAACGATGAAGATGATGGACGCGGCTCATACTAAATATCATCATAATAATCATAACAATAACACATTTAGTTACTTTATCGCAACTCTGCAAAATACTAGATATTGGATTTAAAGGGGAGATCTGGTGAGAGCGACCCCCAGTGGATGAGAAAGTCTATCACATGCAGGGAATCTACTAAATGTCCGCACAAGAAGACATGATGGAAGGAGCCCCTCCCCCCTGACTACATGGATTGTAGTCATGTATCCAGGTAGTCATGTGATCTCTCAGAGCACTGCTACTTCATTAAAAGGGTTATCCATCATATTTCACAGTCCTGCTGCTACTAATAATATACACAATATACACAGTGGCAGTACCTAACCCTGGCTGCAGAGAGCACAGCAGTGTGAGGACATCCCCAGTGCAGTTGGAGAAGCTGCAATCCTGGAATTTTAATACATATTTCAGAGCACTGCTGCTACATACACAAAGGACTTATTACACACCATTTCAGAGACCATACCTAACAAAGGTGCAGGGTGCACAGAGCACAGCAGTGCGAGGAGTCTCCCTCAGCTCATCTAGAGAAAGTACAATCCAGGAGTATAAATCTATTTCTCACAGTCCTGAAGCTACTGATAACACACATAAAGGTCAGAACACACATCTCTCCAGGGACAATACATAACACTGGCTGCAGAGAGCACAGAGCACAGCAGTGTGAGGTCTGATTACACATCCCTCCAGGGACAGTACATAACACTGGCTACAGAGAGCACAGAGCACAGCAGTGTGAGGTCTGATTACACATCTCTCCAGGGACAATACATAACACTGGCTGCAGAGAGCACAGAGCACAGCAGTGTGAGGTCTGATTACACACCTCTCCAGGGACAATACATAACACTGGCTGCAGAGAGCACAGAGCACAGCAGTGTGAGGTCTGATTACACATCTCTCCAGGGACAATACATAACACTGGCTGCAGAGAGCACAGAGCACAGCAGTGTGAGGTCTGATTACACATCTCTCCAGGGACAATACATAACACTGGCTGCAGAGAGCACAGAGCACAGCAGTGTGAGGTCAGATTACACATCTCTCCAGGGACAATACATAAGACTGGCTGCAGAGAGCACAGAGCACAGCAGTGTGAGGTCTGATTACACATCTCTCCAGGGACAATACATAACACAGGCTGCGGAGAGCACAGAGCACAGCAGTGTGAGGTCTGATTACACATCTCTCCAGGGACAATACATAACACTGGCTGCAGAGAGCACAGAGCACAGCAGTGTGAGGTCTGATTACACATCTCTCCAGGGACAATACATAACACTGGCTGCAGGGAGTACAGAGCACAGCAGTGTGAGGTCTGATTACACATCTCTCCAGGGACAATACATAACACTGGCTGCAGAGAGCACAGAGCACAGCAGTGTGAGGTCTGAGTACACATATCTCCAGGGACAATACATAGCACTGGCTGCAGAGAGCACAGAGCTCAGCAGTGTGAGGTATGATTACACATCACTCCAGGGACAATACATAACACTGGCTGCAGAGAGCACAGAGCACAGCAGTGTGAGGTCTGATTACACATCTCTCCAGGGACAATACATAATACTGGCTGCAGAGAGCACAGAGCACAGCAGTGTGAGGTCTGATTACACATCTCTCCAGGGACAATACATAACACTGGCTGCAGAGAGCACAGAGCACAGCAGTGTGAGGTCTGATTACACATCTCTCCAGGGACACGGCATAACACTGGCTGCAGAGAGCACAGAGCACAGCAGTGTGAGGTCTGATTACACATCTCTCCAGGGACAATATATAACACTGGCTGCAGTGAGTACAGAGCACAGCAGTGTGAGGTCTGATTACACATCTCTCCAGGGACAATACATAGCACTGGCTGCAGAGAGCACAGAGCACAGCAGTGTGAGGTCTGATTACACATCTCTCCAGGGACAATACATAACACTGGCTGCAGAGAGCACAGAGCACAGCAGTGTGAGGTCTGATTACACATCTCTCCAGGGACAGTACATAACACTGGCTACAGAGACCACAGAACACAGCAGTGTGAGGTCTGATTACACATCTCTCCAGGGACAGTACATAACACTGGCTGCAGAGAGCACAGAGCACAGCAGTGTGAGGTCTGATTACACATCTCTCCAGGGACAGTACATAACACTGGCTACAGAGACCACAGAGCACAGCAGTGTGAGGCCTGATTACACATCTCTCCAGGGACAGTACATAACACTAGCTGCAGGGAGCACAGAGCACAGCAGTGTGAGGTCTGATTACACATCTCTCCAGGGACAGTGCATAACACTAGCTGCAGGGAGCACAGAGCACAGCAGTGTGAGGTCTGATTACACATCTCTCCAGGGACAATACATAACACTGGCTGCAGAGAGCACAGAGCACAGCAGTGTGAGGTCTGATTACACATCTCTCCAGGGACAATACATAACACTGGCTGCAGAGAGCACAGAGCACAGCAGTGTGAGGTCTGATTACACATCTCTCCAGGAACAATATATAACACTGGCTGCAGTGAGCACAGAGCACAGCAGTGTGAGGTCTGATTACACATCTCTCCAGGGACAATACATAACACTGGCTGCAGAGAGCACAGAGCACAGCAGTGTGAGGTCTGATTACAGATCTCTCCAGGGACAATACATAACACTGGCCGCAGAGAGCACAGAGCACAGCAGTGTGAGGACTGATTACACATCTCTCCAGGGACAATACATAGCACTGGCTGCAGAGAGCACAGAGAACAGCAGTGTGAGGTCTGATTACACATCTCTCAAGGGACAATACATAACACTGGCTGCAGAGAGCACAGAGCACAGCAGTGTGAGGTCTGATTACACATCTCTCCAGGGACAATACATAACACTGGCTGCAGAGAGCACAGAGCACAGCAGTGTGAGGTCTGATTACACATCTCTCCAGGGACAATACATAACACTGGCTGCAGAGAACACAGAGCACAGCAGTGTGAGGTCTGATTACACATCTCTCCAGGGACAATACATAACACTGGCTGCAGAGAACACAGAGCACAGCAGTGTGAGGTCTGATTACACATCTCTCCAGGGATAATACATAACACTGGCTGCAGAGAGCACAGAGCACAGCAGTGTGAGGTCTGATTACACATCTCTCCAGGGACAATACATAACACTGGCTGCAGAGAGCACAGAACACAGCAGTGTGAGGTCTGATTACAAATCTCTCCAGGGACAATACATAACACTGGCTGCAGAGAGCACAGAGCACAGCAGTGTGAGGTCTGATTACACATCTCTCCAGGGACAATACATAGCACTGGCTGCACAGAGCACAGCAGTGTGAGGTCTGATTACACATCTCTCCAGGGACTACACATAACACTGGCTGCAGAGAGCACAGAGCACAGCAGTGTGAGGTCTGATTACACATCTCTCCAGGGACAATACATAACACTGGCTGCAGAGAGCACAGAGCACAGCAGTGTGAGGTCTGATTACACATCTCTCCAGGGACAATACATAACACTGGCTGCAGAGAGCACAGAGCACAGCAGTGTGAGGTCTGATTACAAATCTCTCCAGGGACAATACATAACACTGGCTGCAGAGAGCACAGAGCACAGCAGTGTGAGGTCTGATTACACATCTCTCCAGGGACAATACATAACACTGGCTGCAGAGAGCACAGAGCACAGCAGTGTGAGGTCTGATTACACATCTCTCCAGGGACAATACATAGCACTGGCTGCACAGAGCACAGCAGTGTGAGGTCTGATTACACATCTCTCCAGGGACTACACATAACACTGGCTGCAGAGAGCACAGAGCACAGCAGTGTGAGGTCTGATTACACATCTCTCCAGGGACAATACATAGCACTGGCTGCACAGAGCACAGCAGTGTGAGGTCTGATTACACATCTCTCCAGGGACAATACATAACACTGACTGCAGAGAGCACAGAGCACAGCAGTGTGATGTCTGATTACACATCACTCCAGGGACAATACATAACACTGGCTGCAGAGAGCACAGAGCACAGCAGTGTGAGGTCTGATTACACATCTCTCCAGGGACAATACATAATACTGGCTGCAGAGAGCACAGAGCACAGCAGTGTGAGGTCTGATTACACATCTCTCCAGGGACAATACATAACACTGGCTGCAGAGAGCACAGAGCACAGCAGTGTGAGGTCTGATTACACATCTCTCCAGGGACACGGCATAACACTGGCTGCAGAGAGCACAGAGCACAGCAGTGTGAGGTCTGATTACACATCTCTCCAGGGACAATATATAACACTGGCTGCAGTGAGTACAGAGCACAGCAGTGTGAGGTCTGATTACACATCTCTCCAGGGACAATACATAGCACTGGCTGCAGAGAGCACAGAGCACAGCAGTGTGAGGTCTGATTACACATCTCTCCAGGGACAATACATAACACTGGCTGCAGAGAGCACAGAGCACAGCAGTGTGAGGTCTGATTACACATCTCTCCAGGGACAGTACATAACACTGGCTACAGAGACCACAGAACACAGCAGTGTGAGGTCTGATTACACATCTCTCCAGGGACAGTACATAACACTGGCTGCAGAGAGCACAGAGCACAGCAGTGTGAGGTCTGATTACACATCTCTCCAGGGACAGTACATAACACTGGCTACAGAGACCACAGAGCACAGCAGTGTGAGGCCTGATTACACATCTCTCCAGGGACAGTACATAACACTAGCTGCAGGGAGCACAGAGCACAGCAGTGTGAGGTCTGATTACACATCTCTCCAGGGACAGTGCATAACACTAGCTGCAGGGAGCACAGAGCACAGCAGTGTGAGGTCTGATTACACATCTCTCCAGGGACAATACATAACACTGGCTGCAGAGAGCACAGAGCACAGCAGTGTGAGGTCTGATTACACATCTCTCCAGGGACAATACATAACACTGGCTGCAGAGAGCACAGAGCACAGCAGTGTGAGGTCTGATTACACATCTCTCCAGGAACAATATATAACACTGGCTGCAGTGAGCACAGAGCACAGCAGTGTGAGGTCTGATTACACATCTCTCCAGGGACAATACATAACACTGGCTGCAGAGAGCACAGAGCACAGCAGTGTGAGGTCTGATTACAGATCTCTCCAGGGACAATACATAACACTGGCCGCAGAGAGCACAGAGCACAGCAGTGTGAGGACTGATTACACATCTCTCCAGGGACAATACATAGCACTGGCTGCAGAGAGCACAGAGAACAGCAGTGTGAGGTCTGATTACACATCTCTCAAGGGACAATACATAACACTGGCTGCAGAGAGCACAGAGCACAGCAGTGTGAGGTCTGATTACACATCTCTCCAGGGACAATACATAACACTGGCTGCAGAGAGCACAGAGCACAGAGCACAGCAGTGTGAGGTCTGATTACACATCTCTCCAGGGACAATACATAACACTGGCTGCAGAGAACACAGAGCACAGCAGTGTGAGGTCTGATTACACATCTCTCCAGGGACAATACATAACACTGGCTGCAGAGAACACAGAGCACAGCAGTGTGAGGTCTGATTACACATCTCTCCAGGGATAATACATAACACTGGCTGCAGAGAGCACAGAGCACAGCAGTGTGAGGTCTGATTACACATCTCTCCAGGGACAATACATAACACTGGCTGCAGAGAGCACAGAACACAGCAGTGTGAGGTCTGATTACAAATCTCTCCAGGGACAATACATAACACTGGCTGCAGAGAGCACAGAGCACAGCAGTGTGAGGTCTGATTACACATCTCTCCAGGGACAATACATAGCACTGGCTGCACAGAGCACAGCAGTGTGAGGTCTGATTACACATCTCTCCAGGGACTACACATAACACTGGCTGCAGAGAGCACAGAGCACAGCAGTGTGAGGTCTGATTACACATCTCTCCAGGGACAATACATAACACTGGCTGCAGAGAGCACAGAGCACAGCAGTGTGAGGTCTGATTACACATCTCTCCAGGGACAATACATAACACTGGCTGCAGAGAGCACAGAGCACAGCAGTGTGAGGTCTGATTACAAATCTCTCCAGGGACAATACATAACACTGGCTGCAGAGAGCACAGAGCACAGCAGTGTGAGGTCTGATTACACATCTCTCCAGGGACAATACATAACACTGGCTGCAGAGAGCACAGAGCACAGCAGTGTGAGGTCTGATTACACATCTCTCCAGGGACAATACATAGCACTGGCTGCACAGAGCACAGCAGTGTGAGGTCTGATTACACATCTCTCCAGGGACTACACATAACACTGGCTGCAGAGAGCACAGAGCACAGCAGTGTGAGGTCTGATTACACATCTCTCCAGGGACAATACAGAACACTGGCTGCAGAGAGCACAGAGCACAGCTGTGTGAGGTCTGATTACACATCTCTCCAGGGACAATACATAACACTGGCTGCAGAGAGCACAGAGCACAGCAGTGTGAGGTCTGATTACACATCTCTCCAGGGACAATACATATCACTGGCTGCAGAGAGCACAGAGCACTGCAGTGTGAGGTCTGATTACACATCTCTCCAGGGACAATACATACCACTGGCTGCAGAGAGCACAGAGCACAGCAGTGTGAGGTCTGATTACACATCTCTCCAGAGACAATACATAACACTGGCTGCAGAGAGCACAGAGCACAGCAGTGTGAGGTCTGATTACACATCTCTCCAGGGACAATACATAACACTGGCTGCAGAGAGCACAGAGCACAGCAGTGTGAGGTCTGATTACACATCTCTCCAGGGACAATACATATCACTGGCTGCAGAGAGCACAGAGCACAGTAGTGTGAGGTCTGATTATACATCTCTCCAGGGACAATACATAACACGGGCTGCAGGGAGCACAGAGCACAGCAGTGTGAGGTCTGATTACACATCTCTCCAGGGACAATACATAACACTGCCTGCAGAGAGCACAGAGCACAGCAGTGTGAGGTCTGATTACACATCTCTCCAGGGACAATACATACCACTGGCTGCAGAGAGCACAGAGCACAGCAGTGTGAGGTCTGATTACACATCTCTCCAGGGACAATACATAACACTGGCTGCAGAGAGCACAGAGCACAGCAGTGTGAGGTCTGATTACACATCTCTCCAGGACAATACATAACACTGGCTGCAGAGAGCACAGAGCACAGCAGTGTGAGGTCTGATTACACATCTCTCCAGGGACAGTACATAACACTGGCTGCAGAGAGCACAGAGCACAGCAGTGTGAGGTCTGATTACACATCTCTCCAGGGACTATTCATAACACTGGCTGCAGAGAGCACAGAGCACAGCAGTGTGAGGTCTGATTACACATCTCTCCAGGGACAATACAGAACACTGGCTGCAGAGAGCACAGAGCACAGCAGTGTGAGGTCTGATTACACATCTCTCCAGGGACAATAAATAACACTGGCTGTAGAGAGTGCAGAGCACAGCAATGTGAGGTCTGATTACACATCTCTCCAGAGACAATACATAACACTGGCTGCAGAGAGCACAGAGCACAGCCGTGTGAGGTCTGATTATACATATCTCCAGGGATAATACATAACACTGGCTGCACAGAGCACAGCAGTGTGAGGTCTGATTACACATCTCTCCAGGGATAATACATAACACTGGCTGCAGAGAGCACAGAGCACAGCAGTGTGACGTCTGATTACACATCTCTCCAGGGACAATACATAACACTGGCTGCAGAGAGCACAGAGCACAGCAGTGTGAGGTCTGATTACACATCTCTCCAGGGACAATACATATCACTGGCTGCAGAGAGCACAGAGCACTGCAGTGTGAGGTCTGATTACACATCTCTCCAGGGACAATACATAACACTGGCTGCAGAGAGCACAGAGCACAGCAGTGTGAGGTCTGATTACACATCTCTCCAGGGACAGTACATAACACTGGCTGCAGAGAGCACAGAGCACAGCAGTGTGAGGTCTGATTACACATCTCTCCAGGGACAATACAGAACACTGGCTGCAGAGAGCACAGAGCACAGCAGTGTGAGGTCTGATTACACATCTCTCCAGGGACAATACATAACACTGGCTGCAGAGAGCACAGAGCACAGCAGTGTGAGGTCTGATTACAAATCTCTCCAGGGACAATACATAACACTGGCTGCAGAGAGCACAGAGCACAGCAGTGTGAGGTCTGATTACACATCTCTCCAGGGACAATACATAACACTGGCTGCAGAGAGCACAGAGCACAGCAGTGTGAGGTCTGATTACACATCTCTCCAGGGACAATACATAGCACTGGCTGCACAGAGCACAGCAGTGTGAGGTCTGATTACACATCTCTCCAGGGACTACACATAACACTGGCTGCAGAGAGCACAGAGCACAGCAGTGTGAGGTCTGATTACACATCTCTCCAGGGACAATACATAGCACTGGCTGCACAGAGCACAGCAGTGTGAGGTCTGATTACACATCTCTCCAGGGACAATACATAACACTGACTGCAGAGAGCACAGAGCACAGCAGTGTGATGTCTGATTACACATCACTCCAGGGACAATACATAACACTGGCTGCAGAGAGCACAGAGCACAGCAGTGTGAGGTCTGATTACACATCTCTCCAGGGACAATACATAATACTGGCTGCAGAGAGCACAGAGCACAGCAGTGTGAGGTCTGATTACACATCTCTCCAGGGACAATACATAACACTGGCTGCAGAGAGCACAGAGCACAGCAGTGTGAGGTCTGATTACACATCTCTCCAGGGACACGGCATAACACTGGCTGCAGAGAGCACAGAGCACAGCAGTGTGAGGTCTGATTACACATCTCTCCAGGGACAATATATAACACTGGCTGCAGTGAGTACAGAGCACAGCAGTGTGAGGTCTGATTACACATCTCTCCAGGGACAATACATAGCACTGGCTGCAGAGAGCACAGAGCACAGCAGTGTGAGGTCTGATTACACATCTCTCCAGGGACAATACATAACACTGGCTGCAGAGAGCACAGAGCACAGCAGTGTGAGGTCTGATTACACATCTCTCCAGGGACAGTACATAACACTGGCTACAGAGACCACAGAACACAGCAGTGTGAGGTCTGATTACACATCTCTCCAGGGACAGTACATAACACTGGCTGCAGAGAGCACAGAGCACAGCAGTGTGAGGTCTGATTACACATCTCTCCAGGGACAGTACATAACACTGGCTACAGAGACCACAGAGCACAGCAGTGTGAGGCCTGATTACACATCTCTCCAGGGACAGTACATAACACTAGCTGCAGGGAGCACAGAGCACAGCAGTGTGAGGTCTGATTACACATCTCTCCAGGGACAGTGCATAACACTAGCTGCAGGGAGCACAGAGCACAGCAGTGTGAGGTCTGATTACACATCTCTCCAGGGACAATACATAACACTGGCTGCAGAGAGCACAGAGCACAGCAGTGTGAGGTCTGATTACACATCTCTCCAGGGACAATACATAACACTGGCTGCAGAGAGCACAGAGCACAGCAGTGTGAGGTCTGATTACACATCTCTCCAGGAACAATATATAACACTGGCTGCAGTGAGCACAGAGCACAGCAGTGTGAGGTCTGATTACACATCTCTCCAGGGACAATACATAACACTGGCTGCAGAGAGCACAGAGCACAGCAGTGTGAGGTCTGATTACAGATCTCTCCAGGGACAATACATAACACTGGCCGCAGAGAGCACAGAGCACAGCAGTGTGAGGACTGATTACACATCTCTCCAGGGACAATACATAGCACTGGCTGCAGAGAGCACAGAGAACAGCAGTGTGAGGTCTGATTACACATCTCTCAAGGGACAATACATAACACTGGCTGCAGAGAGCACAGAGCACAGCAGTGTGAGGTCTGATTACACATCTCTCCAGGGACAATACATAACACTGGCTGCAGAGAGCACAGAGCACAGAGCACAGCAGTGTGAGGTCTGATTACACATCTCTCCAGGGACAATACATAACACTGGCTGCAGAGAACACAGAGCACAGCAGTGTGAGGTCTGATTACACATCTCTCCAGGGACAATACATAACACTGGCTGCAGAGAACACAGAGCACAGCAGTGTGAGGTCTGATTACACATCTCTCCAGGGATAATACATAACACTGGCTGCAGAGAGCACAGAGCACAGCAGTGTGAGGTCTGATTACACATCTCTCCAGGGACAATACATAACACTGGCTGCAGAGAGCACAGAACACAGCAGTGTGAGGTCTGATTACAAATCTCTCCAGGGACAATACATAACACTGGCTGCAGAGAGCACAGAGCACAGCAGTGTGAGGTCTGATTACACATCTCTCCAGGGACAATACATAGCACTGGCTGCACAGAGCACAGCAGTGTGAGGTCTGATTACACATCTCTCCAGGGACTACACATAACACTGGCTGCAGAGAGCACAGAGCACAGCAGTGTGAGGTCTGATTACACATCTCTCCAGGGACAATACATAACACTGGCTGCAGAGAGCACAGAGCACAGCAGTGTGAGGTCTGATTACACATCTCTCCAGGGACAATACATAACACTGGCTGCAGAGAGCACAGAGCACAGCAGTGTGAGGTCTGATTACAAATCTCTCCAGGGACAATACATAACACTGGCTGCAGAGAGCACAGAGCACAGCAGTGTGAGGTCTGATTACACATCTCTCCAGGGACAATACATAACACTGGCTGCAGAGAGCACAGAGCACAGCAGTGTGAGGTCTGATTACACATCTCTCCAGGGACAATACATAGCACTGGCTGCACAGAGCACAGCAGTGTGAGGTCTGATTACACATCTCTCCAGGGACTACACATAACACTGGCTGCAGAGAGCACAGAGCACAGCAGTGTGAGGTCTGATTACACATCTCTCCAGGGACAATACAGAACACTGGCTGCAGAGAGCACAGAGCACAGCTGTGTGAGGTCTGATTACACATCTCTCCAGGGACAATACATAACACTGGCTGCAGAGAGCACAGAGCACAGCAGTGTGAGGTCTGATTACACATCTCTCCAGGGACAATACATATCACTGGCTGCAGAGAGCACAGAGCACTGCAGTGTGAGGTCTGATTACACATCTCTCCAGGGACAATACATACCACTGGCTGCAGAGAGCACAGAGCACAGCAGTGTGAGGTCTGATTACACATCTCTCCAGAGACAATACATAACACTGGCTGCAGAGAGCACAGAGCACAGCAGTGTGAGGTCTGATTACACATCTCTCCAGGGACAATACATAACACTGGCTGCAGAGAGCACAGAGCACAGCAGTGTGAGGTCTGATTACACATCTCTCCAGGGACAATACATATCACTGGCTGCAGAGAGCACAGAGCACAGTAGTGTGAGGTCTGATTATACATCTCTCCAGGGACAATACATAACACGGGCTGCAGGGAGCACAGAGCACAGCAGTGTGAGGTCTGATTACACATCTCTCCAGGGACAATACATAACACTGCCTGCAGAGAGCACAGAGCACAGCAGTGTGAGGTCTGATTACACATCTCTCCAGGGACAATACATACCACTGGCTGCAGAGAGCACAGAGCACAGCAGTGTGAGGTCTGATTACACATCTCTCCAGGGACAATACATAACACTGGCTGCAGAGAGCACAGAGCACAGCAGTGTGAGGTCTGATTACACATCTCTCCAGGACAATACATAACACTGGCTGCAGAGAGCACAGAGCACAGCAGTGTGAGGTCTGATTACACATCTCTCCAGGGACAGTACATAACACTGGCTGCAGAGAGCACAGAGCACAGCAGTGTGAGGTCTGATTACACATCTCTCCAGGGACTATTCATAACACTGGCTGCAGAGAGCACAGAGCACAGCAGTGTGAGGTCTGATTACACATCTCTCCAGGGACAATACAGAACACTGGCTGCAGAGAGCACAGAGCACAGCAGTGTGAGGTCTGATTACACATCTCTCCAGGGACAATAAATAACACTGGCTGTAGAGAGTGCAGAGCACAGCAATGTGAGGTCTGATTACACATCTCTCCAGAGACAATACATAACACTGGCTGCAGAGAGCACAGAGCACAGCCGTGTGAGGTCTGATTATACATATCTCCAGGGATAATACATAACACTGGCTGCACAGAGCACAGCAGTGTGAGGTCTGATTACACATCTCTCCAGGGATAATACATAACACTGGCTGCAGAGAGCACAGAGCACAGCAGTGTGACGTCTGATTACACATCTCTCCAGGGACAATACATAACACTGGCTGCAGAGAGCACAGAGCACAGCAGTGTGAGGTCTGATTACACATCTCTCCAGGGACAATACATATCACTGGCTGCAGAGAGCACAGAGCACTGCAGTGTGAGGTCTGATTACACATCTCTCCAGGGACAATACATAACACTGGCTGCAGAGAGCACAGAGCACAGCAGTGTGAGGTCTGATTACACATCTCTCCAGGGACAGTACATAACACTGGCTGCAGAGAGCACAGAGCACAGCAGTGTGAGGTCTGATTACACATCTCTCCAGGGACAATACAGAACACTGGCTGCAGAGAGCACAGAGCACAGCAGTGTGAGGTCTGATTACACATCTCTCCAGGGACAATACATAACACTGGCTGTAGAGAGTGCAGAGCACAGCAGTGTGAGGTCTGATTACACATCTCTCCAGAGACAATACATAACACTGGCTGCAGAGAGCACAGAGCACAGCAGTGTGAGGTCTGATTATACATATCTCCAGGGATAATACATAACACTGGCTGCAGAGAGCACAGAGCACAGCAGTGTGAGGTCTGATTACACATCTCTCCAGAGACAGTACATAGCACTGGCTGCAGAGAGCACAGAGCACAGCAGTGTGAGGTGTGATTACACATCTCTCCAGGGATAATACATAACACTGGCTGCAGAGAGCACAGCAGTGTGACGTCTGATTACACATCTCTCCAGGGACAATACATAACACTGGCTGCAGAGAGCACAGAGCACAGCAGTGTGAGGTCTGATTACACATCTCTCCAGGGATAATACATAACACTGGCTGCAGAGAGCACAGAGCACAGCAGTGTGACGTCTGATTACACATCTCTCCAGGGACAATACATAACACTGGCTGCAGAGAGCACAGAGCACAGCAGTGTGAGGTCTGATTACACATCTCTCCAGGGACAATACATATCACAGATCACTTTCCATTGATGCCTCTGATTCCTCCGGTTACTGTGGATCTTATTATCTTTGGTCTCCTCCGCCCTCGTGGCTGAATGTATTTCATTAGTAAATTAAATTCGGAGTTTCACACTGAGACGTCAGGAGAAATGACCTAAATTTATGGGAATGAGGCCCGGACAATTGTTTTGTTCCTTAATGTTATTTTTACCCTGATGGAAAAATGTAAATGACTCCATGCATGGGGGGAGGGGGGGCACCGCCATGAATATCCGGAATATTCTATCGACCTTAAAGGGGAACTCTGGTAACAAGTAAAAAAATGTACATACCAAATATCCAGAAGGTTCTCTCCACCTTAGGGAGACCCTAGGCCCAGTCCATGGATTATGTGGACCTCAGCCGAAGGTTTTATGGTTTGTATTTGTCTAGGAGTCAATGTTTAGTCTTGCACTGGGATTATGGGGGTCTCCACCATTATGGGGGCTCTCCACCTACCTCTTACCTATAGTTGGGGGAGTCTGAGCTCCTAGTGGGCGGTCCCTGTTTTATACCCGCCCCCGAGGATCTGTTATCTCTCTCCTTACCCGATTTCCTGTAGATACTTGTTACTATGTAGTTAATGTGACACATCTCTGGCGGTCTACAAGCCCCTCAGTATTGGGCCCCCCTAACGCTCGCCCTCTTCTGTCCCTCTCCCTCGCAGATGGCTTCTGTCAGTCGGAATGGGATGGAATTGTGTGTTGGCCGGAAGGTAAAGCGGGCAGCATGGTGTCCATCCGCTGTCCAGAGTACATCTATGACTTCAACCATAAAGGTAAGAACTGGAGGATCCCGGGGTGACCCTGATCCCCGGGGATCCCTGCATCCACATGGGTTCTAGTCTGACTGTAATGTGATACAAGGAAGCAGAGTAGAGAGGAGGGAATGTAGAGCAAAGAGCACAGAGCGCAGCAGTGTGAGGACATGATCTGATACATTGTCGCCTCCAGGGATGTGATCCTTCTGTTACAATGTGTCAGTGGCTGTGCTTACCCTGTGTTCTGTGCAGGACACGCGTATCGGCGGTGTGACATGAACGGCAGCTGGGAGCTGGTGCTGGGAAATAACCGGACCTGGGCCAACTACACCGAGTGCGCAAAGTTCCTGTCCAACGAGACCAGGGAGACGGTAAGTAGACGGGTGCCCCACTTATACCCTGTAATCCAACTTCATTGACTCTGATGGTCCTGGGGGCTCAGCATGTCCCTGGTGGTCCGGTGTGTTATGGTCTGTAGCCATCCCCAGTGACAGTCCCATCTCTCTAGAAATTCCCTTGTTACTAATTGGGTTTACAGCTGCATTGTCCAGGGTGGTCCAGTGGTATTGTAGCTATATACTTCTGTACAGTAATCTATAAGCTATGTATGTTGGTCCCTGGTGGTCCAATGGTATTGTAGCTATATACTTCTGTATAGTGATCTATAAGCTATACATGTTGGTCCCTGGTGGTCCAGTGGTATTGTAGCTATATACTTCTGTATAGTGATCTATAAGCTATACATGTTGGTCCCTGGTGGTCCTGTGGTATTGTAGCTATATACTTCTGTATAGTGATCTATAAGCTATACATGTTGGTCCCTGGTGGTCTAGTGGTAATACAGCATAATATATCTACTGAGCAGTGATCACTGGTGGCTTTGGAGTATATGACTTAAATGGAAAAATAGTGTGAGAGATGTTCATGGCCCTGGTGGTCCGGTGGTCATATATAAGTATATGTCTACTGTAGCTCAATAATAGAAGAGCCGTACATCTCCTGCGGTGTTACAGTATCATATGACATCACGCTACCTAAATATTGTCCTGGGGATCCACTGTGTACATGTCCTGGTAGTCAGATGTACATTGCCCTAGTGGTCTGGTGTGTACAATCCCCTGGTGGTCCGGTGTGTACATGACCCTGGTGGTCCAGGGAAAAATGGAAGTCTATCCAAATTTCATGTTACTCTGTAGGTGCACTCTCTGCTGTGTAACATTGTAGGTGCACTCTCTGCTGTGTAACATTGTAGGTGCACTCTCTGCTGTGTAATATTGTAGGTGCACTCTCTGCTGTGTAACATTGTAGGTGCACTCTCTGCTGGGTAATATTGTAGGTGCACTCTCTGCTGTGTAACATTGTAGGTGCACTCTCTGCTGTGTAACATTGTAGGTGCACTCTCTGCTGTGTAACATTGTAGGTGCACTCTCTGCTGTGTAACATTGTAGGTGCACTCTCTTCTGTGTAACATTGTAGGTGCACTCTCTGCTGTGTAACATTGTAGGTGCACTCTCTGCTGTGTAACATTGTAGGTGCACTCTCTGCTGTGTAACATTGTAGGTGCACTCTCTGCTGTGTAACATTGTAGGTGCACTCTCTGCTGTGTGACATTGTAGGTGCACTCTCGGTTGTGTCGCTCTGTAGGTGCACTCTCGGCTGTGTCGCTCTGTAGGTGCACTGTCGGCTGTGTCGCTCTGTAGGTCCACTCTCGGCTGTGTCTCTCTGTAGGTGCACTCTCGGCTGTGTCGCTCTGTAGGTGCAGTCTCGGCTGTGTCGCTCTGTAGGTGCACTCTCGGATGTGTCGCTCTGTAGGTGCACTCTCGGCTGTGTCGCTCTGTAGTTGCACTCTCGGATGTGTCGCTCTGTAGGTGCACTCTCGGCTGTGTCGCTCTGTAGGTGCACTCTTGGCTGTGTCGCTCTGTAGGTGCACTCTCGGCTGTGTCGCTCTGTAGGTGCACTCTCGGCTGTGTCGCTCTGTAGGTGCACTCTCGGCTGTGTCGCTCTGTAGGTGCACTCTCGGCTGTGTCGCTCTGTAGGTGCACTCTCGGCTGTGTCGCTCTGTAGGTGCACTCTTGGCTGTGTTGCTCTGTAGGTGCACTCTCGGCTGTGTCGCTCTGTAGGTGCACTCTTGGCTGTGTTGCTCTGTAGGTGCACTCTTGGCTGTGTTGCTCTGTAGGTGCACTCTCGGCTGTGTTGCTCTGTAGGTGCACTCTCGGCTGTGTTGCTCTGTAGGTGCACTCTTGGCTGTGTCGCTCTGTAGGTGCACTCTTGGCTGTGTCGCTCTGTAGGTGCACTCTTGGCTGTGTCGCTCTGTAGGTGCACTCTTGGCTGTGTTGCTCTGTAGGTGCACTCTCGGCTGTGTCGCTCTGTAGGTGCACTCTCGGCTGTGTCGCTCTGTAGGTGCACTCTCGGCTGTTTTGATCTGTAGGTGCACTCTCGGCTGTGTCGCTCTGCAGGTGCACACTCGGCTGTGTCGCTCTGCAGGTGCACACTCGGCTGTGTCGCTCCGCAGGTGCACTCTCGGCTGTTTTGCTCTGTAGGTGCACTCTCGGCTGTGTCGCTCTGCAGGTGCACTCTCGGCTGTGTTGCTCTGTAGGTGCACTCTCGGATGTGTCGCTCTGTAGGTGCACTCTGGGCTGTGTTGCTCTGTAGGTGCACTCTCGGCTGTGTTGCTCTGTAGGTGCACTCTCTTCTTCACTCTCCTGTTTTTTCGGTTCTATTTTTTCCCGCCTCCGGCCTCGGATCTCCTGATCTTCCTTGACAATGTGAGATTTCCGAGTATCTGTGTGTATCCAGACGCATTATGGGTCTCAGATTGAGAAATCTTCGGGCAGGAACATTCGTGTCTCTTCTTGGTCTCTGAGCTCCAGGGCCACCAGGGACGGCTACTTGTGCTGCGGTCAAGGTCGACCTGTCCTTAAAACCATAAACTTCCTGCTTCCAGGACTCCAAAGCTTCTGTCAGCGGAATATTCCCAGGAAGATGGAATTTTATTATTAGAAGAGACACAGAATCTCCTCGTGCCCGGAGGAAGTGGAGGGGCTGAGGGGCCACAGGACTGTCACAATGTAACCTGACGTTCTCTGTGGTCATCACATACGTTAGTTCTCCCACATGTCCTACATCCACCAAGATGTTTAACCGTTTAGTCCCATTAAGGCCAATAATCACCAAGATATAAAGTGGCCGAAGGAACCTGTCGGCTTCCATCATAACCTGTCCGGTCTCTGCTCCTCAGGCTTCCCTTCCCTGTGTCCATTGGGCCGGTCATTGTCTCCATCGCACTAATTTGACCTGATCGCTAATTTAATTAATTTATTCCTCCATTAATTGTCTTCTCCCACAACCGGACTCTTCACAAGGGTCTCGTGCACTTCAGTAGGATCTTGGTTTAGTTGTGAAGGATCATATGTGGTTTCTTGTGGTCCATCTAGACATGTACATTGATACATTATAGTCTCCTGTCCTATGTATGGACCCCCTTGAGATGTTTCTGTTCTGACATTGAGTCCAGTCTTATCTTCTTCTGGAAGATATTGGTTTGGTCATAAAGATCCTTGTTTGGTTCCTTGTGGTCTATGGTCTCCAGTTGTCTGAATGGACCTGTGTGTGAGTCCAGTCTTAGCAGCTTGAGAAGGTTCTTGGTCTCCTCACATTAGGAGATGTTATTGTTTGCTGTCTCCGGTTCTGGAATGGACCATCATCTAATATCTTTGTCTCTCTAGTCTCAGCTTTCTTGATGTTGATTGTAGTCTTATTGGCTTCAGGAGGTTCTTGGTTTAGTGACATTTGGTTTTTTGGGAGTCCTTGTGGTCCGTGGTATTTTCAGGTAACTGTTAGACATGTATTATCCGGCTGCTTTGGACAGACCACGTTGATGCATTTTTGCCTCTTGTTATGTGCTGCTGGAGGTTCTTGAGTGATCATGAAGGTTTTTCTGGGGTTCTTTGTGGTTTATTCTCTTCTCAAGTATCAACCAGACCTTAACACGTTACAGATTTTCTGTTTTCAGTCTTATGAATGGAAAACCTTAATATTTGTTGGTCATATCAGTGTTTACTTTCTTCACATCTGGTCCAGTCTCCTGGAAGACCTTGGTTTCATGAATGTCCTTGTTTGGTTCCTCATGCCCCATGGTCTTCTCGAGTAATAATAAGACATGTAAATTGATAGTTTATAGTCTTGTTGTATCCAGGAATCTGCATGGACCACCTTGAGATGTGTAGTGTCTCCTGCATGGACCACCTTGAGATGTGTAGCGTCTCCTGCATGGACCACCTTGAGATGTGTAGTGTCTCCTGCATGGACCTCCTTGAGATGTGTAGTGTCTCCTGCATGGACCTCCTTGAGATGTGTAGTGTCTCCTGCATGGACCACCTTGAGATGTGCAGTGTCTCCTGCATGGACCTCCTTGAGATGTGTAGTGTCTCCTGCATGGACCTCCTTGAGATGTGTAGTGTCTCCTGCATGGACCTCCTTGAGATGTGTAGTGTCTCCTGCATGGACCACCTTGAGATGTGTAGTGTCTCCTGCATGGACCTCCTTGAGATGTGTAGCGTCTCCTGCATGGACCACCTTGAGATGTGTAGTGTCTCCTGCATGGACCACCTTGAGATGTGTAGCGTCTCTTGCATGGACCACCTTGAGATGTGTAGTGTCTCCTGCATGGACCACCTTGAGATGTGTAGTGTCTCCTGCATGGACCACCTTGAGATGTGTAGCGTCTCCTGCATGGACCACCTTGAGATGTGTAGTGTCTCCTGCATGGACCACCTTGAGATGTGTAGCGTCTCTTGCATGGACCACCTTGAGATGTGTAGTGTCTCCTGCATGGACCACCTTGAGATGTGTAGTGTCTCCTGCATGGACCACCTTGAGATGTGTAGTGTCTCCTGCATGGACCACCTTGAGATGTGTAGTGTCTCCTGCATGGACCACCTTGAGATGTGTAGTGTCTCCTGCATGGACCACCTTGAGATGTGTAGTGTCTCCTGCATGGACCACCTTGAGATGTGTAGTGTCTCCTGCATGGACCACCTTGAGATGTGTAGTGTCTCCTGCATGGACCTCCTTGAGATGTCTCCTGCACCTTTGTAATGTTTTCTGTATCCACTGCAGGAAGTGTTTGACCGTCTTCACCTGATCTACACTATCGGGTATTCAATCTCTCTGGGATCCTTGACTGTGGCTGTCCTAATTTTAGGATACTTCAGGTAAGAACTTCTTGAAAGTTCTCTAATGTTTGTGATTCCCACCACTTGTCTTGATGAGATGTTCTCATTAAGAACGATTAACGACCTCCACAGGAAATACTTGAGGATGAAATGTCAGAATTCTCCTCCTCCCCCTCCTGGCAGCAGTCTCTGTCCTTGAACTTAAGAAACAAACATAATGACAATGATAAGTTACAGATGGAGGAGCCGCTCTCTGTAATACGATGTATCACCTCCAGCCAGGACATGAGTGCCGGCTCGTTGTGTCTCCATCGTAGACATCTGTATCACGGAGAGTTTATCAATTATCTGATCAATTTATTTACATTTTAAGAAGAAATTGTCCATTCCGACCTTTTATCCATTATCAGACACAACTGTCAAGGGAGACAAAGGGGTGCAGGCCCTGACATCCCCAATTCCCTACCTAATAGCCTTGCACACCATAGTGGTAAGACTACTGGTTGACGATCCCTACTCTGCTTCAGACCAGAAGTAAGAGAGACGGACTGATAAATATACAGAGAATCGGGGAACAGGCGCAGGATTTGGGTTTAGGGTTAGGCACGGGTTCTGATCAGGTTGCGGTTAAGGATTCTTGATCGGGGAGGATGTAGAGTTCAGGATCAGGCAGGATTCAAGCTCCGGTACAGGCTCATGGGGTTCCAGATAAGGTTGGGGTTCAGGGTTCTCAATCAGGAAGCATCAGGACTCAGGAGAAGATTCGAGAATCTGTATCATGTTCAAGGTTCTGGATCAAGCAGGATACAGGCTCAGGTACAGGTTCGGGATTCTGGATTTGGTTGGGCTTCGAGGTTCTGGATCAGGCAGGATACAGGCTCAGATTTCACAGACAGAAAGTGCTACAAGTCACAGGAGAAAATATAAAAAGCACTCACTGACCTGAGCACTTGGACACCAGCGTTTACCTGTAGACCGGTGCCGTACCTGTAGACCGGTGCCATGCCTCTAGACCGGTGCCGGGCCTCTAGACCGGTGCCGGGCCTCTAGACCGGTGCCGGGCCTCTAGACCGGTGCCGGGCCTCTAGACCGGTGCCGGGCCTCTAGACCGGTGCCGGGCCTCTAGACCGGTGCCGGGCCTCTAGACCGGTGCCGGACCATTAGACCGGTGCCGGACCATTAGACCGGTGCCGGACCATTAGACCGGTGATGTACCTTTAGACCGGTGATGTACCTTTAGACCGGTGCTGTAAAGCTGATGTCGGTTCAGGTCTGTGAGGGTCCGGAAGTGAGCAGTTTTGGTGTAAAAAAATGTTTTTCAAAATATGCTAATGAGTCTTCGGCGCTCCCATAATTCTGCCCGGCCGCAGGCTCCATCAGGCCGCCCTCCCTTTCTCCCTCCTATGAGCCGTCGCCATCACCGACTCCTCCGTTGTCGGTTTGGTGAGCATAGTAACCAGTGAAGCTGTGCCGCGCATGCGCCTGCTCTTCAGTGCTGATACGGTGCGTGATCTCACAAGGGCTCAGCGACGTCACCGGCTGTGGGAAGAGATAAGGGGAGAGCGGCCTGATGGGGAGTGTTATGGGAGCAGCGGTCACTGAGCGTCCGTGTTCAGGACGCAGGAGCGCCGAAGACTCATTAGCATAATTAGAAAAATGTTTTTTTACACCGAAACTGCTCATTTCCGGACCCTCACAGACCTGAACCGGCATCAGCTTTACAGCAGCGGTCTAATGGCTAATAACACCAGTGCTAGATTCACACCTGACTCGGAACGTCCAACAATCAACCCACCCCTAAACACCCCCAGCTCAGAAACAAGACGAAACCACCCAGCTTTCCAAAGAACACGCACCCAACTCAGCCAAGAGAATGGACTCTGCAGCCAGAATCTATTCCGCGATGCCTCCCCCATTGTCCATAGATCCGTAGTTACTGCTGTAAAAGACTTAGAGGGGTCTGCCAAGGTTCTCTGGTATCCTCTAAGCACAGGATTAGTGGGGGTCCGCCTGTCGGGACCCTCGTCAGTCACAAGAGTCTTGTGTCCTGTAATATATGGAACAAGCTGAGGATGCACCTTCAAGGTACATTTATGGGACCTCCGGGGAGAGCCCGGCCCTGCACTCGGCCTTCCCCATTCTTCCCAATGGTGTAAAATATGTCGCACTTGCAAGATAAAAACCACCAATGAAATGTGCAATAAGGTGAATAGGGCTCCCCAAGGCTCAGGACTCTCCAGGACAGATGCTCCGTGTATCCTGTAATCCTGGAGAATTCCTCAGGATACAATGTAACAGCAGGACTCCCCAGGACAGATGCTCCGTGTATCCTGTAATCCTGGAGAATTCCTGGGGATACAATGTAACAGCAGGACTCTCCAGGACAGATGCTCCGTGTATCCTGTAATCCTGGAGAATTCCTCAGGATACAATGTAACAGCAGGACTCCCCAGGACAGATGCTCCGTGTATCCTGTAATCCTGGAGAATTCCTCGGGATACAATGTAACAGCAGGACTCCCCAGGACAGATGCTCCGTGTATCCTGTAATCCTGGAGAATTCCTGGGGAGACAATGTAACAGCAGGACTCCCCAGGACAGATGCTCCGTGTATCCTGTAATCCTGGAGAATTCCTCAGGATACAATGTAACAGCAGGACTCTCCAGGACAGATGCTCCGTGTATCCTGTAATCCTGGAGAATTCCTGGGGATACAATGTAACAGCAGGACTCCCCAGGACAGATGCTCCGTGTATCCTGTAATCCTGGAGAATTCCTGGGGATACAATGTAACAGCAGGACTCTCCAGGACAGATGCTCCGTGTATCCTGTAATCCTGGAGAATTCCTTGGGATACAATGTAACAGCAGGACTCCCCAGGACAGATGCTCCGTGTATCCTGTAATCCTGGAGAATTCCTGGGGATACAATGTAACAGCAGGACTCCCCAGGACAGATGCTCCGTGTATCCTGTAATCCTGGAGAATTCCTGGGGATACAATGTAACAGCAGGACTCCCTAGGACAGATGCTCCGTGTATCCTGTAATCCTGGAGAATTCCTGGGGATACAATGTAACAGCAGGACTCCCCAGGACAGATGCTCCGTGTATCCTGTAATCCTGGAGAATTCCTGGGGATACAATGTAACAGCAGGACTCCCCAGGACAGATGCTCCGTGTATCCTGTAATCCTGGAGAATTCCTGGAGATACAATGTAACAGCAGGACTCTCCAGGACAGATGCTCCGTGTATCCTGTAATCCTGGAGAATTCCTGGGGATACAATGTAACAGCAGGACTCTCCAGGACAGATGCTCCGTGTATCCTGTAATCCTGGAGAATTCCTGGGGATACAATGTAACAACAGGACTCCCCAGGACAGATGCTCCGTGTATCCTGTAATCCTGGAGAATTCCTGGGGATACAATGTAACAGCAGGACTCTCCAGGACAGATGCTCCGTGTATCCTGTAATCCTGGAGAATTCCTGGGGATACAATGTAACAGCAGGACTCCCCAGGACAGATGCTCCGTGTATCCTGTAATCCTGGAGAATTCCTGGGGATACAATGTAACAGCAGGACTCCCCAGGACAGATGCTCCGTGTATCCTGTAATCCTGGAGAATTCCTGGGGATACAATGTAACAGCAGGACTCTCCAGGACAGATGCTCCGGGTATCCTGTAATCCTGGAGAATTCCTGGGGATACAATGTAACAGCAGGACTCCCCAGGACAGATGCTCCGTGTATCCTGTAATCCTGGAGAATTCCTCAGGATACAATGTAACAGCAGGACTCTCCAGGACAGATGCTCCGTGTATCCTGTAATCCTGGAGAATTCCTGGGGATACAATGTAACAGCAGGACTCCCCAGGACAGATGCTCCGTGTATCCTGTAATCCTGGAGAATTCCTCAGGATACAATGTAACAGCAGGACTCTCCAGGACAGATGCTCCGTGTATCCTGTAATCCTGGAGAATTCCTGGGGATACAATGTAACAGCAGGACTCCCCAGGACAGATGCTCCGTGTATCCTGTAATCCTGGAGAATTCCTCAGGATACAATGTAACAGCAGGACTCCCCAGGACAGATGCTCCGTGTATCCTGTAATCCTGGAGAATTCCTCAGGATACAATGTAACAGCAGGACTCTCCAGGACAGATGCTCCGTGTATCCTGTAATCCTGGAGAATTCCTGGGGATACAATGTAACAGCAGGACTCTCCAGGACAGATGCTCCGTGTATCCTGTAATCCTGGAGAATTCCTGGGGATACAATGTAACAGCAGGACTCCCCAGGACAGATGCTCCGTGTATCCTGTAATCCTGGAGAATTCCTGGGGATACAATGTAACAGCAGGACTCTCCAGGACAGATGCTCCGGGTATCCTGTAATCCTGGAGAATTCCTGGGGATACAATGTAACAGCAGGACTCCCCAGGACAGATGCTCCGTGTATCCTGTAATCCTGGAGAATTCCTGGGGATACAATGTAACAGCAGGACTCCCCAGGACAGATGCTCCGGGTATCCTGTAATCCTGGAGAATTCCTGGGGATACAATGTAACAGCAGGACTCTCCAGGACAGATGCTCCGTGTATCCTGTAATCCTGGAGAATTCCTGGGGATACAATGTAACAGCAGGACTCCCCAGGACAGATGCTCCGTGTATCCTGTAATCCTGGAGAATTCCTGGGGATACAATGTAACAGCAGGACTCCCCAGGACAGATGCTCCGTGTATCCTGTAATCCTGGAGAATTCCTGGGGATACAATGTAACAGCAGGACTCTCCAGGACAGATGCTCCGGGTATCCTGTAATCCTGGAGAATTCCTGGGGATACAATGTAACAGCAGGACTCTCCAGGACAGATGCTCCGGGTATCCTGTAATCCTGGAGAATTCCTGGGGATACAATGTAACAGCAGGACTCCCCAGGACAGATGCTCCGTGTATCCTGTAATCCTGGAGAATTCCTGGGGATACAATGTAACAGCAGGACTCTCCAGGACAGATGCTCCGTGTATCCTGTAATCCTGGAGAATTCCTGGGGATACAATGTAACAGCAGGACTCCCCAGGACAGATGCTCCGTGTATCCTGTAATCCTGGAGAATTCCTGGGGATACAATGTAACAGCAGGACTCCCCAGGACAGATGCTCCGTGTATCCTGTAATCCTGGAGAATTCCTGGGGATACAATGTAACAGCAGGACTCTCCAGGACAGATGCTCCGGGTATCCTGTAATCCTGGAGAATTCCTGGGGATACAATGTAACAGCAGGACTCTCCAGGACAGATGCTCCGGGTATCCTGTAATCCTGGAGAATTCCTGGGGATACAATGTAACAGCAGGACTCCCCAGGACAGATGCTCCGTGTATCCTGTAATCCTGGAGAATTCCTGGGGATACAATGTAACAGCAGGACTCCCCAGGACAGATGCTCCGTGTATCCTGTAATCCTGGAGAATTCCTCAGGATACAATGTAACAGCAGGACTCCCCAGGACAGATGCTCCGTGTATCCTGTAATCCTGGAGAATTCCTGGGGATACAATGTAACAGCAGGACTCTCCAGGACAGATGCTCCGTGTATCCTGTAATCCTGGAGAATTCCTCGGGACACAATGTAACAGCAGGACTCCCCAGGACAGATGCTCCGTGTATCCTGTAATCCTGAAGAATTCCTCCGGATACAATGTAACAGCAGGACTCTCCAGGACAGATGCTCCGTGTATCCTGTAATCCTGGAGAATTCCTGGGGACACAATGTAACAGCAGGACTCTCCAGGACAGATGCTCCGTGTATCCTGTAATCCTGGAGAATTCCTGGGGATACAATGTAACAGCAGGACTCCCCAGGACAGATGCTCCGTGTATCCTGTAATCCTGGAGAATTCCTGGGGATACAATGTAACAGCAGGACTCCCCAGGACAGATGCTCCGTGTATCCTGTAATCCTGGAGAATTCCTGGGGATACAATGTAACAGCAGGACTCCCCAGGACAGATGCTCCGTGTATCCTGTAATCCTGGAGAATTCCTCAGGATACAATGTAACAGCAGGACTCTCCAGGACAGATGCTCCGTGTATCCTGTAATCCTGGAGAATTCCTCAGGATACAGTGTAACAGCAGGACTCCCCAGGACAGATGCTCCGTGTATCCTGTAATCCTGGAGAATTCCTCAGGATACAATGTAACAGCAGGACTCTCCAGGACAGATGCTCCGGGTATCCTGTAATCCTGGAGAATTCCTCGGGATACAATGTAACAGCAGGACTCCCCAGGACAGATGCTCCGTGTATCCTGTAATCCTGGAGAATTCCTCAGGACACAATGTAACAGCAGGACTCTCCAGGACAGATGCTCCGTGTATCCTGTAATCCTGGAGAATTCCTGGGGATACAATGTAACAGCAGGACTCCCCAGGACAGATGCTCCGTGTATCCTGTAATCCTGGAGAATTCCTCAGGATACAATGTAACAGCAGGACTCCCCAGGACAGATGCTCCGTGTATCCTGTAATCCTGGAGAATTCCTGGGGATACAATGTAACAGCAGGACTCTCCAGGACAGATGCTCCGTGTATCCTGTAATCCTGGAGAATTCCTGGGGATACAATGTAACAGCAGGACTCTCCAGGACAGATGCTCCGTGTATCCTGTAATCCTGGAGAATTCCTGGGGATACAATGTAACAGCAGGACTCCCCAGGACAGATGCTCCGTGTATCCTGTAATCCTGGAGAATTCCTGGGGATACAATGTAACAGCAGGACTCCCCAGGACAGATGCTCCGTGTATCCTGTAATCCTGGAGAATTCCTGGGGATACAATGTAACAGCAGGACTCTCCAGGACAGATGATCCGTGTATCCTGTAATCCTGGAGAATTCCTCAGGACACAATGTAACAGCAGGACTCTCCAGGACAGATGCTCCGTGTATCCTGTAATCCTGGAGAATTCCTGGGGATACAATGTAACAGCAGGACTCTCCAGGACAGATGCTCCGGGTATCCTGTAATCCTGGAGAATTCCTGGGGATACAATGTAACAGCAGGACTCCCCAGGACAGATGCTCCGTGTATCCTGTAATCCTGGAGAATTCCTCAGGATACAATGTAACAGCAGGACTCCCCAGGACAGATGCTCCGTGTATCCTGTAATCCTGGAGAATTCCTGGGGACACAATGTAACAGCAGGACTCTCCAGGACAGATGCTCCGTGTATCCTGTAATCCTGGAGAATTCCTGGGGATACAATGTAACAGCAGGACTCTCCAGGACAGATGCTCCGTGTATCCTGTAATCCTGGAGAATTCCTGGGGACACAATGTAACAGCAGGACTCCCCAGGACAGATGCTCCGTGTATCCTGTAATCCTGGAGAATTCCTGGAGATACAATGTAACAGCAGGACTCCCCAGGACAGATGCTCCGTGTATCCTGTAATCCTGGAGAATTCCTCAGGATACAATGTAACAGCAGGACTCCCCAGGACAGGTGCTCCGTGTATCCTGTAATCCTGGAGAATTCCTCGGGATACAATGTAACAGCAGGACTCCCCAGGACAGATGCTCCGTGTATCCTGTAATCCTGGAGAATTCCTGGGGATACAATGTAACAGCAGGACTCTCCAGGACAGATGATCCGTGTATCCTGTAATCCTGGAGAATTCCTCGGGACACAATGTAACAGCAGGACTCCCCAGGACAGATGCTCCGTGTATCCTGTAATCCTGGAGAATTCCTGGGGACACAATGTAACAGCAGGACTCTCCAGGACAGATGCTCCGTGTATCCTGTAATCCTGGAGAATTCCTGGGGATACAATGTAACAGCAGGACTCTCCAGGACAGATGCTCCGTGTATCCTGTAATCCTGGAGAATTCCTGGGGATACAATGTAACAGCAGGACTCTCCAGGACAGATGCTCCGTGTATCCTGTAATCCTGGAGAATTCCTGGGGATACAATGTAACAGCAGGACTCCCCAGGACAGATGCTCCGTGTATCCTGTAATCCTGGAGAATTCCTGGGGATACAATGTAACAGCAGGACTCCCCAGGACAGATGCTCCGTGTATCCTGTAATCCTGGAGAATTCCTGGGGACACAATGTAACAGCAGGACTCTCCAGGACAGATGCTCCGTGTATCCTGTAATCCTGGAGAATTCCTGGGGATACAATGTAACAGCAGGACTCTCCAGGACAGATGATCCGTGTATCCTGTAATCCTGGAGAATTCCTGGGGATACAATGTAACAGCAGGACTCTCCAGGACAGATGCTCCGTGTATCCTGTAATCCTGGAGAATTCCTGGGGATACAATGTAACAGCAGGACTCCCCAGGACAGATGCTCCGTGTATCCTGTAATCCTGGAGAATTCCTGGGGATACAATGTAACAGCAGGACTCCCCAGGACAGATGCTCCGTGTATCCTGTAATCCTGGAGAATTCCTGGGGATACAATGTAACAGCAGGACTCTCCAGGACAGATGCTCCGTGTATCCTGTAATCCTGGAGAATTCCTCGGGACACAATGTAACAGCAGGACTCTCCAGGACAGATGCTCCGTGTATCCTGTAATCCTGGAGAATTCCTGGGGATACAATGTAACAGCAGGACTCTCCAGGACAGATGCTCCGTGTATCCTGTAATCCTGGAGAATTCCTGGGGATACAATGTAACAGCAGGACTCCCCAGGACAGATGCTCCGTGTATCCTGTAATCCTGGAGAATTCCTGGGGATACAATGTAACAGCAGGACTCCCCAGGACAGATGTTCCGTGTATCCTGTAATCCTGGAGAATTCCTGGGGATACAATGTAACAGCAGGACTCCCCAGGACAGATGCTCCGTGTATCCTGTAATCCTGGAGAATTCCTGGGGATACAATGTAACAGCAGGACTCCCCAGGACAGATGCTCCGTGTATCCTGTAATCCTGGAGAATTCCTCAGGATACAATGTAACAGCAGGACTCCCCAGGACAGATGCTCCGTGTATCCTGTAATCCTGGAGAATTCCTGGGGATACAATGTAACAGCAGGACTCCCCAGGACAGATGCTCCGTGTATCCTGTAATCCTGGAGAATTCCTGGGGATACAATGTAACAGCAGGACTCTCCAGGACAGATGCTCCGTGTATCCTGTAATCCTGGAGAATTCCTGGGGATACAATGTAACAGCAGGACTCCCCAGGACAGATGCTCCGTGTATCCTGTAATCCTGGAGAATTCCTGGGGATACAATGTAACAGCAGGACTCCCCAGGACAGATGCTCCGTGTATCCTGTAATCCTGGAGAATTCCTCAGGATACAATGTAACAGCAGGACTCCCCAGGACAGATGCTCCGTGTATCCTGTAATCCTGGAGAATTCCTGGGGATACAATGTAACAGCAGGACTCTCCAGGACAGATGCTCCGTGTATCCTGTAATCCTGGAGAATTCCTCAGGATACAATGTAACAGCAGGACTCCCCAGGACAGATGCTCCGTGTATCCTGTAATCCTGGAGAATTCCTGGGGATACAATGTAACAGCAGGACTCCCTAGGACAGATGCTCCGTGTATCCTGTAATCCTGGAGAATTCCTGGGGATACAATGTAACAGCAGGACTCTCCAGGACAGATGATCCGTGTATCCTGTAATCCTGGAGAATTCCTCGGGACACAATGTAACAGCAGGACTCCCCAGGACAGATGCTCCGTGTATCCTGTAATCCTGGAGAATTCCTGGGGACACAATGTAACAGCAGGACTCTCCAGGACAGATGCTCCGTGTATCCTGTAATCCTGGAGAATTCCTGGGGATACAATGTAACAGCAGGACTCTCCAGGACAGATGCTCCGTGTATCCTGTAATCCTGGAGAATTCCTGGGGATACAATGTAACAGCAGGACTCTCCAGGACAGATGCTCCGTGTATCCTGTAATCCTGGAGAATTCCTGGGGATACAATGTAACAGCAGGACTCTCCAGGACAGATGATCCGTGTATCCTGTAATCCTGGAGAATTCCTGGGGATACAATGTAACAGCAGGACTCTCCAGGACAGATGATCCGTGTATCCTGTAATCCTGGAGAATTCCTGGGGATACAATGTAACAGCAGGACTCTCCAGGACAGATGCTCCGTGTATCCTGTAATCCTGGAGAATTCCTGGGGATACAATGTAACAGCAGGACTCCCCAGGACAGATGCTCCGTGTATCCTGTAATCCTGGAGAATTCCTGGGGATACAATGTAACAGCAGGACTCCCCAGGACAGATGCTCCGTGTATCCTGTAATCCTGGAGAATTCCTGGGGATACAATGTAACAGCAGGACTCTCCAGGACAGATGCTCCGTGTATCCTGTAATCCTGGAGAATTCCTCGGGACACAATGTAACAGCAGGACTCTCCAGGACAGATGCTCCGTGTATCCTGTAATCCTGGAGAATTCCTGGGGATACAATGTAACAGCAGGACTCTCCAGGACAGATGCTCCGTGTATCCTGTAATCCTGGAGAATTCCTGGGGATACAATGTAACAGCAGGACTCCCCAGGACAGATGCTCCGTGTATCCTGTAATCCTGGAGAATTCCTGGGGATACAATGTAACAGCAGGACTCCCCAGGACAGATGTTCCGTGTATCCTGTAATCCTGGAGAATTCCTGGGGATACAATGTAACAGCAGGACTCCCCAGGACAGATGCTCCGTGTATCCTGTAATCCTGGAGAATTCCTGGGGATACAATGTAACAGCAGGACTCCCCAGGACAGATGCTCCGTGTATCCTGTAATCCTGGAGAATTCCTCAGGATACAATGTAACAGCAGGACTCCCCAGGACAGATGCTCCGTGTATCCTGTAATCCTGGAGAATTCCTGGGGATACAATGTAACAGCAGGACTCCCCAGGACAGATGCTCCGTGTATCCTGTAATCCTGGAGAATTCCTGGGGATACAATGTAACAGCAGGACTCTCCAGGACAGATGCTCC
The DNA here is from genome assembly GCF_040894005.1 of Engystomops pustulosus. Lineage (NCBI taxonomy): Eukaryota > Metazoa > Chordata > Amphibia > Anura > Leptodactylidae > Engystomops > Engystomops pustulosus. The sequence continues at coordinate 211,293,437 of NC_092415.1, forward strand.
GTGTATCCTGTAATCCTGGAGAATTCCTGGGGATACAATGTAACAGCAGGACTCCCCAGGACAGATGCTCCGTGTATCCTGTAATCCTGGAGAATTCCTGGGGATTCAATGTAACAGCAGGACTCCCCAGGACAGATGCTCCGTGTATCCTGTAATCCTGGAGAATTCCTCAGGATACAATGTAACAGCAGGACTCCCCAGGACAGATGCTCCGTGTATCCTGTAATCCTGGAGAATTCCTGGGGATACAATGTAACAGCAGGACTCTCCAGGACAGATGCTCCGTGTATCCTGTAATCCTGGAGAATTCCTCAGGATACAATGTAACAGCAGGACTCCCCAGGACAGATGCTCCGTGTATCCTGTAATCCTGGAGAATTCCTGGGGATACAATGTAACAGCAGGACTCCCTAGGACAGATGCTCCGTGTATCCTGTAATCCTGGAGAATTCCTGGGGATACAATGTAACAGCAGGACTCTCCAGGACAGATGCTCCGTGTATCCTGTAATCCTGGAGAATTCCTGGGGATACAATGTAACAGCAGGACTCCCCAGGACAGATGCTCCGTGTATCCTGTAATCCTGGAGAATTCCTGGGGATACAATGTAACAGCAGGACTCCCCAGGACAGATGCTCCGTGTATCCTGTAATCCTGGAGAATTCCTGGGGATACAATGTAACAGCAGGACTCCCCAGGACAGATGCTCCGTGTATCCTGTAATCCTGGAGAATTCCTGGGGATACAATGTAACAGCAGGACTCTCCAGGACAGATGCTCCGTGTATCCTGTAATCCTGGAGAATTCCTGGGGATACAATGTAACAGCAGGACTCTCCAGGACAGGTGCTCCGTGTATCCTGTAATCCTGGAGAATTCCTGGGGATACAATGTAACAGCAGGACTCCCCAGGACAGATGCTCCGTGTATCCTGTAATCCTGGAGAATTCCTGGGGATACAATGTAACAGCAGGACTCCCCAGGACAGATGCTCCGTGTATCCTGTAATCCTGGAGAATTCCTGGGGATACAATGTAACAGCAGGACTCCCCAGGACAGATGCTCCGTGTATCCTGTAATCCTGGAGAATTCCTGGGGATACAATGTAACAGCAGGACTCCCCAGGACAGATGCTCCGTGTATCCTGTAATCCTGGAGAATTCCTGGGGATACAATGTAACAGCAGGACTCTCCAGGACAGATGCTCCGTGTATCCTGTAATCCTGGAGAATTCCTCAGGATACAATGTAACAGCAGGACTCCCCAGGACAGATGCTCCGTGTATCCTGTAATCCTGGAGAATTCCTGGGGATACAATGTAACAGCAGGACTCCCTAGGACAGATGCTCCGTGTATCCTGTAATCCTGGAGAATTCCTGGGGATACAATGTAACAGCAGGACTCTCCAGGACAGATGCTCCGTGTATCCTGTAATCCTGGAGAATTCCTGGGGATACAATGTAACAGCAGGACTCTCCAGGACAGATGCTCCGGGTATCCTGTAATCCTGGAGAATTCCTCGGGACACAATGTAACAGCAGGACTCTCCAGGACAGATGCTCCGTGTATCCTGTAATCCTGGAGAATTCCTGGGGATACAATGTAACAGCAGGACTCCCCAGGACAGATGCTCCGTGTATCCTGTAATCCTGGAGAATTCCTGGGGATACAATGTAACAGCAGGACTCCCTAGGACAGATGCTCCGTGTATCCTGTAATCCTGGAGAATTCCTGGGGATACAATGTAACAGCAGGACTCCCCAGGACAGATGCTCCGTGTATCCTGTAATCCTGGAGAATTCCTCAGGATACAATGTAACAGCAGGACTCCCCAGGACAGATGCTCCGTGTATCCTGTAATCCTGGAGAATTCCTGGGGACACAATGTAACAGCAGGACTCTCCAGGACAGATGCTCCGTGTATCCTGTAATCCTGGAGAATTCCTGGGGATACAATGTAACAGCAGGACTCCCCAGGACAGATGCTCCGTGTATCCTGTAATCCTGGAGAATTCCTGGAGATACAATGTAACAGCAGGACTCTCCAGGACAGATGCTCCGTGTATCCTGTAATCCTGGAGAATTCCTGGGGATACAATGCAACAGCAGGACTCCCCAGGACAGATGCTCCGTGTATCCTGTAATCCTGGAGAATTCCTGGGGATACAATGTAACAGCAGGACTCCCCAGGACAGATGCTCCGTGTATCCTGTAATCCTGGAGAATTCCTGGGGATACAATGTAACAGCAGGACTCCCCAGGACAGATGCTCCGTGTATCCTGTAATCCTGGAGAATTCCTGGAGATACAATGTAACAGCAGGACTCTCCAGGACAGATGCTCCGTGTATCCTGTAATCCTGGAGAATTCCTGGGGATACAATGTAACAGCAGGACTCTCCAGGACAGATGCTCAGTGTATCCTGTAATCCTGGAGAATTCCTGGGGATACAATGTAACAGCAGGACTCCCCAGGACAGATGCTCCGTGTATCCTGTAATCCTGGAGAATTCCTGGCGATACAATGTAACAGCAGGACTCCCCAGGACAGATGCTCCGTGTATCCTGTAATCCTGGAGAATTCCTGGCGATACAATGTAACAGCAGGACTCTCCAGGACAGATGCTCCGTGTATCCTGTAATCCTGGAGAATTCCTGGGGATACAATGTAACAGCAGGACTCCCTAGGACAGATGCTCCGTGTATCCTGTAATCCTGGAGAATTCCTGGGGATACAATGTAACAGCAGGACTCTCCAGGACAGATGCTCCGTGTATCCTGTAATCCTGGAGAATTCCTGGGGATACAATGTAACAGCAGGACTCCCCAGGACAGATGCTCCGTGTATCCTGTAATCCTGGAGAATTCCTGGGGATACAATGTAACAGCAGGACTCCCCAGGACAGATGCTCCGTGTATCCTGTAATCCTGGAGAATTCCTGGGGATACAATGTAACAGCAGGACTCTCCAGGACAGATGCTCCGTGTATCCTGTAATCCTGGAGAATTCCTGGGGATACAATGTAACAGCAGGACTCCCCAGGACAGATGCTCCGTGTATCCTGTAATCCTGGAGAATTCCTCGGGATACAATGTAACAGCAGGACTCCCCAGGACAGATGCTCCGTGTATCCTGTAATCCTGGAGAATTCCTGGGGATACAATGTAACAGCAGGACTCCCCAGGACAGATGCTCCGTGTATCCTGTAATCCTGGAGAATTCCTGGGGACACAATGTAACAGCAGGACTCCCCAGGACAGATGCTCCGTGTATCCTGTAATCCTGGAGAATTCCTGGGGATACAATGTAACAGCAGGACTCCCCAGGACAGATGCTCCGTGTATCCTGTAATCCTGGAGAATTCCTGGGGATACAATGTAACAGCAGGACTCTCCAGGACAGATGCTCCGTGTATCCTGTAATCCTGGAGAATTCCTGGGGATACAATGTAACAGCAGGACTCCCCAGGACAGATGCTCCGTGTATCCTGTAATCCTGGAGAATTCCTCGGGATACAATGTAACAGCAGGACTCTCCAGGACAGATGCTCCGTGTATCCTGTAATCCTGGAGAATTCCTGGGGATACAATGTAACAGCAGGACTCTCCAGGACAGATGCTCCGGGTATCCTGTAATCCTGGAGAATTCCTGGGGATACAATGTAACAGCAGGACTCCCCAGGACAGATGCTCCGTGTATCCTGTAATCCTGGAGAATTCCTGGGGATACAATGTAACAGCAGGACTCTCCAGGACAGATGCTCCGTGTATCCTGTAATCCTGGAGAATTCCCGGGGATACAATGTAACAGCAGGACTCCCCAGGACAGATGCTCCGTGTATCCTGTAATCCTGGAGAATTCCTCGGGATACAATGTAACAGCAGGACTCCCCAGGACAGATGCTCCGTGTATCCTGTAATCCTGGAGAATTCCTGGGGATACAATGTAACAGCAGGACTCTCCAGGACAGATGCTCCGTGTATCCTGTAATCCTGGAGAATTCCTGGGGATACAATGTAACAGCAGGACTCCCCAGGACAGATGCTCCGTGTATCCTGTAATCCTGGAGAATTCCTGGGGATACAATGTAACAGCAGGACTCCCCAGGACAGATGCTCCGGGTATCCTGTAATCCTGGAGAATTCCTGGGGATACAATGTAACAGCAGGACTCCCTAGGACAGATGCTCCGTGTATCCTGTAATCCTGGAGAATTCCTGGGGATACAATGTAACAGCAGGACTCTCCAGGACAGATGCTCCGTGTATCCTGTAATCCTGGAGAATTCCTGGGGATACAATGTAACAGCAGGACTCCCCAGGACAGATGCTTCGTGTATCCTGTAATCCTGGAGAATTCCTGGGGATACAATGTAACAGCAGGACTCCCCAGGACAGATGCTCCGTGTATCCTGTAATCCTGGAGAATTCCTCGGGATACAATGTAACAGCAGGACTCCCCAGGACAGATGCTCCGTGTATCCTGTAATCCTGGAGAATTCCTGGGGATACAATGTAACAGCAGGACTCTCCAGGACAGATGCTCCGTGTATCCTGTAATCCTGGAGAATTCCTGGGGACACAATGTAACAGCAGGACTCCCCAGGACAGATGCTCCGTGTATCCTGTAATCCTGGAGAATTCCTCGGGATACAATGTAACAGCAGGACTCCCCAGGACAGATGCTCCGTGTATCCTGTAATCCTGGAGAATTCCTGGGGACACAATGTAACAGCAGGACTCCCCAGGACAGATGCTCCGTGTATCCTGTAATCCTGGAGAATTCCTGGGGATACAATGTAACAGCAGGACTCTCCAGGACAGATGCTCCGTGTATCCTGTAATCCTGGAGAATTCCTCGGGATACAATGTAACAGCAGGACTCCCCAGGACAGATGCTCCGGGTATCCTGTAATCCTGGAGAATTCCTGGGGACACAATGTAACAGCAGGACTCCCCAGGACAGATGCTCCGTGTATCCTGTAATCCTGGAGAATTCCTGGGGATACAATGTAACAGCAGGACTCCCCAGGACAGATGCTCCGTGTATCCTGTAATCCTGGAGAATTCCTGGGGATACAATGTAACAGCAGGACTCCCCAGGACAGATGCTCCGTGTATCCTGTAATCCTGGAGAATTCCTGGGGATACAATGTAACAGCAGGACTCCCCAGGACAGATGCTCCGTGTATCCTGTAATCCTGGAGAATTCCTGGGGATACAATGTAACAGCAGGACTCCCCAGGACAGATGCTCCGTGTATCCTGTAATCCTGGAGAATTCCTGGGGATACAATGTAACAGCAGGACTCCCCAGGACAGATGCTCCGTGTATCCTGTAATCCTGGAGAATTCCTGGGGATACAATGTAACAGCAGGACTCCCCAGGACAGATGCTCCGTGTATCCTGTAATCCTGGAGAATTCCTGGGGATACAATGTAACAGCAGGACTCTCCAGGACAGATGCTCCGTGTATCCTGTAATCCTGGAGAATTCCTGGGGATACAATGTAACAGCAGGACTCCCCAGGACAGATGCTCCGTGTATCCTGTAATCCTGGAGAATTCCTGGGGATACAATGTAACAGCAGGACTCTCCAGGACAGATGCTCCGTGTATCCTGTAATCCTGGAGAATTCCTCGGGATACAATGTAACAGCAGGACTCCCCAGGACAGATGCTCCGTGTATCCTGTAATCCTGGAGAATTCCTGGGGATACAATGTAACAGCAGGACTCTCCAGGACAGATGCTCCGTGTATCCTGTAATCCTGGAGAATTCCTGGGGATACAATGTAACAGCAGGACTCTCCAGGACAGATGCTCCGTGTATCCTGTAATCCTGGAGAATTCCTGGGGATACAATGTAACAGCAGGACTCCCCAGGACAGATGCTCCGTGTATCCTGTAATCCTGGAGAATTCCTGGGGATACAATGTAACAGCAGGACTCCCCAGGACAGATGCTCCGTGTATCCTGTAATCCTGGAGAATTCCTCAGGATACAATGTAACAGCAGGACTCCCCAGGACAGATGCTCCGTGTATCCTGTAATCCTGGAGAATTCCTGGGGATACAATGTAACAGCAGGACTCCCCAGGACAGATGCTCCGTGTATCCTGTAATCCTGGAGAATTCCTGGGGATACAATGTAACAGCAGGACTCCCCAGGACAGATGCTCCGTGTATCCTGTAATCCTGGAGAATTCCTGGGGATACAATGTAACAGCAGGACTCCCCAGGACAGATGCTCCGTGTATCCTGTAATCCTGGAGAATTCCTGGGGATACAATGTAACAGCAGGACTCTCCAGGACAGATGCTCCGTGTATCCTGTAATCCTGGAGAATTCCTGGGGATACAATGTAACAGCAGGACTCCCCAGGACAGATGCTCCGTGTATCCTGTAATCCTGGAGAATTCCTGGGGATACAATGTAACAGCAGGACTGCCCAGGACAGATGCTCCGTGTATCCTGTAATCCTGGAGAATTCCTGGGGATACAATGTAACAGCAGGACTCCCCAGGACAGATGCTCCGTGTATCCTGTAATCCTGGAGAATTCCTCAGGATACAATGTAACAGCAGGACTCTCCAGGACAGATGCTCCGTGTATCCTGTAATCCTGGAGAATTCCTGGGGATACAATGTAACAGCAGGACTCCCCAGGACAGATGCTCCGTGTATCCTGTAATCCTGGAGAATTCCTCAGGATACAATGTAACAGCAGGACTCTCCAGGACAGATGCTCCGTGTATCCTGTAATCCTGGAGAATTCCTCGGGATACAATGTAACAGCAGGACTCCCCAGGACAGATGCTCCGTGTATCCTGTAATCCTGGAGAATTCCTAGGGATACAATGTAACAGCAGGACTCTCCAGGACAGATGCTCCGTGTATCCTGTAATCCTGGAGAATTCCTGGGGATACAATGTAACAGCAGGACTCCCCAGGACAGATGCTCCGTGTATCCTGTAATCCTGGAGAATTCCTGGGGATACAATGTAACAGCAGGACTCTCCAGGACAGATGCTCCGTGTATCCTGTAATCCTGGAGAATTCCTGGGGATACAATGTAACAGCAGGACTCCCCAGGACAGATGCTCCGTGTATCCTGTAATCCTGGAGAATTCCTCGGGATACAATGTAACAGCAGGACTCCCCAGGACAGATGCTCCGTGTATCCTGTAATCCTGGAGAATTCCTCAGGATACAATGTAACAGCAGGACTCCCCAGGACAGATGCTCCGTGTATCCTGTAATCCTGGAGAATTCCTGGGGATACAATGTAACAGCAGGACTCCCCAGGACAGATGCTCCATGTATCCTGTAATCCTGGAGAATTCCTGGGGATACAATGTAACAGCAGGACTCCCCAGGACAGATGCTCCGTGTATCCTGTAATCCTGGAGAATTCCTGGGGAGACAATGTAACAGCAGGACTCTCCAGGACAGATGCTCCATGTATCCTGTAATCCTGGAGAATTCCTGGGGATACAATGTAACAGCAGGACTCCCCAGGACAGGTGCTCCGTGTATCCTGTAATCCTGGAGAATTCCTCGGGATACAATGTAACAGCAGGACTCCCCAGGACAGATGCTCCGTGTATCCTGTAATCCTGGAGAATTCCTGGAGATACAATGTAACAGCAGGACTCCCCAGGACAGATGCTCCGTGTATCCTGTAATCCTGGAGAATTCCTGGGGATACAATGTAACAGCAGGACTCCCCAGGACAGATGCTCCGTGTATCCTGTAATCCTGGAGAATTCCTGGGGATACAATGTAACAGCAGGACTCCCCAGGACAGATGCTCCGTGTATCCTGTAATCCTGGAGAATTCCTGGGGATACAATGTAACAGCAGGACTCCCCAGGACAGATGCTCCGTGTATCCTGTAATCCTGGAGAATTCCTGGGGATACAATGTAACAGCAGGACTCCCCAGGACAGATGCTCCGTGTATCCTGTAATCCTGGAGAATTCCTGGGGATACAATGTAACAGCAGGACTCCCCAGGACAGATGCTCCATGTATCCTGTAATCCTGGAGAATTCCTGGGGATACAATGTAACAGCAGGACTCCCCAGGACAGATGCTCCGTGTATCCTGTAATCCTGGAGAATTCCTGGGGATACAATGTAACAGCAGGACTCTCCAGGACAGATGCTCCGTGTATCCTGTAATCCTGGAGAATTCCTGGGGATACAATGTAACAGCAGGACTCCCCAGGACAGATGCTCCGTGTATCCTGTAATCCTTTAGAATTCCTGGGGATACAATGTAACAGCAGGACTCCCCAGGACAGATGCTCCGTGTATCCTGTAATCCTGGAGAATTCCTGGGGATACAATGTAACAGCAGGACTCCCCAGGACAGATGCTCCGTGTATCCTGTAATCCTGGAGAATTCCTGGGGATACAATGTAACAGCAGGACTCTCCAGGACAGATGCTCCGTGTATCCTGTAATCCTGGAGAATTCCTGGGGATACAATGTAACAGCAGGACTCCCCAGGACAGATGCTCCGTGTATCCTGTAATCCTGGAGAATTCCTGGGGATACAATGTAACAGCAGGACTCCCCAGGACAGATGCTCCGTGTATCCTGTAATCCTGGAGAATTCCTGGGGATACAATGTAACAGCAGGACTCCCCAGGACAGATGCTCCGTGTATCCTGTAATCCTGGAGAATTCCTGGGGATACAATGTAACAGCAGGACTCCCCAGGACAGATGCTCCGTGTATCCTGTAATCCTGGAGAATTCCTGGGGATACAATGTAACAGCAGGACTCCCCAGGACAGATGCTCCGTGTATCCTGTAATCCTGGAGAATTCCTGGGGATACAATGTAACAGCAGGACTCCCCAGGACAGATGCTCCGTGTATCCTGTAATCCTGGAGAATTCCTCAGGATACAATGTAACAGCAGGACTCCCCAGGACAGATGCTCCATGTATCCTGTAATCCTGGAGAATTCCTGGGGATACAATGTAACAGCAGGACTCCCCAGGACAGATGCTCCGTGTATCCTGTAATCCTGGAGAATTCCTGGGGATACAATGTAACAGCAGGACTCTCCAGGACAGATGCTCCGTGTATCCTGTAATCCTGGAGAATTCCTGGGGATACAATGTAACAGCAGGACTCCCTAGGACAGATGCTCCGTGTATCCTGTAATCCTGGAGAATTCCTCGGGATACAATGTAACAGCAGGACTCCCCAGGACAGATGCTCCGTGTATCCTGTAATCCTGGAGAATTCCTGGGGATACAATGTAACAGCAGGACTCCCCAGGACAGATGCTCCGTGTATCCTGTAATCCTGGAGAATTCCTGGGGATACAATGTAACAGCAGGACTCTCCAGGACAGATGCTCCATGTATCCTGTAATCCTGGAGAATTCCTGGGGATACAATGTAACAGCAGGACTCCCCAGGACAGATGCTCCGTGTATCCTGTAATCCTGGAGAATTCCTGGGGATACAATGTAACAGCAGGACTCCCCAGGACAGATGCTCCGTGTATCCTGTAATCCTGGAGAATTCCTCGGGATACAATGTAACAGCAGGACTCCCCAGGACAGATGCTCCGTGTATCCTGTAATCCTGGAGAATTCCTGGGATACAATGTAACAGCAGGACTCCCCAGGACAGATGCTCCGTGTATCCTGTAATCCTGGAGAATTCCTGGGGATACAATGTAACAGCAGGACTCCCCAGGACAGATGCTCCGTGTATCCTGTAATCCTGGAGAATTCCTGGGGATACAATGTAACAGCAGGACTCCCCAGGACAGATGCTCCGTGTATCCTGTAATCCTGGAGAATTCCTGGGGATACAATGTAACAGCAGGACTCCCCAGGACAGATGCTCCGTGTATCCTGTAATCCTGGAGAATTCCTGGGGATACAATGTAACAGCAGGACTCCCCAGGACAGATGCTCCGTGTATCCTGTAATCCTGGAGAATTCCTGGGGATACAATGTAACAGCAGGACTCCCCAGGACAGATGCTCCGTGTATCCTGTAATCCTGGAGAATTCCTGGGGATACAATGTAACAGCAGGACTCCCCAGGACAGATGCTCCGTGTATCCTGTAATCCTGGAGAATTCCTCGTGATACAATGTAACAGCAGGACTCCCCAGGACAGATGCTCCGTGTATCCTGTAATCCTGGAGAATTCCTGGGGATACAATGTAACAGCAGGACTCCCCAGGACAGATGCTCCGTGTATCCTGTAATCCTGGAGAATTCCTGGGGATACAATGTAACAGCAGGACTCTCCAGGACAGATGCTCCGTGTATCCTGTAATCCTGGAGAATTCCTGGGGATACAATGTAACAGCAGGACTCTCCAGGACAGATGCTCCGTGTATCCTGTAATCCTGAAGAATTCCTGGGGACACAATGTAACAGCAGGACTCCCCAGGACAGATGCTCCGTGTATCCTGTAATCCTGGAGAATTCCTGGGGATACAATGTAACAGCAGGACTCCCCAGGACAGATGCTCCGTGTATCCTGTAATCCTGGAGAATTCCTGGGGATACAATGTAACAGCAGGACTCCCCAGGACAGATGCTCCGTGTATCCTGTAATCCTGGAGAATTCCTGGGGATACAATGTAACAGCAGGACTCCCCAGGACAGATGCTCCGTGTATCCTGTAATCCTGGAGAATTCCTGGGGATACAATGTAACAGCAGGACTCCCCAGGACAGATGCTCCGTGTATCCTGTAATCCTGGAGAATTCCTGGGGATACAATGTAACAGCAGGACTCCCCAGGACAGATGCTCCGTGTATCCTGTAATTCTGGAGAATTCCTGGAGATACAATGTAACAGCAGGACTCCCCAGGACAGATGCTCCGTGTATCCTGTAATCCTGGAGAATTCCTGGGGATACAATGTAACAGCAGGACTCCCCAGGACAGATGCTCCGTGTATCCTGTAATCCTGGAGAATTCCTGGGGATACAATGTAACAGCAGGACTCCCCAGGACAGATGCTCCGTGTATCCTGTAATCCTGGAGAATTCCTGGGGATACAATGTAACAGCAGGACTCTCCAGGACAGATGCTCCGTGTATCCTGTAATCCTGGAGAATTCCTGGGGATACAATGTAACAGCAGGACTCTCCAGGACAGATGCTCCGTGTATCCTGTAATCCTGGAGAATTCCTGGGGATACAATGTAACAGCAGGACTCTCCAGGACAGATGCTCCGTGTATCCTGTAATCCTGGAGAATTCCTGGGGATACAATGTAACAGCAGGACTCTCCAGGACAGATGCTCCGTGTATCCTGTAATCCTGGAGAATTCCTCGGGATACAATGTAACAGCAGGACTCCCCAGGACAGATGCTCCGTGTATCCTGTAATCCTGAAGAATTCCTGGGGATACAATGTAACAGCAGGACTCTCCAGGACAGATGCTCCGTGTATCCTGTAATCCTGAAGAATTCCTGGGGACACAATGTAACAGCAGGACTCCCCAGGACAGATGCTCCGTGTATCCTGTAATCCTGGAGAATTCCTCAGGATACAATGTAACAGCAGGACTCCCCAGGACAGATGCTCCGTGTATCCTGTAATCCTGGAGAATTCCTCGGGATACAATGTAACAGCAGGACTCCCCAGGACAGATGCTCCGTGTATCCTGTAATCCTGGAGAATTCCTGGGGATACAATGTAACAGCAGGACTCCCCAGGACAGATGCTCCGTGTATCCTGTAATCCTGGAGAATTCCTGGGGATACAATGTAACAGCAGGACTCCCCAGGACAGATGCTCCGTGTATCCTGTAATCCTGGAGAATTCCTCGGGACACAATGTAACAGCCTGCCTGGGGACTTCTACACTAGACATAGGGGAAGACAAACAGTAGTTAGGTCCTTAGCGCAGAGCGGATGTTATCAGCGCAGTCCGCTGGTCGCTCCCGTCACGCTGAGCTTCCCCTCTACATGAGCGGCTAATATAGCGCCCCCCAGAGGGACTTAATTGGCCGCTTATTACAAGCTGCTTACACTGTGTCAGCGACGGTTCTGGGTAACGGCCGAGACCGAGTGACGACTTCTCCTACACGAGAGGCAGAACAGGTGATTCTGACGGTTTTGATGTTTTTGTCTTGTCCAGGCGCCTGCACTGCACCCGGAATTACATCCACATGCACCTCTTTGTGTCCTTCATGCTGCGCGCCGTCAGCATCTTCGTGAAGGACGCCGTCCTCTACTCCGGAAACCCTTTCGAGGAGATGGAGCACTTTTCGGAAAGCGACTTGAAGTCGATGATGGAGCCGACGCCGATGGACAAGTCCCAGTTTGTAAGTGACGGACAGGAAGTGATTACATGATGGCAAATTAGAGGCAATGCATACACATGAACGCTGCAGTTCTGGGGGTCCGTGGCCCCTCTCCATGGTGGCATCAGTCACATCACTCACAGGGTCCAGTTTGTGGCTTCTCTTTGCTCTGGAGTTATTTATAGGGAAATATCCGGCCAATCCCCATAGCTCCCGGTATGTAACGCAAAGGTGCCTGAGCAATTAGTTCCCAGCTACAAGCTTCTGCTGGGGCTACTCCTGGACTACTGGAGACTCCTGTGACTCATCCTGTAGCCTCCATGCAAGGATCAGGCACTTCTGATGGCATCAAACGCACAGACACGGATGTAGCCAGAAAACAGTTGAACTTTTTTGTAATTTGGGCCACAATTTGGAGAATCTAACACATCTAAGCAGAGAACCAGAGAAGTAGGAACCTTTTGCTCAGGGACCTTCCCATTGAGGTAGGTCTTGAATAATTTGATAATGGGATGTACACGTGAGATGGAGGCCATTTGTATTGAGAATAGAGGCACAAACCTTGGCAGGGACACCGGGAAACTGTAGCTCAGGCACCAAACTAAAGAGAGATGCAGGCGATAGGATGTACATGGGAGATGGAAAGTGACCTCAGCAGGGACACCAGGAACCTGTAGCTCAGGCACCAAACTATAGGGAGATACAGGTGATAAAATGTACATGCGAGATGGAAAGGGATCTCATCAGAGACACTGGGAACCTGTAGCTCAGGCACCAAACTATAGAGAGATAAGGGTGATAGGATGTACATGGGAGATGGAAAGCGACCTCAGCAGGTACACCGGGAACCTGTAGCTCAGGCACCAAACTATAGAGAGATACAGGTGATATGATGTACATGGGGGATGAAAAGGGACCTCAGCAGGGACACCGGGAACCTGTAGCTCAGGCACCACACTATAGAGAGATACAGGTGATAGGATGTACATGGGAGATGGAAAGGGACCACAGCAGGGACACTAGGAACCTGTAGCTCAGGAACCAAACTATAGAGAGATACAGGTGATAGGATGTACATGGGAAATGGAAACAGACCTCAGCAGGGACACCAGGAACCTGTAGCTCAGGCACTAAACTATAGGGAGATACAGGTGATAGGATGTACACGGGAGATGGAAAGACCTCATCCGGGACACCGGGAACCTGTAGCTCAGGCACCAAACAATAGAGAGATACAGGTGATAGGATGTACATTCGAGATGGAAAGAGACCTTAGCAGGGACAACGGGAACCTGTAGTTCGGGCACCAAACTATAGAGCGATACAGGTCATAGGATGTACATGGTAGGTGGAAAGGGACCTCAGCAGGGACACCGGGAACCTGTAGCTCAGGCACCAAACTATAGAGAGATACAGGTGATATGATGTACATGGGAGATGGAAAGGGACCTCAGCAGGGACACTGGGAACTTGTAGCTCAGGCACCAAACTATAGCGAGATACAGGTGATATGATGTAGATGGGAGATGGAAAGGGATCTCATCAGAGACACTGGGAACCTGTAGCACAGGCACCAAACTATAGAGAGATACAGGTGATAGGATGTAGATGGGAGATGGAAAGGGTCCTCAGCAGGGACACCGGGAACCTGTAGCTCAGGCACCAAACTATAGAGAGATACAGGTGATAGGATGTACATGGGAGATGGAAAGGGACCTCAGCAGGGACATCGGGAACCTGTAGCTCAGGCAACAAACTATAGAGAGATACAGGTGATATGATGTAGATGGGAGATGGAAAGGGATCTCATCAGAGACACTGGGAACCTGTAGCACAGGCACCAAACTATAGAGAGATACAGGTGATAGGATGTAGATGGGAGATGGAAAGGGTCCTCAGCAGGGACACTGGGAACCTGTAGCACAGGCACCAAACTATAGAGAGATACAGGTGATAGGATGTACATGGGAGATGGAAAGGGACCTCAGCAGGGACATCGGGAACCTGTAGCTCAGGCATCAAACTATAGAGAGATACAGGTGATATGATGTACATGGGAGATGGAAAGGGACCTCAGCAAGGAGACTAGGAACCTGTAGTTCAGGCACCAAACTATAGAGAGATACAGGTGATATGATGTACATGGGAGATGGAAAGGGACCTCAGCAGGGACACCGGAAACCTGTAGCTCAGGCACCAAACTATAGAGATATACAGGTGGTATGATGTACATGGTAGGTGGAAAGGGACCTCAGCAGGAACACCGGAAACCTGTAGCTCAGGCACCAAACTATGGAGAGATACAGGTGATAGGATATACATAGGAGATGGAAAGGGACCTCAGCAGGGACTCCGGCAACCTGTAGCTTAGGCACCAAACTATAGAAAGATACAGGTGATAGGATCTACATGGGAGATGGAAAGGGACCTCACCAAGGAGACTGGGAACCTGTAGTTCAGGCAACAAACTATAGAGAGATACAGGTGATATGATGTACATGGGAGATGGAAAGGGACCTCAGCAGGGACACCCGGAACCTGTAGCTCAGGCACCAAACTATAGAGAGATACAGGTGATATGATGTACATGGGAGATGGAAAGGGACCTCAGCAGGGACACTGGGTACCTGTAGCACAGGCACCAAACTATAGAGAGATACAGGTGATAGGTGTACATGGGAAATGGAAACAGACCTCAGCAGGGACACCAGGAACCTGTAGCTCAGGCACTAAACTATAGGGAGATACAGGTGATAGGATGTACATGGGAGATGGAAAGGGACCTCAGCAGGGACATCGGGAACCTGTAGCTCAGGCATCAAACTATAGAGAGATACAGGTGATATGATGTACATGGGAGATGGAAAGGGACCTCAGCAAGGAGACTAGGAACCTGTAGTTCAGGCACCAAACTATAGAGAGATACAGGTGATATGATGTACATGGGAGATGGAAAGGGACCTCAGCAGGGACACCGGAAACCTGTAGCTCAGGCACCAAACTATAGAGATATACAGGTGGTATGATGTACATGGTAGGTGGAAAGGGACCTCAGCAGGAACACCGAATACCTGTAGCTCAGGCACCAAACTATGGAGAGATACAGGTGATAGGATATACATAGGAGATGGAAAGGGACCTCAGCAGGGACTCCGGCAACCTGTAGCTTAGGCACCAAACTATAGAAAGATACAGGTGATAGGATGTACATGGGAGATGGAAAGGGACCTCACCAAGGAGACTGGGAACCTGTAGTTCAGGCAACAAACTATAGAGAGATACAGGTAATATGATGTACATGGGAGATGGAAAGGGACCTCAGCAGGGACACCGGGAACCTGTAGCTCAGGCACCACACTATAGAGAGATACAGGTGATAGGATGTACATGGGAGATGGAAAGGGACCACAGCAGGGACACTAGGAACCTGTAGCTCAGGCACCAAACTATAGAGAGATACAGGTGATAGGGTGTACATGGGAGATGGAAACAGACCTCAGCAAGGACACCGGGAACCTGTAGCTCAGGCAACAAGCTATAGAGAGATACAGGTGATAGGGTGTACATGGGAGATGGAAACAGACCTCAGCAGGGACACCAAGAACCTGTAGCTCAGGCACTAAACTATAGGGAGATACAGGTGATAGGATGTACATGGGAGATGGAAAGGGACCCCAGCAAGGACACCGGGAACCTGTAGCTCAGGCAACAAGCTATAGAGAGATGCAAATGATAGGATGTACACGGGAGATTGAAAGACCTCATCCGGGACACCGGGAACCTGTAGCTCAGGCACCAAACAATAGAGAGATACAGGTGATAGGATGTACATTCGAGATGGAAAAAGACCTGGGCAGGGACAACGGGAACCTGTAGTTCAGGCACCAAACTATAGAGCGATACAGGTGATAGGATGTACATGGTAGGTGGAAAGGGACCTCAGCAGGGACACCGGGAACCTGTAGCTCAGGCACCAAACTATGGAGAGATACAGGTGATATGATGTACATGGGAGATGGAAAGGGGCCTCAGCAGGGACACTGGGAACCTGTAGCTCAGGCACCAAACTATAGAGAGATACAGGTGATAGGATGTACATGGGAGATGGAAAGGGACCTCAGCAGGGACACTGGGAACCTGTAGCACAGGCACCAAACTATAGAGAGATACAGGTGATAGGATGTAGATGGGAGATGGAAAGGGACCTCAGCAGGGACACCGGGAACCTGTAGCTCAGGCACCAAACTATAGAGAGATACAGGTGATATGATGTACATGGGGGATGAAAAGGGACCTCAGCAAGGAGACCGGGAACCTGTAGCTCAGGCACCAAACAATAGAGAGATACAGGTGATAGGATGTACATGGGAGATGGAAAGACCTCAGCAGGGACACCGGGAACCTGTAGCTCAGGCACCACACTATAGAGAGATACAGGTGATAGGATGTACATGGGAGATGGAAAGGGACCACAGCAGGGACACTAGGAACCTGTAGCTCAGGAACCAAACTTTAGAGAGATACAGGTGATAGGGTGTACATGGGAGATGGAAAGGGACCTCAGCAGGGACACCGGGAACCTGTAGCTCAGGCACCAAACTATAGAGAGATACAGGTGATAGGATGTACATGGGAGATGGAAAGGGACCACAGCAGGGACACTAGGAACCTGTAGCTCAGGAACCAAACTTTAGAGAGATACATGTGATAGGGTGTACATGGGAGATGGACAGGGACCTCAGCAAGGAGACCGGGAACCTGTAGCTCAGGCACCACACTATAGAGAGATACAGGTGATAGGATGTACATGGGAGATGGAAAGGGACCTCAGCAGGGACACCGGGAACCTGTAGCTCAGGCACCAAACTATAGAGAGATACAGGTGATAGGATGTACATGGGAGATGGAAAGGGACCACAGCAGGGACACTAGGAACCTGTAGCTCAGGAACCAAACTTTAGAGAGATACATGTGATAGGGTGTACATGGGAGATGGACAGGGACCTCAGCAGGGACACCGGGAACCTGTAGCTCAGGCACCACACTATAGAGAGATACAGGTGATAGGATGTACATGGGAGATGGAAAGGGACCTCAGCAGGGACACTAGGAACCTGTAGCTCAGGAACCAAACTATAGAGATATACAAGTGATAGGGTGTACATGGGAGATGGAAACAGACCTCAGCAAGGACACCGGGAACCTGTAGCTCAGGCACCAAACTATAGGGAGATACAGGTGATAGGATGTACATGGGAGATGGAAAGGGACCTCAGCAAGGACACCGGGAACCTGTAGCTCAGGCACCACACTATAGAGAGATACAGGTGATAGGATGTACATGGGAGATGGAAAGGGACCTCAGCAGGGACACTAGGAACCTGTAGCTCAGGCACCAAAGTATAGAGAGATACAGGTGATAGGATGTACATGGGAGATGGAAAGGGACCTCAGCAAGGACACCGGGAACCTGTAGCTCAGGCAACAAGCTATAGAGAGATGCAAATGATAGGATTTACACGGGAGATGGAAAGACCTCATCCGGGACACCGGGAACCTGCAGCTCAGGCACCAAACAATAGAGAGATACAGGTGATAGGATGTACATTCGAGATGGAAAGAGACCTTAGCAAGGACAACGGGAACCTGTAGTTCAGGCACCAAACTATAGAGCGATACAGGTGATAGGATGTACATGGTAGGTGAAAAGGGACCTCAGCAGGGACAACGGGAATCTGTAGCTCAGGCACCAAACTATAGAGAGATACAGGTGATAGGATGTACATGGGAGATGGAAAGGGACCTCAGCAGGGACACTGGGAACCTGTAGCACAGGCACTAAACTATAGAGAGATACAGGTGATATGATGTACATGGGAGATGGAAAGGGACCTCAGCAGGGACATCGGGAACCTGTAGCTCAGGCACCAAACTATAGAGAGATACAGGTGATATGATGTACATGGGAGATGGAAAGGGACCTCAGCAAGGAGACTGGGAACCTGTAGCACAGGCACTAAACTATAGAGAGATACAGGTGATATGATGTACATGGGAGATGGAAATGGACCTCAGCAGGGACACCGGGAACCTGTAGCTCAGGCACCAAACTATAGAGATATACACGTGGTATGATGTACATGGTAGGTGGAAAGGGACCTCAGCAGGGACACCCGGAACCTGTAGCTCAGGCACCAAACTATAGAGAGAAACAGGTGATAGGATGTAGATGGGAGATGGAAAGGGAAACTCAGCAGGGACACCGGGAACCTGTAGCTCAGGCACCAAACTATTGAGAGATACAGGTGATAGGATGTACATGGGAGATGGAAAGGGACCTCAGCAGGGACACCGGGAACCTGTAGCTCAGGCACCAAACTATTGAGAGATACAGGTGATAGGGTGTACATGCGAGATGGACAGGGACCTCAGCAAGGAGACCGGGAACCTGTAGCTCAGGCACCACACTATAGAGAGATACAGGTGATAGGATGTACATGGGAGATGGAAAGGGACCTCAGCAGGGACACCGGGAACCTGTAGCTCAGGCACCAAACTATTGAGAGATACAGGTGATAGGGTGTACATGGGAGATGGACAGGGACCTCAGCAAGGAGACCAAGAACCTGTAGCTCAGGCACCACACTATAGAGAGATACAGGTGATAGGATGTACATGGGAGATGGAAAGGGACCTCAGCAGGGACACCGGGAACCTGTAGCTCAGGCACCAAACTATATAGAGATACAGGTGATAGGATGTACATGGGAGATGGAAAGACCTCAGCAGGGACACCGGGAACCTGTAGCTCAGGCACCAAACTATAGGGAGATACAGGTGATAGGATGTACATGGGAGATGGAAAGGGACCTCAGCAGGGACTCCGGGAACCTGTAGCTCAGGCACCAAACTATAGAGATACAGGTGATAGGATATACATGGGAGATGGAAAGGGACCTCAGCAGGGACACCGGGAATCTGTAGCTCAGGCACCAAACTATAGAGATACAGGTGATAGGATGTAGATGGGAGATGGAAAGGGACCTCAGCAGGGACACTGGGTACCTGTAGCACAGGCACCAAACTATAGAGAGATACAGGTGATATGATGTACATGGGAGATGGAAAGGGACCTCAGCAGGGACACCGGCAACCTGTAGCTCAGGCACCAAACTATAGAGATACAGGTGATATGATGTACATGGGAGATGGAAAGGGACCTCAGCAGGGACACTGGGAAGCTGTAGTTTTCTCCCTTGGGGAGAAAGGGGCGTGGCTATATACAAGCACAATGTGGCTTCTCCATTGGTCTCTGCCTTTTTATCATTTTTTAAATCTTTTTTCCCTAATTTTATTTATTATTTTTATACATTTTTCTGAAAATAATTTTGTAAATATTTCCCTCTTTGTCTTTCTCTTTTTAGGTCGGATGTAAAGTTACTGTCACATTTTTCCTTTATTTTTTGGCTACAAATTACTACTGGATCCTCGTGGAGGGACTTTACCTCCATTGTCTCATATTTATGGCTTTTTTCTCTGATAAAAAATTCCTCTGGGGGTTCACACTCTTTGGATGGGGTGAGTATAAAATATATGCAACGTCCAAACCAGAAGTATAATCACAAATAGAGAAGGTGGAAGAGACACAGATTACACATTATATATTGTATCACCCCCATAACTATCACATATAACACTGCTACCTACCTCACTGTACTAGAATATAACTACTATAATACTGCCCCCTATGTACAAGAATATAACTACTATAATACTACCCCCTATGTACAGGGATATAACTACTATAATACTGCCCCCTATGTACAAGAATATAACTACTATAATACTGCCCCCTATGTACAGGAATATAACTACTATAATACTGCCCCCTATGTACAGGAATATAACTACTATAATACTGCCCCCTATGTACAGGAATATAACTACTATAATACTGCCCCCTATGTACAGGAATATAACTACTATAATACTGCCCCCTATGTACAAGAATATTACTACTATAATACTGCCCCCTATGTACAAGAATATAACTACTATAATACTGCCCCCTATGTACAAGAATATAACTACTATAATACTGCCCTCTATGTACAAGAATATAACTACTATAATACTGCCCCCTATGTACAAGAATATAACTACTATAATACTGCCCCCTATGTACAAGAATATAACTACTATAATACAGCCCCCTATGTACAAGAATATAACTACTATAATACTGCCTCCTATGTACAGGAATATAACTACTATAATACTGCCCCTATATACAAGAATATAACTACTATAATACTGCTCCCTATGTACAAGAATATAACTACTATAATACTGCCCCCTATGTACAAGAATATAACTACTATAATACTGCCCCCTATGTACAGGAAGATAACTACTATAATACTGCCCCCTATGTACAAGAATATAACTACTATAATACTGCCCCCTATGTACAGGAATATAACTACTATAATACTGCCCCCTATGTACAAGAATATAACTACTATAATACTGCTCCCTATGTACAGGAATATAACTACTATAATACTGCTCCCTATGTACAGGAATATAACTACTATAATACTGCCCCCTATGTACAAGAATATAACTACTATAATACTGCCCCCTATGTACAGAAATATAACTACTATAATACTGCCCCCTATGTACAAGAATATAACTACTATAATACTGCCCCCTATGTACAAGAATATAACTACTATAATACTGCCCCCTATGTACAGAAATATAACTACTATAATACTGCCTCCTATGTACAAGAATATAACTACTATAATACTGCCCCCTATGTACAAGAATATAACTACTATAATACTGCCCCCTATGTACAGGAATATAACTACTATAATACTGTCCCCTATGTACAGGAATATAACTACTATAATACTGCCCCCTATGTACAGGAATATAACTACTATAATACTGCCGCCTATGTACAAGAATATAACTACTATAATACTGCCCCCTATGTACAGGAATATAACTACTATAATACTGCCTCCTATGTACAAGAATATAACTACTATAATACTGCCCCCTATGTACAGGAGTATAACTACTATAATACTGCCGCCTATGTACAAGAATATAACTACTATAATACTGCCCCCTATGTACAGGAATATAACTACTATAATACTGCCTCCTATGTACAGGGATATAACTACTATAATACTGTCCCCTATGTACAGGAATATAACTACTATAATACTGCCCCCTATGTACAGGAATATAACTACTATAATACTGCCGCCTATGTACAA
This sequence comes from Engystomops pustulosus, assembly GCF_040894005.1. Taxonomy (NCBI): domain Eukaryota; kingdom Metazoa; phylum Chordata; class Amphibia; order Anura; family Leptodactylidae; genus Engystomops; species Engystomops pustulosus. The sequence continues at coordinate 211,315,031 of NC_092415.1, forward strand.
GAATATAACTACTATAATACTGCCCCCTATGTACAGGAGTATAACTACTATAATACTGTCCCCTATGTACAGGAATATAACTACTATAATACTGCCCCCTATGTACAAGAATATAACTACTATAATACTGCCCCCTATGTACAGGAATATAACTACTATAATACTGTCCCCTATGTACAAGAATATAACTACTATAATACTGCCCCCTATGTACAAGAATATAACTACTATAATACTGCCCCCTATGTACAAGAATATAACTACTATAATACTGCCTCCTATGTACAGGAATATAACTACTATAATACTGCCCCTATATACAAGAATATAAGTACTATAATACTGCTCCCTATGTACAAGAATATAACTACTATAATACTGCCCCCTATGTACAAGAATATAACTACTATAATACTGCTCCCTATGTACAGGAATATAACTACTATAATACTGCCCCCTATGTACAGGAATATAACTACTATAATACTGCCCCCTATGTACAGGAATATAACTACTATAATACTGCCCCCTATGTACAAGAATATAACTACTATAATACTGCTCCCTATGTACAGGAATATAACTACTATAATACTGCCCCCTATGTACAAGAATATAACTACTATAATACTGCCTCCTATGTACAGGAATATAACTACTATAATACTGCCCCTATGTACAAGAATATAACTACTATAATACTGCCCCCTATGTACAGGAATATAACTACTATAATACTGCCCCATATGTACAGAAATATAACTACTATAATACTGCCGCCTATGTACAAGAATATAACTACTATAATACTGCCGCCTATGTACAAGAATATAACTACTATAATACTGCCGCCTATGTACAAGAATATAACTACTATAATACTGCGCCCTATGTACAGGAATATAACTACTATAATGCCGCCCCCTATGTACAGGAATATAACTACTATAATACTGCCCCCTATGTACAAGAATATAACTACTATAATACTGCCCCCTATGTACAGGAATATAACTACTATAATACTGCCCCCTATGTACAAGAATATAATTACTATAATACTGCCCCCTATGTACAGGAATATAACTACTATAATACTGCTCCTATGTACAGGGATATAACTACTATAATACTGCCCCCTATGTACAGGAATATAACTACTATAATACTGCTCCTATGTACAGGGATATAACTACTATAATACTGCCCCCTATGTACAGGGATATAACTACTATAATACTCCCCCTATGTACAAGAATATAACTACTATAATACTGCCCCCTATGTACAGGAATATAACTACTATAATACTGCCCCCTATGTACAGGAATATAACTACTATAATACTGCCCCCTATGTACAGGAATATAACTACTATAATACTGCCCCCTATGTACAGGAATATAACTGCTATAATACTGCCCCCTATGTACAAGAATATAACTACTATAATACTGCCCCCTATGTACAGGGATATAACTACTATAATACTGCCTCCTATGTACAGGAATATAACTACTATAATACTGCCCCCTATGTACAGGAATATAACTACTATAATACTGCCCCCTATGTACAGGAATATAACTACTATAATACTGCCCCCTATGTACAAGAATATAAATACTATAATACTGCCCCCTATGTACAAGAATATAACTACTATAATACTGCCTCCTATGTACAGGGATATAACTACTATAATACTGCCTCCTATGTACAGGAATATAACTACTATAATACTGCCCCCTATGTACAGGAATATAACTACTATAATACTGCCCCCTATGTACAGGGATATAGCTACTATAATACTGCCCCCTATGTACAGGAATATAACTACTATAATACTGCCCCCTATGTACAAGAATATAACTACTATAATACTCCCCCTATGTACAAGAATATAACTACTATAATACTGCTCCCTATGTACAGGAATATAAATACTATAATACTGCTCCCTATGTACAGGAATATAACTACTATAATACTGCCCCCTATGTACAGGAATATAACTACTATAATACTGCCCCCTATGTACAGGAATATAACTACTATAATACTGCCCCCTATGTACAGGAATATAACTACTATAATACTGCCCCCTATGTACAGGAATATAACTACTATAATACTGCCCCCTATGTACAGGAATATAACTACTATAATACTGCCCCCTATGTACAAGAATATTACTACTATAATACTGCCCCCTATGTACAAGAATATAACTACTATAATACTGCCCCCTATGTACAAGAATATAACTACTATAATACTGCCCTCTATGTACAAGAATATAACTACTATAATACTGCCCCCTATGTACAAGAATATAACTACTATAATACTGCCCCCTATGTACAAGAATATAACTACTATAATACAGCCCCCTATGTACAAGAATATAACTACTATAATACTGCCTCCTATGTACAGGAATATAACTACTATAATACTGCCCCTATATACAAGAATATAACTACTATAATACTGCTCCCTATGTACAAGAATATAACTACTATAATACTGCCCCCTATGTACAAGAATATAACTACTATAATACTGCCCCCTATGTACAGGAAGATAACTACTATAATACTGCCCCCTATGTACAAGAATATAACTACTATAATACTGCCCCCTATGTACAGGAATATAACTACTATAATACTGCCCCCTATGTACAAGAATATAACTACTATAATACTGCTCCCTATGTACAGGAATATAACTACTATAATACTGCTCCCTATGTACAGGAATATAACTACTATAATACTGCCCCCTATGTACAAGAATATAACTACTATAATACTGCCCCCTATGTACAGAAATATAACTACTATAATACTGCCCCCTATGTACAAGAATATAACTACTATAATACTGCCCCCTATGTACAAGAATATAACTACTATAATACTGCCCCCTATGTACAGAAATATAACTACTATAATACTGCCTCCTATGTACAAGAATATAACTACTATAATACTGCCCCCTATGTACAAGAATATAACTACTATAATACTGCCCCCTATGTACAGGAATATAACTACTATAATACTGTCCCCTATGTACAGGAATATAACTACTATAATACTGCCCCCTATGTACAGGAATATAACTACTATAATACTGCCGCCTATGTACAAGAATATAACTACTATAATACTGCCCCCTATGTACAGGAATATAACTACTATAATACTGCCTCCTATGTACAAGAATATAACTACTATAATACTGCCCCCTATGTACAGGAGTATAACTACTATAATACTGCCGCCTATGTACAAGAATATAACTACTATAATACTGCCCCCTATGTACAGGAATATAACTACTATAATACTGCCTCCTATGTACAGGGATATAACTACTATAATACTGTCCCCTATGTACAGGAATATAACTACTATAATACTGCCCCCTATGTACAGGAATATAACTACTATAATACTGCCGCCTATGTACAAGAATATAACTACTATAATACTGCCCCCTATGTACAGGAGTATAACTACTATAATACTGTCCCCTATGTACAGGAATATAACTACTATAATACTGCCCCCTATGTACAAGAATATAACTACTATAATACTGCCCCCTATGTACAGGAATATAACTACTATAATACTGTCCCCTATGTACAAGAATATAACTACTATAATACTGCCCCCTATGTACAAGAATATAACTACTATAATACTGCCCCCTATGTACAAGAATATAACTACTATAATACTGCCTCCTATGTACAGGAATATAACTACTATAATACTGCCCCTATATACAAGAATATAAGTACTATAATACTGCTCCCTATGTACAAGAATATAACTACTATAATACTGCCCCCTATGTACAAGAATATAACTACTATAATACTGCTCCCTATGTACAGGAATATAACTACTATAATACTGCCCCCTATGTACAGGAATATAACTACTATAATACTGCCCCCTATGTACAGGAATATAACTACTATAATACTGCCCCCTATGTACAAGAATATAACTACTATAATACTGCTCCCTATGTACAGGAATATAACTACTATAATACTGCCCCCTATGTACAAGAATATAACTACTATAATACTGCCTCCTATGTACAGGAATATAACTACTATAATACTGCCCCTATGTACAAGAATATAACTACTATAATACTGCCCCCTATGTACAGGAATATAACTACTATAATACTGCCCCATATGTACAGAAATATAACTACTATAATACTGCCGCCTATGTACAAGAATATAACTACTATAATACTGCCGCCTATGTACAAGAATATAACTACTATAATACTGCCGCCTATGTACAAGAATATAACTACTATAATACTGCGCCCTATGTACAGGAATATAACTACTATAATGCCGCCCCCTATGTACAGGAATATAACTACTATAATACTGCCCCCTATGTACAAGAATATAACTACTATAATACTGCCCCCTATGTACAGGAATATAACTACTATAATACTGCCCCCTATGTACAAGAATATAATTACTATAATACTGCCCCCTATGTACAGGAATATAACTACTATAATACTGCTCCTATGTACAGGGATATAACTACTATAATACTGCCCCCTATGTACAGGAATATAACTACTATAATACTGCTCCTATGTACAGGGATATAACTACTATAATACTGCCCCCTATGTACAGGGATATAACTACTATAATACTCCCCCTATGTACAAGAATATAACTACTATAATACTGCCCCCTATGTACAGGAATATAACTACTATAATACTGCCCCCTATGTACAGGAATATAACTACTATAATACTGCCCCCTATGTACAGGAATATAACTACTATAATACTGCCCCCTATGTACAGGAATATAACTGCTATAATACTGCCCCCTATGTACAAGAATATAACTACTATAATACTGCCCCCTATGTACAGGGATATAACTACTATAATACTGCCTCCTATGTACAGGAATATAACTACTATAATACTGCCCCCTATGTACAGGAATATAACTACTATAATACTGCCCCCTATGTACAGGAATATAACTACTATAATACTGCCCCCTATGTACAAGAATATAAATACTATAATACTGCCCCCTATGTACAAGAATATAACTACTATAATACTGCCTCCTATGTACAGGGATATAACTACTATAATACTGCCTCCTATGTACAGGAATATAACTACTATAATACTGCCCCCTATGTACAGGAATATAACTACTATAATACTGCCCCCTATGTACAGGGATATAGCTACTATAATACTGCCCCCTATGTACAGGAATATAACTACTATAATACTGCCCCCTATGTACAAGAATATAACTACTATAATACTCCCCCTATGTACAAGAATATAACTACTATAATACTGCTCCCTATGTACAGGAATATAAATACTATAATACTGCTCCCTATGTACAGGAATATAACTACTATAATACTGCCCCCTATGTACAGGAATATAACTACTATAATACTGCCCCCTATGTACAGGAATATAACTACTATAATACTGCCCCCTATGTACAAGAATATAACTACTATAATACTGCCCCCTATGTACAAGAATATAACTACTATAATACTGCCCCTATGTACAAGAATATAACCACTATAATACTGCCCCCTATGTACAAGAATATAACTACTATAATACTGCCCCCTATGTACAGGAATATAACTGCTATAATACTGCCCCCTATGTAAAGGAATATAACTACTATAATACTGCCCCCTATGTACAAGAATATAACCACTATAATACTGCCCCCTATGTACAAGAATATAACTACTATAATACTGCCCCCTATGTACAGGAATATAACTACTATAATACTGCCCCCTATGTACAGGAATATAACTACTATAATACTGCCCCCTATGTACAGGAATATAACTGCTATAATACTGCCCCCTGTGTATATGTGCAGTATTCTGCGGCCTGGACCTGGCTCTGTGGCTCCTGCATTGTACACACTGTGTGTGGGTTATCGGCTTGCACAGCGCATACAATGTGGATGTTACGTGAGTCGCTCTCAGCAGCGCCGGCGTCTGGCGTAGACGGATTCCTCGTGTATTATTTATGGTTACGGTAGATTTATGTCCCAGGCGTTTCTGATCAGCTCCTGGTTTGCTTAATCCCGTCTTGTTTTTATGGATTGTGACAAATTAGCGGAACCGTCTATGATAGGACAAGAATAACAGGAGGCTCCGCCCCCTTCCCCCGCTCCTCGCTCTGGACTAGAATCCATCTGTCTCCATTTATCACAAATTATATGTATAATGTGGGGATGTACAGCCCGTCCCCCGTCACAGATCTCATTCTCTCCGGATTAGTCCAGACATCTCAGGGGCTCCCGACTCCATCACAAGACTCCTCCTCCCTGCAGCCACCACTAGGGGGCGCTAAATGTATACCAATACATTCCGGGTGCAACTGAATATGACAGCTCTGCTGACCCCACCCTCTAATAACAATGAGATGACTCTGCTGACCCCACCCTCTAATGATAATGAGATGACTCTGCTGACCCCACCCTCTAATGATAATGAGATGACTCTGCTGACCCCACCCTCTAATAACAATGAGATGACTCTGCTGACCCCACCCTCTAATAACAATGAGATGACTCTGCTGATCCCCCCCTATAATGATAATGAGATGACTCTGCTGACCCCACCCTCTGATGATAATGAGATGACTCTGCTGACCCCACCCTCTAATAACAATGAGATGACTCTGCTGACCACACCCTTTAATGATAATGAGATGACTCTGCTGACCCCACCCTCTAATGATAATGAGATGACTCTGCCGGCCCCACCCTCTAATGATAATGAGATGACTCTGCCGGCCCCACCCTCTAATGATAATGAGATGACTCTGCTGACCCCACCCTCTAATGATAATGAGATGAGTCTGACGATCCCCCCCCTATAATGATAATGAGATGACTCTGCTGACCCCGCCCTCTAATGATAATGAGATGACTCTGCTGACCCCACCCTCTAATAACAATGAGATGACTCTGCTGACCCCACCCTCTAATGATAATGAGATGACTCTGCTGACCCCACCCCCTAATGATAATGTGATGACTCTGCTGACCCCGCCCTCTAATGATAATGAGATGAGTCTGACGATCCCCCCCTATAATGATAATGAGATGACTCTGCTGACCCCGCCCTCTAATGATAATGAGATGACTCTGCTGACCCCACCCTCTAATAACAATGAGATGACTCTGCTGACCCCACCCTCTAATGATAATGAGATGACTCTGCTGACCCCACCCCCTAATGATAATGTGATGACTCTGCTGACCCCGCCCTCTAATGATAATGAGATGAGTCTGACGATCCCCCCCCTATAATGATAATGAGATGACTCTGCTGTCCCCACCCTCTAATGATAATGAGATGACTCTGCTGACCCCACACTTTAATGATAATGAGATGACTCTGCTGACCCCACCCTCTAATGATAATGAGATGACTCTGCTGACCCCACCCCCTAATGATAATGAGATGACTCTGCTGTCCCTACCCTCTAATGATAATGAGATGACTCTGCCGGCCCCACCCTCTAATGTTAATGAGATGACTCTGCTGACCCCACCCTCTAATGATAATGAGATGACTCTGCTGACCCCACCCTCTAATGATAATGAGATGACTCTGCTGACCCCACCCTCTAATGATAATGAGATGACTCTGCTGACCCCTCCCTCTAATGATAATGAGATGACTCTGCTGACCCCACCCTCTAATGATAATGTGATGACTCTGCTGACCCCACCCTCTAATAATAATGAGATGACTCTGCTGACTCCACCCTCTAATGATAATGAGATGACTGCTGACTCCACCCTCTAATGATAATGAGATGACTCTGCTGACCCCACCCTCTAATGATAATGAGATGACTCTGCTGACCCCACCTTCTAATGATGAGATGACTCTGCCGACCCCACCCTCTAATAATAATGAGATGACTCTGCTGACCCCACCCCCTAATGATAATGAGATGACTCTGCTGTCCCCACCCTCTAATGATAATGAGATGACTCTGCTGACCCCCCCCTCTAATGATAATCAGATGACTCTGCTGACCCCACCCTCTAATGATAATGAGACGACTCTGCTGACCCCACCCCCTAATGTTAATGAGATGACTCTGCTGACCCCACCCTCTAATGATAATGAGATTACTCTGCCGACCCCCCCCCTATAATGATAATGAGATGACTCTGCTGACCCCAACCCCCTAATGATAATGAGATGACTCTGCTGACCCCACCCCCTAATGATAATGAGATGACTCTGCTGACCCCACCCCCTAATGAT